>NC_134360.1:93536473-93908973 GCF_048569485.1 Anomaloglossus baeobatrachus | reverse complement strand
ATCTGAAAGTTCCAAAGAATACCAGGTCAATTTAAACAATTCCTTTCATGTAAAAAATACAAAATTTTACCCACTCAAATCCAGACCTCCTATGTTGGATGTTTTTCAAGAAGCGGTGGAAAGAGATTTGGTGGAATTAAATAACAGAGTGGAATTGACCCATCATAATCTGACATTTCATGAGCATAAAGCTCTTCAGGAATTGAGCAAGAACAAAGATCTAAAAATTGTTCAGTCAGATAAGGGTGGATTAATTACCATTCTGGATGTTGGCTTGTATAAAAAACTCAATTTAACCGCATTGGAAAACTCCAGTGTGTACAGGGAACTAAATGAAAATCCCACCCTCCCTTTCAATGAGGAAATGAAAAAACTATTGCAGGAAGGTGTATTTCCAGGAGCTATTTCAGAAAAATTGAGTGAAGCTTTGTATTGTGACCATCCTATTACACCTATCTACCACTCACTTCCCAAGGTGCATAAAGAAATTTTTCCTCCCCCACTGAGACCTATCGTTTCAGGGATAGGATCCTTCAGCCAACGCCTTGGGGAGTGGGTGGATCATTATTTACAACCCCTTGTGGCTCTAACTCCTAGTCACCTGAGAGATAGCAAAGCAGCTATTAATATGGTAGAAAAAATTGAATGGGGGAATGATTATTTGTGGCTCTCATGTGATGTTATTGGATTATATCCATCAATTCCACATTCTGTTGCATTGGAGAGACTCAGATATTATTTATCCAAATACAGTGAGTATACATTTGAAATCCAACATTTTTTGTTACTTGCAACTAATTTTTTGCTTACCCATAATTATTTTGTTTTTGATGAGAAGTATTATTTGCAGATACAGGGAGTGAGCATGGGAGCCAAATTTTCACCATCTTTAGCAAATCTAACTATGTCAGTATGGGAGGAGAGATATATTTTTCATTCTAACAATCCATTCAGACACAATATTTTTTGGCTGGGACGCTTTATTGATGATTTGGTTTTTGTTTGGAGGGGGAAGAAGGATTTTGCATCTTCCTTTTTTTTCATATTTAAACAATAATAGTTTCAATCTTAAATTTACATGTCACATGAACGAGCTATCAATTAATGTTTTAGATTTGACCTTCAATACAGATCCAAATCGAAAAAAGGTGTTGGTAAAACCCTATCGTAAACCCACAGCTGTTAACAGTATACTGATGGCAAATTCATGTCACGCCAGACATGTCATCAGGAACATACCCACTGGTGAATTGATTCGAACTAAAAGAAATAGTACTGAAAAAAATACCTATATGAAAGAATCTGAACTGTTGGTAAAAAGATTAAAATCTAGGGGTTACCCAAACTGATCTCTACAAAGAGCAAGAGGCATAGTAGATAACTTAAATAGACAGGATTTGTTGGAATATAAAAATATCAAAGAAAAAAACAACGATCTGGGTATAGTTTTCAGTACTAAATTTAGTACGCAGTATCAACAAGTAGTCTCCATTATTAAAAAACATTTACCCATTCTGGAAGTGGTGAATTAAAAGAAATACTTAAAAAATACTCAATTAAATTTGTTGCTAGGAGGGCTCCTACCATAGGATCCATGTTGACGGCAAGCTTATTCACTGATCCAGACAAAAAATTGAAACAAAATTGGATGAAAACTGTAGGCTGTTATGGTTGTGGTGCAAAAATCTGTAAGTGTTGCAAGTATATTGCCAAAACAAAAACATTTTCTTCTATAAAAAATGGAAAAAACTTTGAGATTTTTTCTTTTATTAATTGTAATACAGAAAATGTAATATATCTTATCGATTGCAATATTTGCAGACTTCAATACGTTGGTTGTACCACTAATTCATTGAAACAGCGTATGCGAAAACATTTGTCGGACTCAGTGAATCTGCCCATTGCAGGAGCCTCTGCGGTCTCTAAACACTTTGCAATTGTGCATAAAGGAGATTTAAAAAGTTTTTCCTTTAGGGGAATAGAGGTGGTTTCAAAACCACACAGGGGTGGCGATTATAAAAGTAAAATCTTATCTAGAGAAAGTAGGTGGATTTTTTTACTGGAGACTAGAGTTCCTGACGGACTGAACAGCAGAATGGATCTAATTACACAATATTAACAAGGAAAGGAGGGGAAAGGTTGTTTTTTTTTTTTTTTTCGGTTTCTGTCATTGATATACAGATCTTGCTTGCTGCAGGATGTATTTTTCATATATATATGTATAACTATCTTGTTGCGGTTATCCTATATCATTGTTTATTTATTATCAAATATATATAGTATTTGTCTATGTATAAAACATGTTCAATATATGTATTTTTCTAGCAATATTCTTGAACTGAGTCTCAACCATTTACTCAGATGTTTTTAATTGTCCTGTTCCACTGCTTTTAATTAAGTGTTATTTGAATATGTTCCACAAAGGAGGATATATTGTCAGTGTTGGAGCTCAGTTCAAGTAGGACCGTGAGGAAGGCACATAGTGCTGAAACATGTAGTCCCTTGCTGGAGTGCTATTAATTGATTGGAATTCCTCATACTTTTATACTCAAAGGAATAATATAGAAGAAGTTTTTAAAATTTCGGTGAAATTTCATGCTTTTGCTGGATCCTAATTCTCCTACATTTCTATTTGTTTGGGCACACTCCCTGCCTGGATCCCTGCAGAATATAAGGTGAACACCGACCATTGCATCAAGAGGAACTCCTTTATGGTGAGCTGGCAATATGTTTTCTACATTGTTTGAATATATATATATATATATATATATATATATATATATATATATATATCTGTTAGGGCCAGGTGGACGGGCAGACCCAGGAGGTGGATCCACTGGGCCGAACACCTTAATGAAGGCAAGGGGTCCGGTAGCCGGAGCACTACGGGTAGCAGGACAGTCCGTGCAACAGAGTGGAATGGAGAAGTCCCTGGGACCACGGAGTCACTAATGGTAGTCCGGGTGACGGAGCTCAGGTTCGGAGGCCGAGATGTTGTCAGGCAGAGTCCGGAACCGATGGAGCGAGAGGACGGGTCACCACAGGGATCAGAGATGGTACGGACTGACAGGATGGCAGATAGTCAGCGTTCGGGGTTCGGGAATCGGCAGGACCGGATGGCGAGGCAGGAGCGGCTCTAGAAGAGAGATAGGTAAGTATATCACAGAGACACAAGGAGACCTGACTCCTAGCTTAGGAAACATGAAGAACAGGCCCCGCCCACTTGGACACTAAACCCCTTTATACCCTGTACCTGTGTGTTCAATTTCCTGTCAGTGGACGCTGGCCCTTTAAGAGAGGGTCAATGACCGCGCGCGCGCCCTAATGCGCATGCGCGAGGCCCGGGTGCCAGAAGCCAGGGCAGGGAGCGGTGTATAGGAAGCAGGGGAGCCGGCCTGGAGCAGGGCTGCTGACGGGCGCCGGGAGCGGGGAGCGGGCCGCCTGGGGACCGCAGGTGATGGAGGCTGGAGACCGTGGAGCGGGGGACGCCTGACAGAGGAGCCGGGGAGCGAAGCAGGGAAGCCGGGGAGCGTGGCAGGTGAGCCGGGTAGCAGAGCAGGGGACCCGGAGAGCGTGACAGTACCCCCCCACACCTCCCTCCCCGCAACCGGGACAGGAAGGCACGTATCAGGGGAGTACCCACATTCTCCCGGGGTTCCCAGGACCTATCCTCAGGACCATACCCTGCCCAGTCCACCAGGAAGAACTGTTGGCCCCGTACAGTTTTCATGGCCACAATATCCCTTACCGCATAGATGTCATCATCAGCGATAGGAGGAGGAGCCGAACTGGCAGCAGCGGAGAAGGGACCAAGGACAACTGGCTTGAGCAGGGAGACGTGGAAGGAGTTGGGTATCCTCATCGTGGCCGGGAGCTGCAGTTTGTAGGAGACCTCATTTATTTTGCTGAGGACTTTAAACGGCCCGATGTAGCGAGGACCCAGCTTGTATGATGGTAGCTTCAATCGGACGTACTTGGAAGCAAGCCAGACGAGATCTCCTGGAGAGAAACACGGAGGATCCAAACGCCTCTTGTCTGCGTGTCTCTTCATCCACAGGGAAGCACGTCCAAGGGACGCCTTGACAGAGTCCCAAATTGTTGCAAAGTCACGGGCTACAGCATCAGCAGCAGGGACATCCGAGGAAGCGGATACAGGTAATGGGACGGAAGGCTGAAATCCGTAAACGACATGGAAGGGAGAGCTGGAGGAGGACTCACTGACGTGGTGATTATGGGAGAATTCAGCCCAAGGAAGAAGCGTGGACCAGTCGTCATGATGGGCGTTGACGTAGTGACGTAAGAAGGAGGTCAAGATCTGATTGACTCGTTCCACTTGGCCATTCGACTGAGGATGGTAGGCTGAATAAAAGTCCAGAGTCACTCCCAGATGTTTGCAGAGAGCCCTCCAGAAGCGGGAGGTGAACTGAGTTCCTCTGTCGGACACAATGTGTGATGGAAAGCCATGCAACCGGAAGATGTGCTGTATGTAGGCGTCAGCGAGTTCCTGGGCTGAGAGCAGTCCAGCCATAGGGACGAAATGAGCCATTTTGGAGAACCGATCCACCACGACCCATATGACTGTGTGTCCGGAGGACAGGGGCAAGTCCGTAATGAAGTCCATTGCAATGTGTTGCCACGGAACCGTGGGTATAGGCAGAGGCAGAAGACGGCCATATGGCAGATGTTTGGGCGTCTTGTTCCTGGCACAAGAGGAGCAGGCTGAGACAAAAGAAGCGACGTCCGTACGAAGGGATGGCCACCAGTAATGACGTACAATCGTACTCCATGTTCTTTTCTGACCAGCATGGCCGGCTGTTTTCGAGGCATGGCCCCAGTGCAACACTTTTTGCCTGTCAGTCTCAGAGACATAGGTCTTCCCGGGCGGTATCTGGGCCAGGGTGACAGGGGCCACCAGAATGATTTTACTAGGGCAAATGATGGGCTGGGATGTCTCCTCCTCCTGCTCCATGGGCATGAATGACCTGGACAAGGCATCTGCACATACATTCTTGTCCGCAGGTCGGAAATGGAGCTGGAAATCGAACCTGGCAAAGAACAAGGACCACCTGGCTTGCCGTGGGTTCAGTCGCTGAGCGAACCGCAGGTATTCCAGGTTCTTGTGGTCCGTGTAAATGATCACGGTGTACACTGCTCCCTCCAGAAGGTAGCGCCATTCCTCCAGAGCTAGTTTGACTGCCAATAGCTCTCGGTCACCGATGGTGTAGTTGCGTTCAGGCGCTGAGAAGCTCTTGGAGAAAAAAACGCAAGTCACCATCTTCCCGGAGGAGGACTTCTGCATGAGCACTGCTCCGGCTCCCGAGGAGGAGGCATCCACCTCCAAGGTGAACTGTCGGTTTAACTCCGGACGGTGGAGCACAGGGGAGGAAGCAAATGCCCGCTTCAGAGAGCCAAACGCGGCGTCGGCCGCAGGTGACCAGTCCTTTGGATTAGCCCCCTTCTTGGTCAAGGCGGAGAGAGGTGCAGTCAGAGCCGAGAAGTGAGGGATGAACTGACGGTAATAGTTTGCGAATCCCAGAAAGCATTGGATTGCCTTCAGTCCAGAAGGAGGGGGCCAGTTGAGAATGGAAGAGACCTTCTCCGGATCCATCTGCAGTCCGGTATCGGAGATTACGTAACCCAGGAAGGGAAGAGAAGACTGCTCGAAGACACACTTCTCGTACTTGGCGTACAGACGATTTTCCCTCAGTCTTTGTAGTACCAGCTGCACGTTCTCTCTGTGGGTCTGGAGGTCCGGAGAAAAGACCAGGATGTCATCAAGATACACCACCACACAGATGTAGAGAAGGTCCCGGAACACGTCGTTCACCAATTCCTGAAAGACTGCTGGTGCGTTACACAGGCCGAAGGGCATCACACAGTATTCATAGTGCCCATCGCGAGTATTGAACGCGGTCTTCCATTCGTCCCCAGAGCGGATGCGGACCAGGTTGTAGGCACCCCGAAGATCCAACTTGGTAAACACACAAGCTCCTCTAAGCCGATCAAACAATTCGGGGATGAGCGGCAGGGGGTATTTATTTTTCACGGTGATTTGGTTCAATCCCCGGTAGTCAATGCATGGGCGTAGGTCGCCCTCTTTCTTCTTAACGAAGAAGAAGCCTGCTCCAGCAGGAGAGGAGGATCTCCGAATGAATCCCCTTGCCAGGTTCTCTGTGATGTAGGTAGACATGGCCCTTGTTTCGGCAGGAGACAGCGGATATATCCGTCCTCGAGGTGGTGTAGTTCCCGGGAGCAGGTCGATGGCACAATCATAAGGACGATGTGGCGGCAGTACCTCTGACTCCTTTTTATCAAAGACGTCCGCGAAGGACCAATAGGCCGAGGGCAGTCCCGGTAGGGACTCTGGAACCGGAGGTCGTCGGATGGGTTGAATAGTCTTCAGACAGTTCTCGTGGCAAGAGGAGCCCCATCGGGTGATTTCACCAGTACCCCAGCTGACTGAGGGTTCGTGTGTCCGTAACCAGGGGAGTCCCAGCAGGATTTGATGAGACATGTGTGGGAGGACATAGAGAGCGATGTTCTCGGTGTGCAGGGCACCGATACGCAGTTCCACCGGCTTGGTGATCCACGAGATGGTGTCAGAGAGGGGTCTCCCATCCACAGAGGCAATCACTAGGGGTTTGTCGAGTGGAGTAACAGGCACCTGGTACTTGTCCACCGTGGCCTGCTGGATGAAATTGCCTGCTGCCCCTGAATCGAGGTACGCCTCGGCCGTGAACCGCGTCTCTCCCGTTGTCACTTGAACAGTCCACGTAACCGGGTCTGAGAGAATCCCAGCACCTAGGGTGGCCTCTCCTACCAACCCTAGGCTTTGGAGTTTCCCGGCCTCTCTGGACAGGAGCGTAGAAGGTGTGTGCCCTCTCCGCAGTAGAAGCAGAGACCCTTGGCGAGCCGTTCTGCTCGGCGTTGTTCAGACTGCCGCAAACGGTCGATCTGCATGGGCTCGTGGACGGAGACACCAGATGACGTTGACTGAAGTACGGCGGGCTTCTGCGGAGGAGAGGAATGCCGTATCGGACGTCTCTCACGGGACACCTCTTTGGATCGTTCCTGAAAACGAAGATCCACTCGAGTCGCTAGGGCAATCAGGGCATCCAGGGTGGACGGCACGTCACGACCAGCCAGCTCATCTTTGATACGACCCGAGAGGCCTTCCCAGAAGGCGGCGGTTAGAGCCTCATTGTTCCACCCGAGTTCCGAAGCCAAGGTGCGAAAACGGATGGCATATTGACCCACCGTCAGAGTCCCCTGACGTAGCCGGAGGAGAGATGAGGCCGACGCGGAGGCGCGTCCGGGCTCGTCAAAGGTGCCACGAAATGCCTGCAGGAACTCCTGGATGTTGGTGGTCACCGGATCCTCCTTCTCCCACAAGGGGTTCATCCAGGCCAGCGCCTCACCCTCTAGATGGGACATCATGAACGCGACCTTGGCTTGGTCGGAGGCAAACAAGTGCGGCAGCAGCTTGAAATGGAGAGAGCATTGATTGATGAAACCCCTGCAGGTCTTGGGATCTCCGGCGTATCGGGGTGGTGAGGCCAAACGAAGGCTGGAAGCATCCGAGGAGGCTGCCACGGGAGCTGTGGCTGTGGATTGTACAGTGGAAGCTTGAGATGCCGAAGATGTGACCGACGCTTGCAGCGTGTTCAGGCGGGCGTCCACAGAAGACATGAAGTTCAGCATGCGGGTCTGGGTCTCACGCTGGCGTGTGAGTTCTTCCTGCAAGGCCGCTAGTGCTTGGGCGGGATCCATGGCCTGTTCTTACTGTTAGGGCCAGGTGGACGGGCAGACCCAGGAGGTGGATCCACTGGGCCAAACACCTTAATGAAGGCAAGGGGTCCGGTAGCCGGAGCACTACGGGTAGCAGGACAGTCCGTGCAACAGAGTGGAATGGAGAAGTCCCTGGGACCACGGAGTCACTGATGGTAGTCCGGGTGACGGAGCTCAGGTTCGGAGGCCGAGACGTTGTCAGGCAGAGTCCAGACCCGATGGAGCGAGAGGACGGGTCACCACAGGGATCAGAGATGGTACGGACTGACGGGATGGCAGATAGTCAGCGTTCGGGGTTCGGGAATCGGCAGGACCGGATGGCGAGGCAGGAGCGGCTCTAGAAGAGAGATAGGTAAGTATATCACAGAGACACAAGGAGACCTGACTCCTAGCTTAGGAAACACGAAGAACAGGCCCCGCCCACTTGGACATTAAACCCCTTTATACCCTGTACCTGTGTGTTCAATTTCCTGTCAGTGGACGCTGGCCCTTTAAGAGAGGGTCAATGACCGCGCGCGCGCCCTAATGCGCATGCGCGAGGCCCGGGTGCCAGAACCCAGGGCAGGGAGCGGTGTATAGGAAGCAGGGGAGCCGGCCTGGAGCAGGGCTGCCGACGGGCGCCGGGAGCGGGGACCGGGCCGCCTGGGGACCGCAGGTGATGGAGGCTGGAGACCGTGGAGCGGGGGACGCCTGACAGAGGAGCCGGGGAGCGAAGCAGGGAAGCCGGGGAGCGTGGCAGGTGAGCCGGGGAGCAGAGCAGGGGACCCGGAGAGCGTGACAATATCCATATAAACTTTGAAGACAAAAAGTGGTTCGTTTTTTCTTTTAAGCTTCAAACTTTCCTGGACAAGTAATTTTTGTCAGCAGCTGCTCAGACAGTCAATCATTCACACACACACACACACACACATATATATGTATACAAGACTGTCACGTTCTTTAACATATATACATCCACATAGGAAACATTGACAAACACATATCCCTTTTGATTTTCAATTTTTCTATGCGCATTTCAAAGATATGATAACTAATTTCAAGTACTTCTTGAAATATACGAATTATATTTTATCCCATATACTCATGAGTAACACAGTAACACAAATACTGTACGTTTGGCTATAGGACAGGACAGTCACTTATTATTAACTTAGTATTCAAAGTCATTCCAACAAGGCAAGCAAGTGTAAGCATTCCACTCCAAAAACTCAGGTTATACATATTAGTTACTTTCCAAAATAGCACTAAGGAAGATATATATATTCATATTTCTAAAAGAAAGATGTTAAAAACAAATGATCTTCCTCCTGAGAAAATAACAATAATTATTTAGCATGCTTTCGTAATTAGCCTTACACAAAATAAGATATATGTTACCTGTTTGAGGATAAGAATAAATTTATAAAGAATTTAATACTTCATCAATCTGCTTTACTGAGAAATTCTGAGGAAAATAAAAGAATAAAATTATCATATTTATGATAAAAATTGAAACACTTAAGTCATTCTTATTCCTTATTATTAAATTAAAATATTATTATTCATCTACAGAGATCAAATTATTTATTTATAAAATTAACTATCATCTAACTAAATGAAAATATAACTTTGATTTTACTATCACTAATTTTTTTAAGTATACAATATACTATATAGATAAATCTATAGAAGGTATGTATTACATGGATACACTGTATATAAATAATAATTATTATATAAAATAATAAAATTAATTTATTCAGAAATCCCCTTTACCCAGCTGAAAACCAAACCTCATTTTTTCTTCAAAGATCAGATCTAATAAATCCATTTTTAAACTATTGGTATTTTTGAAAAAATCTTGTAACCCAACTGTTCCCTTTAAATGAGAAAGAATGTCTCTCTCAGAAGGACCCACCAGCTGTTTCTGTCTGTCAGAGTTTTTAAAAATAACTTGTCTGAGATCATCAGTATCAGATCTTGTGACAAGTCCCTCCTTTATTGCAGACAAGGAAAGAGTTTTTTTTCCTGTGAAAAAGGATTTTTAGATAATAATTGTAGGGGATTGTATGATTTATAATTTACATGCAATTTCCTATGAATTTCATAAATTTTGTCACAGGAGTATTTGGATCTGGGAGACAATGTTGGTTTTTCACAGAATTTCTCCTTTTTTGGTTTTTGTTTTACGGAATTAATTAATTTCTGTTTTAATTGAATTTGGTGATTTCTAACAATATTGATAAATTGGGTACATTTGAATAGACTCCTTTTCTGTAATGTGATAGCACAGGTTTTAGTATCAAGAAATTTATTAAATTTCTTTACGACAAATATATAATTGCATTTGATCTGACATTTGGAATGACTGCCCTATATAGCCCTATATAACCCTTCAAATATGGACATAAATGAGAACGTACCTTCATTCTGTTCAATTTGTAATTCCTTCAACATCTCATAATTTGGACTAGCTTAATTTCTTTCTCAAAAGATAAGATTTTTCAGCCTTCTGATGTCATTATCATTTGGACAATCAAATGTCTCATTGTCAGAAGACTTTTTTAATGCCAGCTGTCTGAAAAATTGTTGTGGTATCCACATATGGAATATCTGAGTTTTCTCACTATTGGTTAAATTGAACTTTTCAACAAAACTTTCAAATATTTCTGAATTTCTGCACACATGTATCTTGGGATTATATGCAGAATTAATTTGTATAGGTCCAAAAGATTATTTCTAAGTTTAATTTCTAATTTAGTCTGTTCTATTTTTAGAAACTGATCGTCGCCATGCTCTCTGACTCCTCTCTGCACTTCTCCTTCTCTGGCTCCTCCCCTTCTAGCTCCTCTTTGTCATTTCCTTCTCTGACTCCTCCCCCTTCTGGCTACTCTATGTAATTACCTGCTTCTTTTCCGGTGTCCTCAAGGTCACCTTTAATATACAGCACATGTCTGTAGCCATTTTGATGACGTTTACAGCCAAAATAATTTTCTGACAATTCAGGTTGTCCATTTCCACAATCGTTAAATTTCTCTAACACTAACTTGTGAAATTCAAGGACAAAATGACAGACAATCCTGATTTTCTGTTTCTCTCTATTAAAAGACATTGCACATTCTACACGTAAAATCTCAACTTCACATTTCCCATAAAGGCTTACCCAGAGCCCCTCTACATTAGAAATATCTGAGTATGTCAACTGTAATTTACTTTGTTTAGAAAAAGAAGAGATAAAATCCATTTTATTACCTGGAATGACCCAACCATGAATGGATGATCCTCTGAGACTTGATTCACCTTGTTTAGTACGTCCAATACTTGTAACGCCTGCCTGGATCCACAGACTCAGATGGGCTGTAAAGGGGAGGGTAGAGGGAAGCCACTCACCAAGCAGGACCCTCAGAACCCTGAAACCCTTTAACCCCTCTACAGGGATTTGGAATTACACAGGGAACTGGAGATCACTACCTGTGGAAGGCTGCAGTCCGATGAGAGTAGTAGTCAGGCAGGGTCAAACCAGGAATTTCGGAACAGGGACAGAATCGGCAGGCAATGACGTAGTCAGCAAACGTAGCAGAGGTCAAATCCGGATCGGGCAGCAAGGTACATAAACAGCAGGCAGAAGGGTAGTCAGAAAACACGCAGAAGTCAGCACACAGGAATAACCAAACAGAATAGGACGTAACAGGAGCCAGGAAAGTCAGAACTATCTCTGGCAGTGGTCATGTGACAGGAGGGGAAATAAGAAGGGTGTGGTGTCTTCCCATTGGCTGCAGCTGAACGCTGGCAACTTCAGCTGGAAGACACATGCCACCCACAGTCAGCCAGTGTTACTGCAGATCCCAAGCTAACCCAGCCCAGTGGATGATCGGAGCCTGCGCCCATCGCTGGCATCGACTCCTCTCCCATCACCAGCATCATCCACGGCAAGAACACGACGTCGCCTGGCGATCGGAGCAGAAGTCGCTGGAGCAGACTCCGTTGGTGACGTAACAATACTTTATGGACTGACTTATCCTTTTTCCTCCAAAGACACGTCAAAGGATGATCTTCTGTGGCTTTGCAAACTCTTAAAAGTTCATTTAAAAAACATTCATGCGACTTGAAACTTATCCGTATTTTTTTTAGGTCCTGTGTGATTTTTATAAATTGTCAATTCCTGACACTTTGCAAGAGGTATTCATTACTTCTGTCCCCCGTTGTGCAAAGTGAAGGAATAAGTACAAAAAAGTAAAAAAAATCAAGAATGGCTGGCTCACCAAATGTTAAAAATATATCCCTTAAATATATTTTTCTTCAAATACATAATAAGGCGTATGAAAGACAAACTTCAAATGTAAAAAATAAATAGATATATTTTATATCTAATAAAATGGTTGCCAAAAATTCAGTTACAGTTCAGTTACAGAAAGGAAAAAAAAATAGTGTTCTTTGTTAGCTTACGTGAGGAGTTCAATAATAGTCCATATCTTTTACTAAATCAAAAGAAATCTTCATCCATCTTTCCTTGGTTTCTGAATGGTTAGGCAAGGATATGCTGTAGACCTGGCAGGCATGTGTTACTTTATCTTGGATGGATGGCTGGATGGATCAGGCTCAGCTTCGACATGTGCAAGAGTGACCCCCCCTCCTCCTATGTGTCATGTTATATATGCAGCTGTCCAAACCATATAGGGTGATTCTGCTGAGCGCATGAGGTCACTCACTAGCAGCTTCCAAAGAGCCTATATATATATATATACAAGACTATGTCAGCAACTATCTATATTCAATACAGACACCTTAATATTAATTTAAGTACTGTTATCAATAATCTATGCCCTCCAATATAGACAGGACTGTCATCATATATAATATGTCCCATTCTAAAGTGTTTGATAACTAGATGTATTAATTTTAATGTTTTTACAGTTTCAGCTTTCAAAAGAGTAATTTATAAAACAAATGGATGAATTTAAAGTCAGGTTATAAGCTTTTATTTACATAACATGGATAAGCGACAGAACTTCTGTCAGGGATTGTAGAACAGCAAAGCACACTGTGTGCCTCACTGTTGTCTTGAGAAAAACTCTTAAGTTTGTGTACAAGCTTGTTTTGATACTCCAGCATGCACCAAAATGGAAAAGGGTCCAATCTCCCCCTTATGGCATCGATATTGAGCTCTAGATATTCCAGCACCATCCTCTACAGTCGTTCACTTATGTGTCAGACTCCTACTCTGCTTATGCATGCAATCGTCTAAAACATGTGCCAAACCTGTGCGAAACCTTACATAAATTGTTTCTGTCACTTGAACTCCTGCTGCTTATGTTTCTGCGTTGATGACGCAACGTTCCTGTGGTTGGAATTCTAGAACTTTGATACATACTGTGTGCCTCACTGCTGTCTTGTGGAAAACTACTGTTAAGGTGGTCTAAAAGCTGGTTTTGATACTCCAGAATCCACATGTCCCTTTCCAGAGGGGAAGCTTCTTGCTAAATTTACTCTTGTACTGTGGATCTAACAGAGTTGCAACCCAGTAGTCAGCCCTATTTCTATTACTAACAATATGGACATCGTGTTGTAGATAGTGCAGCAAGAAGGAGCTCATGTTTTGGATGCTTCCATGCGGTCCAAGTACATGTTGTGGTGGTGGCGGGGAAATGCTCAACCTTGCCTCCACTATCGCAGGATAAATATCCAATAGCTCCTGATTTTTTTGAGCCCATCACCTGTTCCTTCTCCATTTGTTCCTCTGCTCCTGCAACTTCACTACCAGTTTGCCTGTTACCATGAGCCTGCCTTGATTTATGGACTCCACCCCGTGACACCCACCTGTACGACGACTATCGGCCATGGCCAGCAGCGATTATGAGTCTGCAAGAAGGGTTGCCTAGCCTTGGCCTTTTTACAGACTACAAAGGATGATCCAACTTTTGTTATCTGTCACTGTTCTAAACAATGACTCAGTAGAAGCAAAAATTCTAATCATTTAACAACTACATAAACCACCACATGCGCAACCAACATGCATTAATGTGGGACTCTTACTGCATTAAAATGCAGACTACCGAGCCTACCCATCCACCGGCTTCCAAATCAACCATGTCTGTTGCTTCTTCCTCCTCCTACTTTACCAACAAAAATATTCTCACATAGGTCTCCGCCCGTAGAACCTCCTCTTGTTTACCCGCTACAGTCAGAGTGAGCGAGAGCATGTAAGCTGTTATGGACGTGATCATGTCTGGTGTTTTTGACCCATGTGATACACCGAGGCCACATCCTGTGTGTTGCATGGATTATACAAAGACACTATGGGGGGACAAGTAATGCCAATGTCCTGCTGTGCCTGCAATGTTTTTAAATATCAAGACTCCAAGATGATTCTCTAAGTTGTGTCTTGTTTGTACTGGCAGAGGTATGGGAGCAAAAGGCCTAATCCTGTCACTCATACCTCTGTTTATTTTTATAAATTTACATGCCAGTCCACATTCTGTGTGTTGCGTGGACCATACCTTCCTGCTGTGTAAAGACACTATGGGGAAATGGGGGGGAGGGGCAATTGATGCCACTGTCCTGCTGTCTGCCTGAAAAGTTTTTATATCTCAAGATTCCAAGATGCGTCTCCAAGCTGTGTCTTGTCTGTACTGGCAGGAGTGTGGGGGCAAGAGGCCTAATCCTGTCACTCATCACACTTTTTATTTAAAAAAATTTAAATGCCATGTCTCAACCTGTAATTACACCTTCCTGATGTGCAAACACACTGGAGAAATGGGGTGGAGGCAATTGAGGCCACTGTCCTGCTGTCTGCCTGAAAGGTTTTTAAATCTCAATACTGCAAGATGGGCCTGTCTGTCATATTGATGTCTCTGGTGAAGTAGAAATGTTGGTTCAGGACTTGTTACAGGTCTGATCCCACGTATCCATATTGCGGTGTTCCACTATTTTTAGTCTGTGCCAATTGATGCCACTTTTCCTGTTGTCTAACCTTAATTTTTGGAAATGTGGAGACTCCAAGTAATATCTCCAAATTGTCTTTTGTCTTTAGTGCCAGCGTTTTGGGAGTAAAAGGCCTGTCACTAATGCATCTCTTTATTTTTAAAATGAAAATGCCAGGCCACATCCTCTGTGTTGCATGGATCATACCTCACTGCTGTGCAAAGACACTTTGGGGAAATTGGGGGGGATTGATGCCATTGTCCTGCTGTCTGCCTGATATGTAATTAAATGTCCTCAAGACTCCAAGATGGGTCTCCAAGTTGTATTTTGGCTGTACTGGCAGGTGTGCTGGAGCAAGAGACCCAATCCTTCACTTATCCACTTATTGATTTTTAAAATGGAAATGCCAGGCCATATCCTGTGTGTTGCATGAACCATACGGCACTGCTGTGGAAAGACATTACGGAGAAATGAGGTGGGGGGCAATTATGCCACTGTCCTGCTGTCTGCCTTAAATGTTTTTAAATGTCAAGATTCCAAGATGTGTCTCCAAGTTGTGTCTTGTCTGTACTGACAGAGGTGTGGGAGCAAGAGACCTAATCCTGTCACTCATCCAAAATTTGATTTTTAAAATGAAAATACCAGGTCACATTCTGTGTGTTGCATGGACCTTAATTGACTACTGTGCAAAGACACTAAAGAGTAATGGGGGAAATTGATGCTGCTGTCTGCCTGAAATGTTTTTAAATATCAGGACTCCAAAATGGGTCTCCAAATTGTGTCTTGTCTGTACTGGTAGGGGTGTGGGAGAAAGAGGTCTAATCATATCACTCAACCACCTTTTGATTTTTAAAATGGTAATGCCAGGCCACATCCTGTGTGTGGCATGAACCTTACCTGACTGTTGTGAAAAGACACTATGGGGAAATGGAGGGGGCAATATTTGCCACTGTCCTGCTGTCTGTCTGATGGGTCTCCAAATTAGGTCTTATTTGTACTAGCAGGGGTGTGGGAGTAAGAGGCCTAATCCTGTCACGCATCTGTCACTCATCCACCTGTTGAGTTTTACAATGGAAATGCCAGGTCACATCCAATGAGTTGCATGGACCATACCTGACTGCTGTGCAAAGACACTAAAGGGCAATGGTGGGGCGGGGGCAATTGATGCCATTGACCTGCCAGAAGTATTTTTAAATTTCAGGACTCAAAGTTGTGTCTTGTCTGTACTGGCAGGAGTATGGAAGACAAAGCAGTGGGGCTGCACTTTAAAATGTATTTTTGCTGTTTTGGAGCTTTTCAACTCCCCTAATGGTGTTTTCCCTGCCTTATGTTTGGCCTCCCATTGAATCCAATGGGGTTCGAAATCATTCCACAGATCATTCGGCGGATTCTTCATTGAACATCGGGACGTTTGCCAAAGATCGGCAAACCAATCTTTGAAAGGTTCGCTCATCTCTACTGAGAATCAAAGGTATTGATCTTGCATGTCTGGACTTTTTGAGCAGTATTCTCAACCAAACCCTTGCATAGGTTGAGAAAAAGTGGATATATAGACTAAACAACATATCACCTAACGGGTTGAATTAAAATGTTGTTTTCAGTGCATTTCTTTAATATAGTATCATAAATAGATATCTAGAGCACAGGTGATGGTTTTTGTTTTTATTCTGATCTTTTTTTAATGAAAATATTGGTTCTTAACTTTTTTCCTTCCTGACATACTGTATGTATTATTTGCCCAATATCTATTGGTGGGTGAACTTTGAGGTTGAAGGCGCTTCTTTCTGGAGATTGAATGTGCTGCTTTCTGAAGAATTAATGTGGTGGCTATGACCTGGATGGGAATCTCGTCGTCGTGAGAATCGACTGGTTTTGATACCTCTGGTGATATGCATATCTTGAAAAGAAAAAAAACACATCATTGCATTAAATACACTATATATCAAATATTTAGCACCATTTTCAAATGGTTATCATTAGACTTTTCATGACCAATTCTGTCATGGTCTATATTTGACTTTTACATATTTACATATTTACAGAGATTGGAAAAAGACCTAGGTCCATCTAGTTTAACCTTCCTCCACCAACTATACATTTTGTCAATAAATAGTTTAGAACCGACAATGTTGTATGTACTGAAGAAATCATCCAGCCCTTTTTTAAAAGTTGTTATAGTGTCTGCCATTACTACCAGAGATGAGCCAGCCTCTAAAGGCTCGAGTCCGGTTCGTCGAACTGAGACCCCGTTCAAATTCGGTTCGGCGAACCATTTGACGAACCTCTCGAACCCCATTGAAAACAATGGGAGGCAAACACAAACAGATAAAAACACATTGTAAATGTACACATACAGTTAATAAACATTGCCATTACACTTACAAGTCCCCGCGACGCGTCCTGCACTCTGTCTCCCGCCACTTTTCCTTCCAATAACGGAGATGAACTATCCAGGACTGTATGCAGGAGTTTTTTGGCCCCCAAAAAAATTATGTGGGCTTTGCAATGTTTTTGTATGCTAGCCAGGTACAGCTACGTGCTGCCCCCAACCCCTGCCTATTTGTACCCGGCTGGGAACCAAAAATATAGGGAAGCCCTTTTTCTTTTAATTATTTCATGAATTTCATGAAATAATTAAAAAAAATGACGTGGGTTTCGCCCAATTTTTTTATCCAGCCAGGTACAACTAGGCAGCTGGGGATTGGAATCCTCAGCTCAGGGTGCCCAAGCTTTCTGGGCACCCATGCTGTGAATTGCAGTCCGCAGCCGCCCCAGAAAATGGCGCTTTCATAGAAGCGCCATCTTCTGGTGCTGTATCCAACTCTTCCAGCTGCCCTGGTGACGAGTGGTTCGCTGGGTAATAATGGGGTTAGAGCTAGCTGTATATTATCAACTGGCTCTAAGCCCGAAATTAATGGTGTCACGCCAATATTAGACATGGCCATCATGAATTTCTAATACAGATAAAAAAACACAACACACAGAAAAATATTTTTATTAGAAATAAAACACAACACAATTAGTGACTCCATCTTTATTGAAATAAAGAACCCCCCTCCGCAGTAATCCTGGGTCAAGGGTCCCGCGCCGTCCAATCTGGATACAATATCATCTGATTGGTTTTCTGGAAGGCAAAGCGATCAGATGATGTGTCAGGTTTAAGGGCCTGAATCACATGACATAGCAGCTGATTGTATAAACGGCTTTTATACAATCAGCTGATGCATCAGTGCAAAAAAAAAACTATACACTTTAGTGCAGACTCCTATCCGACAGCATCAGCTGATAGTTTAGCCGGCCGGGTGGTAAAAAGCTGGCCACCTCGCTCGACTTATAGTATCAGCTGATGCCATAAGGTGACCGAATCAGCTAATCATCGCCAGGTCTGAGAAAGAGAGAGAGAAAGAAGAGAGAGAGAAGATAGAGAAAAGAGAGAGAGAAGAGAGAGAGAATAGAGAGAGAAGAGAGAGAAGAGAGAGAGAAGAGAGAAGAGAGAGAATAGAGAGGAGAGAGAGCGAGAGAGAGAGGGAAAAAGAGAAAACGAGAGACTGAGAAAAAGAGAGAGAGAAAAAGAGAGAGAGGAGAGAGAGAGGGAGAGAGAGAGAGAAAGAGAGAGAGAAAGAGAGAAAAAGAGAGATAGAGAAAAGTGAGAGAGGAGAGAAGAGAGAGAGAGATGAGAGAGAAGAGAGAGAAGAGAGAGAAGAGAGAGAAGAGAGCAAGAGAAGAGAGCGAGATAGAGAGGGAAAAAAGAGAAAACGAGAAACTGAGAAAAAGAGAGAGAGAGAGAAAGAGAGAGAGAAAGAGAGAAAAAAAGAGAGGATAGAGATGGAGGGAGAGAGAGAAAGAGAGAGAAAGATGAGAGAGAGAGAAAGAGAGAGAAAAAGAGAGAGGAGAGAGGGAGAGAGAGAAAAAGAGAGAGCGGGAGAGAGAGAGAAAGAGAAAAAGAGAGAGAGAGAGAAGAGAGAGAGAAGAGGAGAGAAGAGAAGAGAAAGAGAGAAGAGAGAGAGAAGAGAGAGAAGAGAGAGCGAGAGAGAGAGAGGGGGGAAAAGAGAAAACGAGAGACTGAGAAAAAGAGAGAGAGAAAAAGAGAGAAAAAAAGAGAGAGAGAGGAGAGAGCAATGCAGCCTCATTCCGTGAACTGCTCCGATTTTAGAGGTATGTCCCGCGGCTCACAGCTGATGTCCGGCTCCTCCCCTCAGTGCATAATAAAATTAAATTATAATTATAAATATTTAATAATTATAATTTAAAATTAAAAAAAAAAAATTAAATTCTTGACCAGGACTGGGACTAGAACTCGTAAAGTTATGCTTCTTAAGCAAGTGCACTATCCACTGAGGTACTGCCTCTAATGATAAAGATAGGCAGATTTGGTAATCTTGACATCTGCATTGCAGAGTGAAGTCTCTGGTGACAGCGCGATTCACTTCATTGCTACATGGAGAGGACACAGCGATCGTGTTCTACGGTGCTCCTGCATCTTCATGTAGCAGAGCTGACAGCTGACAGTGTCGTGTGGATTACGTGGGACCTGGATGTGTATTTGGGGATTAATAAACTGGTAAAAGAGGGTGTTTTTATGTCTTTTATTCCAAATAAAGGATTTTTCGTTGTGTGTATTTCTTTACTTTCACTTACAGTTTAATCATGGAAGGTGTCTTGGGGAGACGCCTGGCATGATTAAACTCATTATTATCCCGATTGCCACTGCACCAGGGCAATTCGGGATGAGCTGGGTGGAGTCCCGGGACTGTCGCATCTAATAGATGCGGCAATTCCAGGCCGGCTGCTGGGTGATATTGTTAAGCTGGAGGGCTCCCCATAATGTGGTGCTCCTCATCCTGACAATACCAGCCTCCAGCCGTGCGGCTTTATCCTGGCTGGTATCAAATATGGGGGTAACCACATTTTTTTTTTTTATTATTATTATTTATTTAATTTACTGCACGATATAGACCCGCCCGTCGGCGGCTGTGATTGGTTGCAGTGAGACAGCTGTCACTCATCGTGGGGGCGTGTCTGACTGCAACCAATCATGGACGCCAGTGTGTGGGGAAAGCACGGAATACCTGATTGAATAATGAAACAGCAGCCATTTTCTAAAGAGGAAAAGACGCCGCAGATTTGTGACAGCCATGCAGCGAGACGCCCGTGATCGGTGAGTAGGAAAGAGAGAGGGATTCTGCTGGGGACGCAGGACGCATGCAGATAGTAACGTGTGCACATAGCCTTACTGTGAAAAGCCACGTTTTTGTTGATCGAACCGTTCTGGAACCTAACTCGAACTGTCGAGCTTTTAGCAAAAAGCTCGAGTTCGAGCTCGAACACCCCTAAAATCACTCCAACATGAAATTGGCGATCCTCAAACATCGCTTAACTCTAATTACTACCTCTTGTGGTAGGGCATTCTACAATCTGACTGCTCTAACTGTAAAGAATCATTTCCTATTTAGCTGCCGAAATCGCCTTTGTTTCACTCGCTGTGTATGTCAGTCCTTTATATTGACCACACATGTATTTATACATTTAAATGAGATCTCCTCTGAGACATTTTTTTTCAAATCCAACTTTTTCAACCTCTTATCATATGGGAGGCCTTCCATTCCTTTTAATAATTCAGTTGCCCGCCTTTGAACTGACTCTAGCTTCTGAATATCCTTTTTAACATGTGGAGCCCAAAACTGGATCCTATATTGCAGATGTGGCCTTAAAAGTGATTTATAGAGGGGTAACAATACGTTGGGTTGACAGGATCTAATCTCTTTTTATACACCCTAATATCTTGTTAGCTTTTGCAGCTGCTGCCTGACATTGAGTACTGCTGCTCAGCTTATTTGTAATGAGAATACCTAAGTCCTTCTCCTGTTCTGTAGTCCCGAGTTTACTTCCATTTAATGTATATACAGCTATAGGATTACTCCTTCCTAGGTGCATTACTTTACATTTATCAATATTAAATCTCATTTGCCAAGTATTTGCCCATTCTGACATCTTATCCAGATCATTTTGTAATATTGGACTATCAAGGTCAGTTTTTAATATCCTACATAGTTTGGTGTCATCTGCAAAGACTGACACTTTACTACCAATCCCATCCACAAGGACATTAATAAAAGATTAAAAAGAATCGGTTCTAGCACAGATCCCTGCGGCACCCCACTGCTGACTATAGCCCATTTAAAGAATGTACCATGTATGACTACTCTTTGTTTCCTATCTTTTAGCCAATTCCTTACCCATCTGCTTACAGTTTCCCCTAGTCCTTGCTTCTGGAGCTTTATTATAAGGCTATTATGTGGTACTGTATCAAATGCCTTTGCAAAGTCCAAATAAAACACATCAACTGCATTACCAATATCCAGATTTGTACTTACCCCCTCATAGAACCCCAACAGGTTGGTTAGACATGACTTATCTTTCATGAATCCATGAATTCCATGCTGTCTGTCAGTTATTATATTATTTTCTGCAATATATTTTTGCATGTCATCCCTAAAAATGCCCTCATAAACTTTACATACTACTGATGTCAGACTTACTGGACGGTAGTTGCCTGGATCTACCCTCTTACCTTTCTTAAATAGTGGCACTGTATATTTTAAAATTCTGTTCTTTCAACATACTGTTTCAATATTACATGATTCTAGTAATAATCTTATAGATACCACATGCCCACAACATGTTTTTTATCATTGACGTTTTTCTTAAAACCACTAGGATGCCTATTATAATATACCTTATCATTTATGGTTCATTGCAACATATACAGTACTCCCGGACATTTAAACTCCCGTTGACTCTGAACATCAATGTCGTATTTATAGAACTATAATGTCTTGATAATTATGGATCATGGCCCTTTAAATCAAGGTAAATGTCTTGCTCCTTGGAATATCATGTGCATATTATGTATTTTAATGATTGATCCATTAACTTCATTTGATTTGCTGGGCATAATTTTGAGATTAGCTACACTCGCTATGGAGAATCTATGAATTCTGTTGCGTTATAGACCTTATTAAAGGGAATCCACATTACCCTTCTATATGACAAAATACAACATTGCCCAGACAGCTTTGACATACATTACATATCCAGGCACAGTAGGATCAATTCTAACCAAGACACATTAAGATACACATATAGATATACATATATAAAGCACAAAGCGACAACTTACCCACCTCCTACACAGAGACCTTGCCGGTTCGCGCATGCACATCTATGTATTCGTGTCTTCCCACAGTAGAGCAGAGCAAAGTGCACCTGTGCGAGCCAGCAATATCTTTCAGCAGGCACAAACTTTTGCCCGGTGACATGGATGGCGCAGGAGGGATCACCACGTCAATCATCATATGAGGATTGTGATCAATGCGGAGAGGAGGGACAGGAGCCGTAACCAAGGACATCCATCAATCCGGACCCAAAGATTTACATAGAATGTGGGAGAATACAAAAAGGTATTGTGGGGTATACAGGGGGAGTCATGGAATACCATGCACCTTTATGTAAGGCAGCACAGGCACTGCTTAAGGTGCTAGTATTGGTTTACACCTCAAAAATCTGGTGACAGGTTCCCTTTAAAAAAAGGTAAAAACAAATGTTCTAGCTATCAAAATATACGACTGTTTAAAAAAAAAGTATATTTAATGCCGAAAAGAAAAAACTAATTACAATAATTGGTGTTTTTTACTTACTGCCTTTCCCTAAAAAAAAAAAAAATACACCCCTAAATAGTATCAATGAAAATTACAGCTCAGAGATCAAAAACAAAACAAGCCTTCTCACAGCTTCATAGATGGAAAAATATAGCAAGTTAAGGGTCACCGAAAATGGTAACCCAAACAACTTTTTTTTTTTACAAAGGCTATGACTTTTTTTAAACCTCTTCACCACCCAGTCTGTTTTAACTTTCCAGAGAAGGGCTGGAATGGAGCACAGACATAGTGGAAGACTGGACATGACAGGAGTTTGTAAGCACAAGGCATTGGCAGGGTTAATAGGGAGTTGGTGCAATAAAGAGTTAATAGTAGGATACGCACTTTCACTCAGGAAGGTTAGAGTGACGGAATCTTAGGATTTTGAACTGGGAGGTCACATGGTTGGGAACTGTTTCAGGATTGGTGGGTAGTTTGGAGGAAGGAGTGTGGAAACGTGGATACTATGTAAGAAGAGGAAGAACCATTGGTGGCATTCCTTTTGTCTCGGACTCTGGACCAGACAAGAAAATGACCCACCACCTGCCTTTTTTATTACTGTCATTAAAAAAAATGGGGGTAATCTTTCGGTGTATGTTAAACATTGTGGTGGGTGGAGGTGCAGTGGAATGTTCTATTACTGTCATGGCAGCTGAGGTGAGGAGGTCAGGGATGGCCTGGGGTAAGGGGTCTCATCGGAGGTATGCTGACCCTTTAAAATTTGTTGTGGTTGCATTACCATTGGGAAAGATCATGGAGAACAGGTTAAAAAAGTTAGAGAAGAGACAGCACTGTGACACTTGTCAGCCTCGAGTTGAGCAATGCACTGGGGATTGTATTCTAGTGCTGTTTCACTGGTTAGAGGCCATCAAGGATCTCCTCAAAAAGTTATGGTTTATGGTAATATGATGATTGTAATCAATAAAGGCTGTTGTTGCCATTTATATTTCAAAAGTCACTCAGCATTTTTTTGTTTTATGTGCTTGTTGTATAGCACCCCACGGGGCCTGCAGGGCTACCCGTCACTGGGCCAGTGGTATTTTGGGGTTGCTGTGACTGGCCTAACCCGGCTTCGTGGCCCCACTGGCTACATGAAAAGAGGGTGCAAGGGGGATGGGGGTTTTGCTTTGCAGCGCCACCCGTGGTGCACGGCCAGGGATTAGCCGATGCTGCGAGGTGTTGCTCTCTTCCGGTGCTGATGTTATCATAGCTCAGATAGTCCAGCTCCCCACAAGTGGAGTGAGCCCCAGGAAGGACGGTGGTGATGGGGGAAATGGGCCGTTGGTGCCGAATTTCGGGGCGCCGGTAATAGGAGGCTGAGGCAGGATGCTGCCTTCAGGGTACCGGTCACCGCCGTGCTGGGCCCCAGCCAATCCCGGATGAATCAGAGTTCACCACCAGTGTTGTGGAGTGTGTAGGACCTTCTTCCTTGCGCCTTGTAGTGTGGATCCCCATGGCGTGAAGCTACTTGGGGACCCCAGTGTCCTTGGCTTTAGTTACCATCCCATTCGCAGGCAATGCAAAACAATTATGGGCCCAACCGTGGTCTTGACTCCTGTCTCTATATGCTGCTGTGCCCTGGGATCTCTGTGGTGGTGGGCAAGGGGACAAGAAATCCCCCTTCCCTGCAGATTCTGGTAGTCCAACGTGGAGTATGTTCTACCCTAGGGCTCTGCACCCTGACTGCGCCAGTCCCGAAGGGACTGTTGGGGCTTATCCTCCTGTTACCGTGTTGCTCCTCTGTCTCACTGACTCCACCCATTCATCTCCTGTTTCTCCCAGTCTGCCCGTTCCTTTCCAGTCTCCCCGGTCCTAACGGAGGAAGCTCTGAAGCACGCTCCTCCGCTGCCATGGTCCTATGAGTCCATGATGTCCTGGCATTCTCCTTCTCTCCTTCTCGGGATAGCTCTGAAGCATTCATCCCGGGCGGTCTTTCTGAGGGGAGCAGTGAAGCACACTCCTCAGCGACCTGGCTTCTCCTGCATCTCAGACTAATCTGAAGTAATTTCCTGTGTGTTCGTGTTCTGTAACTTCCCAGTCAGGCCCCACCTTCCTGATGACTCACCCTTTCCGGGAAAAAACCCTTGCTATGGTGACCATTTATGTTGTGTAACTGCTGGCTGGCTGTGTTGTCTAAGCCATGAACACATGATGTTGTGTAAGCTATGAACACCAGTGGTTAATCTCTTCTTACCCGGGATAATTACTGCACTTTAAGGCAGGTGCAATACTCTGTGGCGACTGAAGACTCAGGGGCACCATAGTTGTACTTTACAATACCCTAATCATGCCAATACCAATTTTTACAATTCTGACCAGTGTCTTTTTGTGGAGTAATAACTCTGAAATGCTTCAACAGATTCCAGTGATTCTGAGAATATTTGTTTTGTGACACTTTGTTCTTTACATTAATCATACATTTAGGACAATATTTTTTACATTTATTTGAGAAATTGTAGGAAATTTGGCCAGTGTTAAAAATTTAGCAATTTTCAAACTTTAATTTTTATGCCCTTAAACCATAAAGTTATGTCACACAATATAGTTAATAAATAACACTTCCACATGTGTAATTTACATCAGTATCATTTTTTAAATATAATTTTTTGGGGTTAGGAAGTTAGAAGAGTTAAAAGTAGTGATGAGCGAATATAGCCATTATTATTTGTTACTCGCAAAAATAGTACAGTATTCAAGATATTCATTCCTCAATGAGTATTTTGGTCCTCGCTTTGCAAGATTCGAGTCCCCCGCTCCGCATGTTTGGTGGCTAATTTTCAGCCACTAAACATCCTGGGATTTCTTGCCAATCACAGTAAAGTCATACCCACCTTTGCTACTGGTATTACTGTAATTGGTTGGCCGGATTGGGTTTATATAAGACCTCCCAATGCCATTGTAGGTGCATTTGATCTGGAAAGACCATAGGGAGAGCTGCATTTGGAGAAGGGACAGTGTTCATGCTTTCCAGTACCTGCTGCAAGATTAAACAAACAGCCCTTTTCAGGGCTTAATCACACGACCACTTCTAGCTTAGCACAGTGCAGGGAGAGTTTATGGAGTTAGCTACAGAGTGGTTAAAAAAAACATTTAGGCAGGGTTGAGTGCATTAAATTACATACTGCAGGACCAAACAAACTGCCGTTTTAAAGGGATAATTCTAATACCACTTCTAACTGTCCTTAGTAGTGCAGGGAGAGATGTTTCTAGAATAGGGCTACAGAGTGTTAAAGCCATTTAGGCAGGGTTGATTGCATTCAGTTACATACTGCAAGACCAAACAAACTTCCATTTAAAATGTAAGACGTATCTGGCTATGGGGCCATAAGGGGCTGTTATGAGGAAATTACAAGAGGGGCTGACTATGGAGCTTAAGAGGCTGGATATGGGATATTACAATAGGAGACTGTGGCTGTGGGGACATTACAATCGAAGGCGGGATGTGAGGACTTTACAATAAGTGTCTGGCTGTGGGGACATTACAAGAGGATGCTGGCTGTGGGGACATTACAAAAGGAGGCTGGCTATGGAGACATTGCAAGATAAGCTGTGGGGATATAACAAGTGGGTAACAATACTCTATTGGGCGCTGTTCAGGACTCTATGTTGGGGCTGTGGTGACTATACTGTACAGGGGGCTATGAGGGTCATTATACTGTGTATTATGGCTGTGGTGGATATGCTACTGTGTGGGGTGCTATGGGGCCATCATACTGCATAATGGGCTGTGACGGACATAATAGTGTATACTGAGGGCTATTTTGGATATTACAATATATATTGCTGGGCTGTGGGGATATCACACTATGTTGGGGACATTATTCTATATATAAGGAGCTGTGGGGCCATTATACTGTATCGGTGACTGGGGGGCTATAATACTATATGGCATGCTGTAGGGACCATCATAACATATAATGAGGGGCTGAGGTGAACATCATACTACTTGGGAGGCTGTGACGGACATCATATGTATCTTGGGGGACTGTTGTGGATGTTAAACTGTATGGACAGCTGTGATTACCATCATACTGTGTAGGAGGACAGTGTGAAGAAGGGGTACAGTTTGGAAACGAAACATCGTGGGCAGAATAATGAAATAGTGTGACAAAGGGGAATATAGAGTGGGGGCAGCGTGAATTGGGGTCACAGTATGGAGAGAGATTAGCATGGTAGGGGGATAGTGTGGAGGTATAGTGTAAGGGAAAACAGTGGAGAGGGGACAGCAATGGTATAGGCCCTGGTTCTTAGGGCCAGATGGTGTCGCGGATATAGCTGATAATGGCAGATGGGGGCAGTTATACCTTATCAAGGCGGACAGTGTGGCGGGTGTAGCTCATTAGGGTAGACAGTGTGAAGAATATATATAGTATAAGAAGCTTATTTAGGTCATAATATGGATAGATATTTTTATGTAGACGGCATTTTAACCTATTCACGACACATGAAGTACTGGGATCGTGTCAAGTTAATCCTCACCGGCTGCCGCAGGCAGCCTGCAGCAATCCCTTAACATGTCAGCTGATTTGAACAGCTGAAATGTGCGGCTATCAGGCACGAGTGGGTCCGCCTTTTAACCCCTTGCATATCGCTGTCAAAATGTGACAGTGAGATGAAACAGTGCACCGTGGTAAGCATTCACTTACCCGAAACCATCGGAAGTCACGTGGCATGATCACGTGGATCCAATGGTTGTCATGGTAGCACAGGATCACGTGATGACTCCTGTAGGTATCATGAATCCCTTCTTCTTACACCCGGCAGAGCGCCGTGTGTGAAAGGAGAGCAGCTTTTCTGCATATCAGAGCAATGCTGCTGTGATCTACAGAAAGGAACAAGCGATCAGACTGCTGATCGTTATAGACCCCTAAGTGGACTAGTAAAATAAAAAAAGTTTTAAAAAATTAAAAAAAATAAAAGTTCATATTACCCGCCATTTGCCCCATTGAAAATTAAAAAAATAAAATATATATATATATACACATTTGGTATCGCCGCGTTCAGAAATGCCCAATCTATCAAAATATAAAATGAATTAATCTGATCAGTAAATGACGTAGCGGCAAAAAAAATCTGAACATCAAAATTATGGTTTTTTGGTTGCCGCATATTTTGCGCAAGATGCGATAACAGGCGATCAAAAAATAGCATCTACGCAAAAATGGTACCATTAAAAACTTCAGCTCGAGACGCAAAAATTAAATGAGCTATAGATCCCGAAAAATGAGAACGCTACAGGAAAATGGCGCAAAAGTTCACCATTTTTTGGACAAACTTGTGAATTTTTTTTAACCCCTTAGATAAAAGTAAACCTACATATGTTTGGTGTCTACAAACTAGTACCAACCTGAGGCATCACAGCGACTCATCAGTTTTACCATATAGTGAACACGGTGAATAAAATATCCCAAAAACAATCAGGCAATCACACTTTTTTTGCAATTTTTTCGCATTTGGAATTTTTTGCCATTTTCCAGTACACTATATGGTAAAACTAATGGTTTCAATCAAAAGTACAACTCGTCCCACAAAAAAATAAGCCCTTATATGACAAAATTGCCACAAAAATAAAAAAGTTACGGCTCTCGGAAGAAGGGGAGGAGAAAAAAAATGGAAAAACAGAAAATCGCCCAGGAGTGAAGGGGTTAATAACACTTTTTTTTTTTTAAAGGGAACTGTGTCAGGATGTGCTACAGAAAGCCGGGGGAGAGGGAAGTCTGCAGAGACGAGCTGTAGATGTGAAAAGTCCCCATGGCGTGATGACAAGATGGACTACTCAATCAGAGAAAATGTAAGGTACCTGGGTATAAATGTTTACTTGCTGATACTGACTAGGTCTCATTAGCACTGTGGTTCCTGTATGGTTCGCAGTCTGATAATTACTTATAACAACAACTCCCAGCATTTCCTTACTATTGTTAAGGACATACTGGGAGTCATAGGTTCAATAGATACAAATGTATATGGGGCAGATATGACATTAATGGTTCTAATCCCTTCTTTTCTCTCAATTCTCATTCTAAAATAATTCACTTACGGTAATTTCTTGTGTTTATTTGAGAAAGACATTAACATCAATGTAAAAAAAAAATCCATTCAATATTTTCTGAGTAAGATAGAATTAAAGGACGGGGCAAAGAGAAGTAGGGGCCATGCAGTGCCTTATTTGTCTTGTCACTCATCTCTCACAAAATGTTCTTGAAATTGAAATGTGCGAATATCAGCTATGATGTGGAAAGAAGACTTCCATTCAGCTTGATTGTTATTTTTTATTAATGTATTTACATCTTTTTAGAGCAGTTTCTTTTATTGACTCAGCGCAAAATACCATCCGGGAATCTTGATGAGGTTCATTGTTTTGTAGTTTGCTAGAAATTAATTTGATGTTATGTGTGTATGCAGAAATAGCACAAATTTAAATACTCTTGGCCTAAAATTCAATTTACAGCATTCAGCCGGAGTGTAATCCATATAGCTAGAACTTGTTGAATGTGCCACTCTACATTCAATTACTTGCTTTATTAGGTCCACTAATTTAGGTATTGTTAAAGGAGATCTGTTAACAGGTTTCACAGTGCAAACTGTAGATATTAGTAATTAATCTTTTTTACTTGATGAGCCTTGAAAAAATAAAAATTGTTTAGCAATATATACTTTATAAATATAATGTATTATTTACTAAAAATATATTTAGAATTCTAGACAATTTGTATTGTGAAATTTGGTGATATAGTTTAACCCCTTAACCTAACCTGTTTTCAATTCTAACCTGTGTTAATTTATTATGTAATAAATCTGGAACGCTTCAATAGATCCCAGTGATTCTGGGAGAGTTTCTTTTGAGACATATGGTACTTCATGATAGTGGCAAATTTAAGATGATATATTTTTTGCATTTATTTGTGAAAATATTGGAAATTTGGCAATTTTCAAACCTTCAATGTTTTTTTGCCCTTAAACCAAAATGTTATGTCACACAAAATAGCTATTAAATAACATTTCCCAAATGTCTACTTTACATCAGCTAAAAACTGCATCACTCTGTCACAATGAGTATGGGATAGCACGAAACCAGAGCTCCTACACTGACCCTCAAGCTAAGGCGACCTAAACTATCCCTAATCTCAGAGATACTCCTGAGATGCCTGAGTCTCCTTCCTGGCCCTTCTCCCGACCAGACCTGATCTAATACCTCATCGCCTTCCCTCAGGGAGAGACAGGACAGAAGTGAGATGAAACCCATGGAGATAGACAATGGAAACCAAAACTCTGTCACTCAGCATGCACACACAGAGGTATAAGAAAATATGATATTAGTAGAAAAACAAGAACAGGAAGGAAGCCACAAGACAATAGGGGTAAACTCCACAACTGCTTCAAGCAAAAAGCAAAACTTTCACCAGAATGTCTAGGACACCAAAGCTCACAGACTAACAGAGAATAAACCTAGCGCCGGCATGGGTAGAAGATTTCATCTATCATAAATAGGAGGTAAGCAGATGTGATTGGCTTCCCACGACATGGGATCAAAGGAGCCTAAAAAGCAGACTACCAGAGATTAACTCTTGCTAGCCTGCCTATGAATAGGCACACAAGTTAATGCCCAAGTTCCAGACACCCAGACACCATAGAAAACATTGGGAGGATTGCCAGAATCTGCAATGTGAACACAGCCTAACGCCTGCAAGACAGTCTGGTGAAATTTGGTCAAAATTTTGTCTAACATCCTCAAACTACTAAAAGCCACATTCAAGAAGTTGATTAACCTTTTAGGTGCTTTACAGGAACTAAATCATTGTGAAAGGAAAAAAATGAAAATTTTACTTTTTCCCACAAAAACTTTATCTCCAAATTTAGCATTATTAGTAACAAGAGGAAATGCACATTGCAGCTTGTTTTACACTGATAACCCATATATGGTGGAAAACTACTGTTGGGGCTCAGAAGGATGGAGCACCATTTTAATTTCATAGCGCAAAATTGTTTAAAATAGATAGCGGATGCCATGTCACGTTTGGAGAGCCCCTGATGTGCCTAAATAATAAAGTTCTCCCACAAGTGAAACCACTTTGGAAACTAGCTCCCTCAAGGAATTTATTTACAGGTTTGGAGAGCACCTTGAACCCTTTAGGTGTTTCACAGAATTTCATAATGTTAAGCTGTGAAAATAAAAAATACATTTTTATCACAAAAATGTTACATTAATTTCAAAACTTTAATTTTTCAATTTATAAAATGTTATTAATTTTAAAAAAAGGACCCATATGACACTCATTAACAAGCCACATGGAGAACCATCATGAACACAAATAGTTGAGTACTTGCACATAAATCATAAGAAAAAAATTAGCAAAATTTAAGAAAATTGAAGGGAGAAGAGTAGAGAAAAAGGAAGAGGGACACACGATCAAGAGTAGGGGAGGAGGTTACTGAGGCTCTGAGCATGGGAATCCACTAGAACCAAGACAAGAAACTATGAAGGTAGTGGGCACACGGTGGGGTGCCTCACAGTACAACCTATCTCAAAACAGTCTGGTACAGTGGGGAAGAGAGAAAGGCCTCCCAATGGAACCATTTAGTGGCAACTGTAGACTGTTCCCGGTGGAACTGGGCAACTAAAATCTCCATACGATGAGACATGGAAATCTCTGTGAACCATTCCTCAAGAAAGGGAGGATCAGTTGATTTCCAGTTGTGGGGAATTATTGTTTTAGCTGCTTGCAACATATATCGTAATAAAGATTTTTTGTAAGCAGCCTTAGACATCGTAAACATGAACAAGAGCACCGCCTCCTGGGAGGCTGGTACCGAGGCATCCGTGCTGTCTTTCACCACCTTGAGCACTTCCTCCAAGAAGGCCCTGAGGATCGAACAAGACCACCAAATGTGGGTCATGTTCCCTACCTCCAATTCACAGCGCCAACAAAGACTAGACACTCCTGGAAGCCACCTATGCAAGGCCACAGGAACCTGATATCTGGAGATGATCTTAAAGCTCATCTCCTGAGATTTTGTCGCTATTATCGATTTGTGGGACAATGAGAAATACCTGCCCCACTGCTCTTGTGTAAATGTGGTGTTGAGTTCGAGCTCCCAGGCCTTACAGAAGGGAGGTACCGATCTCAGTCCCTCAGCAGTCAGAAGGGCATAAAGAACTGAGATGGTATGTGGTGGTCTTGAGGAGGTGATACAGAACTTTTCGAATTCTGAGAGGGGGCACCTAAAGGCGGTTTTATCTGTAAGTCTATAGAAGAAGTGCTGCAGTTGCATGTATTCAAAGACATGCCAAGCCAAGGCAGGGCGGTCCCCTAAGATGGACTTTATAGGGAGAAGGGTACCCTTGGGAGCAACATGGTGCATGTGGAGAGGATATTTTCTACAGCTATTAAAAAAAGAATGTGTGGCAATACCAGCAGGGAATCGTAGGGAGTCAGCCAATGGCTGCAAAGGCCCATTAGGATTTACCAGGATTCCTCTAACCGATGGTGTGAATAATTTTCAAGGTTTACTTGACGGAGAAAGACATGGTAGTCGTGACCACCAAAAAAGGACATGTATCTTGATCTAAACAAACCCATAACTTAGAACCGTGACAGTGATTTTAATCAAACTATCTCACGTATGCAGGTGCAAAATAGTAACATTTACAATTGGGTGATACAGTTCCGCCAGCCAGTTTGGGCCGAGTGAGTACATCTTAACTGAATCTGGGACTTTTAGAAGCTCACACAAAGACTCTGAGAGAGCGCTGGACTTTAGTCCAAAATGGGGAGGGGATATATAACAGAATGGTGTGTAGGAGATATAACAGCCTGAGAAGAACCGTCATCTTGAGAATACTTATTCTTCCAAAGGAAAATTCTGTTCAGTCCCAGGCTGCCAAACACTCCTCAAGCTTAGCAAGCCAGGGGTGAAAATTAAGCAGGAACATTCTTAAAAGGTCAGACGTTATGAGGGTTCCCAAATAACCTATGGCTTTGCTGGGGTGCCAATGGAAAGGAAATTCAGATTTCAATGGCTCGACTACCTGTTGGGGAAGGGCTATACCCCGAACCTCAGATTTATCTAGATTAAGTTTGAAATTGGACCAATCTGCAGATAATAGACATAAGAAGTGGCAGAGAAGTGAGCAGGCTGGGAATATATACCAAAAAATTATTGGTGAAAGTTGAACATTTGTATTCTACTCCCACTACCTTGACAGAGGAGAAAATGCACCATAGAATTTGTTGTGCAATTTCTCCTGCATTTGCCTATACCTCATATGTGGTGGAAATTTACTGTTTAGGCACAGTCAGGGCTCGTAAGGGAAGGAGCGCCATTTGACTTTTGGAACATGAAATTGTCTGGAATTGTTAGTGGATGGTTTGTAATGTTTAGAGAGCTCCTGATGTGCCTAAACAGTGGCACACCCCCACAAGTAACTCTATTTTGGAAATAGCCAATTCAAGGAATTTATCTAGATGCTTAGTGAGCACCTTGAACCCCCATGTTGCTTTAACCCCAAATCTGTCATTTTCCCAAGGGCAATAGTAGAAAGTGCATAATTCAATTTATTTTTTTAATCAGAAAGATTTTATTAAATTTCCAGCATATAACAAAGAAATTTGACCATGTCAAACCACATACAGGTAACAATACAAAAACAGAGTACATATAGGGTATATCAACATATCATTGTGGGACATTAAATACCCCTACAGAACGAACTGGGGATAACTAAGGAAAAACATAGGGGGAAGGGGGGGGGGAGGGGGTGAGCAGCCATATAGATAATTTACCTTAGTGAGTCTAGCATTTTCCCTGGGGTTATCTGTCTCAAGGGGCCAGCTCTAAGTTACTTCAAGGTTCAGAGGAGCCTGGCGACTGTGGGGGGTTAGAAGGTTGCAGGAGAGCCACGGCATATGGAGAAGTCGCCCAGGGGGCCCAATGTTCCAGCACTGCCTCTTTCTTTTTAAGACTAGAAGCTAAACTCATTTCATATACCCACTGTAGATTCAGCCTGTCTGTTAGCTCTGTCCTAGCTGGGGACAGCGGGGACTTCCACCTGTAAGCTATACAATGCCTACCTGCAATAAGGAAATGGGAGATAATTGTTTTAAAGGGGTCAGGAATTGTGTCTATACCCATATGTAGAATGGCGAGGGCTGGGGACAGGGGGATCTGGAGACCAGTGACCTCCCGGGTCATTTCAAAAACTAAATTCCAAAATTCAAAGGTCCTTGGGCAGAACCACCACATATGACTTAAAGTACCTCTGTGGTTGCAGCCCCTCCAGCACAGTGGGGACGTATTTGGAGAACAGGTTGCTAATTTGGTGGGGAAATTATACCATCTCAGGTGGATTTTTTTTTAGTTGTTCAATATGGTTAAAGCATGAGGAAAATCTTTGGATCCACTTTGAGGCAGAGTGCCAGGCCTGAGTTGGGAGTGGGGAGGAAAGATCCTTCTCCCATTTAAGCATGTAGGGGAGTTGTTTATCATCTAGCGGGCCATTTAGTAATTTATAGACGTATGAGAGGCCCTTAATTTTACTATTTTGAAAGAAGTTTTTAATTGAGATGGGGTCAGCTACTAGAGGGTTGGAGAAGATTGGAGCGTTTATGAGAAAGTGGCGCAACTGAAAAAATTGGAACAAGCTGTGCCGAGGAAGATTGAATTTTTCACACATCTCTGAGTAAGGAAGTAAAACTCCATCTTTATATAGGTCCGCTAACACCCCAGGCTCTTTTTTTACCCATGAGGTAAGGTTTAAATTTGGGAAGAAGGATTCAAGCGCTCTCAAGGGGATATTAGGTCTTAAAGCTTGTGACACTGTTCCACTCCACTCGCTCCAATTTCTCTTCAGTGTTGCTGTTGTGGGAAGAAGATCACCATGGGAAGAGGGGGCTAGAATTAATGATTCAATGAACTGTTTAGAGGTGTGACAATTGATTGAGAAATGTTCGATCTGCAACCATCTCTGGTCTAGTTCATTTTTCCACCAGTCACGAGTAGAGTTGAGCGCGGTTCGCGGTTCTCCAGTTCGCGGTTCGAGTGATTTTGGGGGGTGTTCTAGATCGAAATAGAACTCGAGCTTTTTGCTAAAGTTCGATAGTTCTAGTTCCGTTCGAGAACGGTTCTAGCAGTGTAACGGGGGCAGGGGGCGCCTCAGGGGGTGTAGTCGGGTCCCCTCGCCTTGTGGGCGGCAGGCTGACCCCCGGCCCGGCCGTCACTGTTAAAACGGAGGTGTTGTTTGTGGGGCAGAGTGTAGGTGGCAGGGACGCTTCCATGTGGGCAATTTGCTTCTCGGTAACACCTTTTTCTCTCGGCTCACAGGCCTCTTCACCACTCCCAGTAAAGAGCCACAGACAGGCAGTTGATGAACTAAGAAACATTTTATTGATCACAACTTCCGCTCTTCTTTACACCCTTCAGCATCAAGTCACTTCGGATTACAGCTTACACTTCTTGCTGACAGTTTCCTCTTTCCCCGGTAACTTTCCCTAGCCTGCAGGGGACATGCGTTAACCCCCTAGTAGCTGCACACTGAACCCGGATTTACTATAGGGCAGATCTAGCACAGACTACCGGCTCCGGATAAGTTCTCACCTCTCCACTTCTTTGCGGGGGAACTACTTCACTTGTTTTCTACGGGCATTTCCATTTACCTTCACGTCTTTGTCAGGGCACTACCCTTCGCCTGCAGGGGCCACTTGTTATCCCCACTGCACACTGGACTCTGCATTCAGAACCCTTCCTTCCCCACCTAGGCTGCCCTGCCCCTTCATTCCCTACTACTGTGGCGTCTTCAGGGGGGGAAAAACAGCTCCTTCACTACCAGGAGTCCGACTACCCCTTACAGCAGCAAAAAGCAGGGCTTTTTACAGCTACAGTGTGCAGGGAGCCATCGCTGGCAGGCTGCCAGAAGCTGGTAACCAAGATAAACATCGGGTATCCAAGCAAAGAGCTTTGGTTAGTAAACCGATATTTATCCTAGTTACGTGTGTAGGAAGCCGACACTTCCCTGCTCAGCTCGCTCCGCCCCCTCCTGCATGCGGCATGTACATATACACATACACACACTCACACTCACCTGTCCCCAGCCATGCAGTCCACGACACTGACATCCTCTGCGCCACATGACTCCGCTAGGCTCCACCCACTTCGCACTCCGCAGCCAGCACACATGGCTCCGCCCACCTGGCACTCTGCACGCATGGTGCTGCTAGGCTCCGCCCACCTAGCACTCTGCACACATGGTCCCGCTAGGCTCCGCCCACCTGCACTCTGCACACATTGCCCCGCTAGGCTCCGCCCATCTGGCACTCTGCACACATTACCCCGCTAGGCTCCGCCCACCTGGCACTCTGCACACATTACCCCGGTAGGCTCCGCCCACCTGGCACTCTGCACACATGGTCCCGCTAGGCTCCGCCCACCTGGCACTCTGCACATATGGTCCCGCTAGGCTCCGCCCACCGGGCACTCTGCAACCATGGTGCTGCTAGGCTCCGCCCACCTGACACTCTGCACACATGGTCCCGCTAGGCTCCGCCCACCTGGCACTCTGCACACATTACCCCGCTAGGCTCCGCCCACCTGGCCCTCTGCACACATGGCACTGCAAGGCTCCACCCACCTGACACTCTGCACACATGGTCCCGCTAGGCTCTGCCCACCTGGCACTCTGCACACATGGTCCCGCTCAGTTTACCCCGCGGTGATGAAGTCCCGACCTCAGCGCTGTCACTGTCCTCCATGGCCACCGCTTGTCACATCACCTTCTCTCGCTTCCAACCCGAGACTGACTAGTGGGGACGTCACGGGCCACTCGCGATACTTGGCTGGGAAGATGATTGAAGTCAGTGTGCAGGAGATCAGCGCAGGTAATGTACCTCGCTGACAGCAGCACTTGTCATCCCCTGCAGTGACCTGGGCTGACCTATTGATGTTAGCTCAGGTCAACTGCACTGCTCTCCCAGCCAATGGGGAACATGCTGCTCTTCATTGACTGGGACAGTGTGGATCGTCATGAAAACCCCTTGGATTACACCAGACCTGGATTTGTTTTTCTTTCTAATAAATTGGTGAAAGAGGGAATGTATTGGGGAGTGTTTTTTCAAATAAAAATGTGTTTGTCGTCTATTTTTTTTTATTACTGACTGGGTTGGTGATGTCGGGTATCTGATAGACGCCTGACCTCACGAACCCCAGGGCTTGATGCCAGGTGACATTACACATCTGGTATTAACCCCATATATTACCCCGTTTGCCACTGCACCAGGGCATGGGATGAGCTGGGGCGAAGCACCAGGATTGGCGCAACTAATGGATGCGCCACTTCTGGGGCGGCTGCGGCCTGCTATTTTTAGGCTGGGGAGAGTCCAATAACCATGGACCTCCCTAGTCTGAGAATATCAGACCCCAGCTGTCTGCTTTACCTTGACTGGTGATCTAATTTTGGGGGGACCCCTACGTGGTTTTTTTTTTAAAATTATGTATTTAATTTAAAATAACAGCGTGGGGGGCCTCAGTTTTGGATTACCAGCCAAGGTGAAGCTGCCAGCTGTGGTCTGCAGGCTGCAGCCGTCTGCTTTGCCCTAGCTGGCTACAAAAATAGGGGGAACCCTACAATATTTTTTTTTTCATTTTTTTGGCTAAATACAAAGCTAAGCACCCCTTAGTGTCTCATGAAAGGCACCAAAGGGTGCAAAATTACAAAATGCAGGAGAGTGGGACATTATGTGTCTTTCTGCCATTATAATGACAGAAAAGACTGATATGAAGTGTACAAGCACTGTAAAATCACCAGAGCGCTCTACGCTGTGAAAAGCAGTAGAAAATGGCACTAGAGTGAACATGTGACCGCCTCATGTAGGTTGAAGCTATGGATCCTGGGTAAATTTATGTATTTTCCCTCCTTCAGTTTTTTTGCACTACGCAAAAAAAACAGAAGGCACACGGATGACAAACAGATGACATACGGACCGTCTACGGAACGGAAACAAGATGCCACACGGATGCACCCGTGAAAAAAAATGGACTGTTTTTTGCAGACCGCAAAAATGGATCGGTCGTGTTAATGTAGCCTTATTCTGATCTGCCGTTTATAAACTGCAGGCAGAAATAAGTGAATAACGACCCCCCAGCGTCAGAAAATCTCCGGGGTTTCAGGCGTAGCTGAGACCCTGGAGATCCTGATTCAGGATGGTTTTTCCGCTCCCCGCTCACATGATCACAGGTATACACCGTACACCGATGATCACGTTACAGTAAATGACAGTGTCGGTAAAAAATTATTTATCTCCCATCTGGCATGAACAAACATGATAAATCTCCTACCCGGTCCCCCGGTGTCGCCAAAGTGCCCCCCCCTGATGCCCTCCCAGAAATCCAAGATGGCTGCGCGCACAGCAGCGCGCCGGCCGCATTCACCCTACTCCTCTGATTTCTGTCGCATGTGCCATGACACATGCGACAGAAAACTCCTCCCCAGGCCCTGCCAGGTCACCCCCTATAACACCACCGGTGTTCCCCGGTGTCCCACGGTACCTGTGCAGCGTTGATCCCCCGCGGTCCTCTCCTTCACAATAGACGCTGCCGCATGCACAGAGCGGCTGTCAGCTCAAGTTCCTGTGTTCAGACACAGTGAGTGGGGGTTATGCATCTGTAAGCTAAATGGGCGGCACGGTGGCTCAGTGGTTAGCACTGCAGTCTTGCAGCGCTGAAGTCCTGGGTTCAATTCCCACCAAGGACACCATCTGCAAGGAGTTTGTATGTTCTCCCTGTGTTTGCGTGGGTTTCTTCCGGGTACTCTGGTTTCCTCCCACACTCCAAAGACATACAGATAGGGAATTTAGATTGTGAGCCCTAATGGGGACAGTGTTCCCAATGTATGCAAAGCGCTATGGAATTAATAGCGCTGAATAAATTATTATTATTACTGCAATGCCCTGCTCATTAGGTAAGGAACATAGTTGATCAGGAGAGCTATATACTACATTTCCAAATGGAGGCATTTGATTTTATAGTTGCCTTGCTGAACGACTACCAAACATGAGAATCCGTTATACGCCACAAGAAAACACATCTAAATAGCGAGCTCTGTTGTTTAGTATTCATTCAGCTGGATAACTGGACTTAAAGGGGTATTCCATCTCCAAGATCCTATCCCCAATATATAGTAGGTGGAATAGCAATAATATCAGCAAATACCAATATTTGGAAATGTAGAATAGTTCTCCTGATTAGGCATGCCCTTACCTCATGAGCAGGGCATTGCAGCTTTGGTAGCAACCGTTACGACATGGACTCTGCTGCTGTGGACCCGGGGAGAGTGGGTGCAGATTCATTGCACCCACACTCCTCACATGGAGGGTCTGCACTCCTAGAAAATGGGGGATACGTTCCCGTTTTTTCCTTACAATAAATTTGTGAAAGAGGGAATGTTTTGGGGAGTTTTCTTTCAAATAAATTTTTTGTGTCGATTTTTTTTGTTAGCACTGACAGTTTGTGATGTCTGGTATCTGATTGACACCATGACATCACAAACTGCTGGGCTTGATGTCAGGTGACTTTACAACTAGTATCAACCCCATTTATTACCCCGTTTGCCACTGCCCCAGGGCACGGGATGAGCTGTGGTGAAGCGCCAGGATTGGCGCATCTAGTGGATGCGCCACGTCTGGGGTGCCTGTGGCCTGCTATTTTTAGGCTGTGAAGGCCCAATAACTATGGACCTTCCCACCCTGAAAATACCAGACCACAGCTGTCCGCTTTACTGGTGATCCAATTTGGGGGGGACCCTACTTTTTTTTTGTAATTATTATTATTTATAAAATAATTATAAAAAAAGAGCCTGGGGTGACCTCCACATTGGATCCCCAACCACGGTAAAGCTGCCAGCTGTTGTTTTCAGAATACAGCCGTCTGCTTTACCCTAGCTGGCTATCAAAAATGGGGGGACCCAATATCATTTTTTTTTAACTATTTTTTAAATAGAAAAAATTAATGGGCTTCCCTGTATTTTGATTGCCAGCCAAGGTAACGCCAGGCAGATGGGGGTGGCAACCCATAGCTGTTTGCTTTATCTGCACTGAGAATCAAAAATACCGCGGAGCGCTACGTTTTTTTTTTAAAGATTTATTTTTACAGCACTGTCATGTCAGGCAATCAAAATACAGGGAAGCCCTTTTTGTTTTTAGTTATTTAAATAAATAATTAAAAAAAATATATATGGGCTCCCGCTGCATTTTTTGTATTGCTAGCTAAGGGTAATCCAATCAGCTACTGGCTGCTAACCCCCACTGCTTAGTGTTACCTTCACTGGCAATGGAAAATTCAGGGAAGTATTTTTTATTTTTTTTGCCAAAAAACTACAAAATAAATGACGTGCGCTTCGCCATATTTTTGTATGCTAGCCAGGTACAGCAGGCAGGTACGGGCTGCCCGTAACCCCCAGCTGCCTATTTGTACCCGGCTGGGAACTAAAAATATAGGGAAGCCCTTTTTTTAATTAATTCATGAATTTTATGAAATAATTAAAAAAAAAACAAAAAAAACGACGTAGGCTTCGCCCCATTTTTGTGTCCAGCCGGGTACAACTAGGCAGCTGGGGATTGGAATCCACAGCACAGGTTAGCCCGAGGTTTCTGGCCCCTCTGCTGCGAATTGCAGTCCGCAGCCGCCCCAGAAAATGGCGCTCTTATAGAAGCGCCATCATCTGGCGCTGTGTCCAACTCTTCCAACAGCCCTGGAGCCGGGTGGCTTGTTGGGTAATCATGAGTTAATACTGGCTTTGTTTTACTAGCCAGTATTAAGCCAGAGATTCTTAATGTCAGGCACGTTTGACCCGGCCATTAAAAATCTCCAATAAAGGGTTAAAAAAAAAACACCACACAGAGAAAAAATACTTTAATAGAAATAAATACACAGACACATTAGAGACTCCATCTTTATTACCCCTTGTCAGCCCTCCACGATCCTGCTCTTCTGTCTTCTTTCCCCTTCAACACATGCAGCTCTGACTGCTCCATCAGACAGCACAGCTGCTTGGGGGGAAGACGCTGTGCTCCGTGCAGAAATCACTCTGTGAGAGTGACCACAGGCTCCCGGCTGTAAGCGGTGGCACGGGTTGCCATAGCAACGCTGCTCCGATCACGTGATTTCGGTGCCGCTGCGAGCTGGTAGCGGGACATCCCCGTCACCGCTACCAAGCGCGTTGCTATGGCAACGGTGATCTCCGTGATTGATCGGCTGTGTCAGCCGGTCAGGAGCCGGCTTCTGCGGATGCTGGTAACTACGGTAAACATCGGGTAACCCAGAAGCCCTTTCATTGGTTACCAGATGTTTACCATAGTTACCAGCGTCCGCCGCTCTCACGCTGCCAGTGCCAGCCCCTTGCACACATAGCCAGCCTGAGCAATTACAGGCCTTCTAGTATTGATATTTGAGAAAATTTATTCTCCAAAAATTTCATTTTGGGGGAAAATTCATGATGGCTCATCAGTTCTCATTAGAACCGGTGAAGGAGTATAATGTTACTGTGTGTTATAAAGAATATTGCACAATGACAAGATCCCACTGAACATAAGTTGGAATTGACAACCAACACATGCTCAATAGAGAGAGGACTATCCAAACCCCAGAAACTGATGCTACTGATGACGCTTCTTTTCAAGGTTGGGACAGAGGATGCAGCAGTGACTGCAGCCTCTGCCCCCTGATGATATCCCGTTTTAGTATCCCAGCATGCACTGGGACTCTCAAACAAAGCGTCATCAGATAGGAAGTTGGTAAAAATAATAAATAAATCACATAGAGTTGAGATGGATGGGTATGGTATTTTTAATTAAAATATATTAGAAAGATATTTTAATTATTAATTTAAATAGATAGACTTTTATGGTTAAATCAATTAGTTAATTTCAGACCACTCCATTAAATTTCAAATGCCATGTGTCAAACTTGATGTATTTACCAATAAAAGTTTGAAAATGTATGAAATACCAATAATTGTATAGCAGTAACCATAACTAAAATATCTAAAAACAATAAAGCAATACATTTTGTGAAAATGCACATTTGTTTAAGTCTTAGAACTTTTGTCCATAACTATGGATATCAATAAATTACATAAACTAAAATACATCCTTGTCAGTTTTTGAGTGTGAAATAAAGAAATGGTTGTGTGATGATGATCCTAGCATTATAGAAGAGGAAGACAATGATCGATAACATGGAAGTGCCGAAAGTGATGAAGAAACATGCAATTCAAAAATGTTGGAAGTGTGAGGAAAATGTGTTGTTTAAATTATTTTTCTCTAGATAATTACCCCTTGATCAATATTTGAAGGATGGAGTCAGTTTAGTTTACCCTTTTTAATTTATTTATTTAGTTATTTATTTACAACTGTTGGGGCTTTTATAATTCTTATAATTTAATGTTCATTCTTTAATTTAATTTAATTATTAAATTTAATGTTCATCGGTATGGCAATTTAGGAATATGCATGATTGCTTTTGAATATATATATATATATATATATATATATATATACAGTACAGACCAAAAGTTTGGATACACCTTCTCATCTCTAGAACAACTGTTAAGAGGAGACTTTGTGCAGCAGGTCTTCATGGTAAAATAGCTGCTAGGAAACCACTGGTGAGGAAAGGCAACAAGCAGAAGAGACTTGTTTGGGCTAAAGAACACAAGGAATGAACATTAGACCAGTGTAAATCTGTGCTTTGGTCTGATGAGTCAAAATTTGAGATCTTTGGATCCAACCACCGTGTCTTTGTAGAAAAGGTAAACGGATGGACTCTACATGGTTGGTTCCCACCGTGAAGCATAGAGGAGGAGGTGTGATGGTGCGGCGGGGCTTTGCTGGTGACACTGTTGGGGATTTATTCAAAATTGAAGGCATACAGAACCAGCATGTCTACCACAGCATCTTGCAGCGGCGTGCTATTCCATCCGGTTTGCGTTTAGTTGGACCATCATTTATTTTTCAACAGGACAATGACCCCAAACACATCTCCAGGCTGTGTAAAGGCTATTTGACTAAGAAGGAGAGTGATGGGGTGCTACGCCAGATGACCTGGTCTCCACAGTCACCAGACCTGAACACAATCGAGATGGCTTGGGGTGAGCTGGACCGCAGAGTGAAGGCAAAAGGGTCAACAAGTACTAAGCATCTCTCGGAACTCCTTCAAGACTGTTGGAAGACCATTTCCGATGACTACCTCTTGAAGCTCATCAAGAGAATGCCAAGAGTGTGCAAAGCAGTAATCAAAGCAAAAGGTGGCTACTTTGAAGAACCTAGAATATAAGACATATTTTCAGTTGTTTCACACTTTTTTTAAATATTTCATTACACATGTTTTAATTCATAGTTTTGATGCCTTCAATGTGAATCTACAATTTTCAGAGTCCTCAAAATAAAGATAACTCTTTGAATGAGAAGGTGTGTCCAAAGTTTTGGTCTGTACTGTATATATATATATATATATATATATATATATATATTTATATAAATAATGTTTGGATACATTTTCACGGGGAAACAACCATTGTGGTTGTTTGAATGTATATATATATATATATATATATATATATATATATATATATATCTGCAGTCATGGCCGAATGTTTTTAGATTGACACAAGTTTTGCTTTTCATAAACTTTGCAGCTTCAGCATTTTTAGATCTTTTAGCTGAATGTTTCTATGGTTACTGAAATCCAAATATAAGCATTTTATAAATTCTTAAACAGATTGGCAATGGAATAGAGATCTGCGGATTTTTCTGCTCATGGACCCAAACTTTCAATTTGTAAACGTACAGTATATTAATTTTTCCTCCATATTTTAAAATATTTCTAACACTCTACAATGTAGACTTTATATAATTTGTGTATGAATAATACTCAATAACTTCCATGTGTATTCATCAATAGTAATATTCTTTAGTGAAGCGAGAGTGCAAACCACTCATGCCCTTCTTCGCCACTGCAGATGACACATTGTCCTCACATGGTTATGTGTCCGGGTGATAAAGCACTGTGGGCTTCCTCATCAACATTGTAGCATCATGATGGAAGTGTGCATAAGAATGAAAAGTATTACAAATCACTTCTCCATTTTTCACCCACAGAATTAAACACTCTGCTCTTTGTAGCACACCACTTCCTAATGAAGCCATATTGGTGTGGAGAAATATATGTGGAGGGGGCTTTGTTATCTAATCACTAGAGATGAGCGAACCGGTCGCGGTTCGGCTCGAGGTCGGTTCGCCGAGCCGAGGTCCCGTTCGAGTTCGGTTCGTCGAACGTTCGACGAACCGAACTCGAACCAATAGGCTATAATGGGAGGAAATCACAAACACATAAAAATGCATTATAAATGTACACATACAGTTAATAAACATTGCCATAACACTTACCGGTCCCCGCGATCCCTCCTGCACTCTGTCTTCTGCCGCTATTCCATCCGATGATCGCTGAATCCTCCCGGTGACCGGCACTGCCAACAGAGATGCAGGACCTATCGTGACGTCAAAATAGCCATGTGACCAGTCACGTGGCTATGATCTCATTGGCTACAGACTGGTCACATGACTATGACGCGTCATGTAGGACCTGCGAGTGCATCTCTCCGGGACACGGTGCACATTTGTGTATCGCCGTGTACCGGCGACATGCTCTAGCACACGGTCGACTAACCGCTCCGTAAGGGACCAGCTGACACAGGCGGTCATTAACGGAGATCACCGTTGCCATAGCAATGCAGTTAGCGGTGACGTCACCGCTAACCGCTGCTCCGTGAGCACCGTTGCTATGGTAACGCATCTGTCAGCATTACCGCTGTTACCGCTAGCAGCACTGATCACTCACGGAGTGAAGGCTGCACGCTGCTTCTCGTGCAGCTTTCACGGAGCAGCGTCTTCCCCCATGCAGCAGTGATGTAGCAGAGCTGCATTTGTTGAACGAGAAAGAAAGAAGACCATGGATCGTGGAGGGCTGACAGGGGGTAATAAAGATGGAGTCTCTAATGTGTCTGTGTATTTATTTCTATTAAAGTATTTTTTCTCTGTGTGGTGTCTTTTTTTTAACCCTTTATTGGAGATTCTTAATGGCCGGGTCAAACGTGCCTGACATTAAGAATCTCTGGCTTAATACTGGCTAGTAAAACAAAGCCAGTATTAACTCATGATTACCCAACAAGCCACCCGGCTCCAGGGCTGTTGGAAGAGTTGGATACAGCGCCAGATGATGGCGCTTCTATGAGAGCGCCATTTTCTGGGACGGCTGCGGACTGCAATTCGCAGCAGAGGCGCCCAGAAACCTCGGGCTAACCTGTGCTGTGGATTCCAATCCCCAGCTGCCTAGTTGTACCTGGCTGGTTTTAAAAAAAACGGGCTTCCCTATATTTTTGGTTCCCAGCCGGGTACAAATAGGCAACTGGGGGTTGAAGGCAGCCCGTTTCTGCCTGCTGTACCTGGCTAGCATACAAAATATGGCAAAGCCCACATCATTTTTTTGGTGGGCAAAAAACTTCTGCATACAGTCCTGGATGGAGTATGCTGAGCCTTGTAGTTCTGAAGCTGCTGTCTGCTCTTCTCCATACAGACAGACAGCAGCTGCAGAACTACAAGGCTCAGCATACTCCATCCAGGACTGTATGCAGAAGTTTTTTTGCCCCCTGAAAAAATTATGTGGGCTTCGCCATATTTTTGTATGCTAGCCAGGTACAGCAGGCAGGTATGGCTGCCCCCAACCCCCAGTTGCCTATTTGTACCCGGCTCGGAACCAAAAATAAAGGGAAGCCCTTTTTTTATTATTTCATGAATTTCATGAAATAATTAGAAAACAAATGACGTAGGCTTCGCCCCATTTTTGTGTCCAGCCAGGTACAACTAGGCAGCTGGGGATTGGAATCCGCAGCACAGGTTGGCCTGAGCTTTCTGGGCCCCACTGCTGCGAATTGCAGTCTGCAGCCGCCTCAGAAAATGGCATTTTCATAGAAGCGACATCTTCTGGCGCTGTATCCAACTCTTCCAGCACCTGCCTGCTATACCTGGCTAGCATACAAAAATATGGCGAAGCTCACGTCCTTTTTTTGTAGTTTTTTGGCAAAAAAAATAAAAAATGCTTCCCTGGATTTTCCATTGCCAGTGAAGGTAACACCAAGCAGTGGGGGTTAGCAGCCAGTAGCTGCTTGGATTACCCTTAGCTAGCAATACAAAAAATGCAGCGGGAGCCCATATATATTTTTTTTAATTATTTATTTAAATAACTAAAAACAAAATGGGCTTCCCTGTATTTTGATTGCTGGACATCACAGTGCTGTAAAAATAAATCTTTAAAAAAATGACGTAGCGCTCCGCGGTATTTTTGATTCTCAGCGCAGATAAAGCAGACAGCTATGGGTTGCCACCCCCATCTGCCTGCCGTTACCTTGGTTGGCAATCAAAATACAGGGAAGCCCATTAATTTTTTCTATTTAAAAAATAGTTAAAAAAAAAAATGACGTTGGGTCCCCCCATTTTTGATAGCCAGCTAGGGTAAAGCAGACGGCTGTAGCCTGAAAACCACAGCTGGCAGCTTTACCGTGGTTGGGGATCCAATGTGGAGGTCCCCTCAGGCTCTTTTTTATAATTATTTTATAAATATTAATAATTACACAATAAAAGTAGGGTCCCCCCCAAATTGGATCACCAGCCAAGGTAAAGCGGACAGCTGTGGTCTGGTATTCTCAGGGTGGGAAGGTCCATAGTTATTGGGCCTTCACAGCCTAAAAATAGCAGGCCGCAGGCACCCCAGACGTGGCACATCCATTAGATACCCAACATCATAAACTGTCAGTACTAACAAAAAAAAAAAAAAAATCGACAAAAGAAATTTATTTGAAAAAACAGTCCCCAAAACATTTCCTCTTTCACTAATTTATTGTAAGAAAAAAAAATAAAGGTGTCCCACGACGACTCTGGACCGTCTAGAATATGGGGGGGGAGACACTCAGGGAACGTATCCCCCATTTTCTAGGAGTGCGGACCCTTCATGTGAGGAGTGTGGGTGCAATGAATCTGCACTCACTCTCCCCGGGTCCACAGCAGCAGAGTCCATGTCGTAATGGTTGCTACCAAAGCTGCAATGCCCTGCTCATGAGGTAAGAGCATGCCTAATCAGGAGAACTACTGTAGAGGAAGCTCTGCTCACTGGTATATAGGTGCTCAGAGGTAATAATAGATAAAATTAGTGAGTAACCTCGGCACTCTAAATCTCCCAGACTAAGTCAGTAAGTCACAACGGATAGTAATGCAAAATCACTCTTTATTGGTCCGTATTAAGAAAAAAAATTTTTTCATAAGCATATATGTTTTTGTCCAAAACAAGTTACAAATGACGTTTCGGCCTGAGCCTTCGTCAGATTGGACTTATCTGCATGTAATCATGAAAAATGACAATAATCAGTATCACATAAGAGTGAGAGACCAATAACATAAACTCGAACAATGTAGAGGTACAATTGGGATGCAGCAAAAAAATTGCAACACAGCAAGAAATGAAACACATGATACAAATGTCATAATACAGTACAAGGACAATATAGTAATGACAAATATGGGGTCAGAGTAGGCTTAGACAGCTCTGGTACGAAAGAGATGTCAATCATAAAGTAACATGTGCAGTAGGTGTAGAGCTACACTATGCATGGCAGAGCTAATGGGTAGACCGACCATACAAAAAGAAAATAGAAAAAGTAGAGAAAAAGTGGAGAAAAAGTGGAGAAAAAGTGGAGAAAAAGTGGAGAAAAAATGTAGAAAAAAATGTAGAAAAAGTGGAGAAAAAGTGGAGAAAAAATGGAGAAAAAAAATGTAGAAAAAGTGGAGAAAAAATGTAGAAAAAGTGGAGAAAAGGTGGAGAAGAAGTGGAGAAAAAGTGGAGAAAAAAATGGAGAAAAAAATGGAGAAAAAGTGGAGAAAAAGTGGAGAAACAGTGGAGAAACAGTGGAGAAACAGTGGAGAAAAAGTGGAGAAAAAGTGGAGAAAAAGTGGAGAAAAACATGGAGAAAAAAATGGAGAAAAAAATGGAGAAAAAAATGGAGAAAAAGTGGAGAAAAAGTGGAGAAAAAGTGGGGAAAAAGTGGAGAAAAAAATGTAGAAAAAGTGGAGAAAAAATGTAGAAAAAGTGGAGAAAATGTGGAGAAAAAGTGGAGAAGTGGAGAAGAAGTGGAGAAAAAGTGGAGAAAAAAATGGAGAAAAAAATGGAGAAAAAAGTGGAGAAAAAGTGGAGAAAAAGTGGAGAAAAAGTGGAGAAAAAGTAGAGAAAAAATGGAGAAGAAGTGGAGAAAAAGTGGAGAAAAAGTGGAGAAAAAGTGGAGAAAAAGTGGAGAAAAAATGGAGAAAAAATGGAGAAAAAGTGGAGAAAAAGTGGAGAAAAAGTAGAGAAAAAATGGAGAATAAGTGGAGAATAAGTGGAGAAAAAGTGGAGAAAAAGTGGAGAAAAAATGGAGAAAAAAATGTAGAAAAAGTGGAGAAAAAATGGAGAAAAAGTGGAGAAAAGGTGGAGAAAAAGTGGAGAAAAAATGTAGAAAAAGTGGAGGAAAAAGTGGAGAAAAAGTGGAGAAAAACTGGAGAAAAAAATGTAGAAAAAGTGGAGAAGTGGAGAAAAAGTGGAGAAAAAGTGGAGAAAAAGTGGAGAAGAAGTGGAGAAGAAGTGGAGAAGAAGTGGAGAAGAAGTGTTTGTTCATGCCAGATGGGAGATAAATAATTTTTTACCGGCGCTGTCATTTACTGTAACGTGATCATCGGTGTACGGTGTATACCTGTGATCACGTGAGTGGGGACCAGAAAAACCGTCCTGAATCATGATCTCCAGGGTCTCAGCTAGCCCTGAAACCCCGGAGATTTTCTGACGCTGGGGGCGTTATTCACTTATTTCTGCCTGCTGTTTATAAACGGCAGATCAGAATAAGGCTACATTCACACGACCGATCCATTTTTGCGGTCTGCAAAAAACAGTCCATTTTTTTCACGGGTGCATCCGTGTGGCATCCGTTTCCGTTCCGTAGACGGTCCGTATGTCATCTGTTTGTCATCCGTGTGCCTTCTGTTTTTTTGTGTACTGCAAAAAAACTGAAGGAGGGTAAATGCATACATTTACCCAGGATCCATAGCTTCATCCTACATGAGGCGGTCACATGTTCCCTCCAGTGCCATTTTCTACTGGTTTTCACAGCGTAGAGCACTCTGGTGATTTTCCTGTGCTTGTGCACTTCATATCAGTCTTTTCTGTCATTATAATGGCAGAAAGACACATAATGTCCCACACTCCTGCATTTTGTAATTTTGCACCCTTTGGTGCCTTTCATGTGGCACTAAGGGCAGCTTAGCTTTGTATTTAGCCAAAAAAATGAAAAAAAAAAATGACGTAGGGTTCCCCCTAGTTTTGCAGCCAGCTAGGGTAAAGCAGACGGCTGCAGCCTGCAGACCACAGCTGGCAACCTCACCTTGGCTGGTAATCCAAAACTGAAGGCACCCCACGCTGTTATTTTAAATTAAATAAATCATTAAAAAAAACACGTAGGGGTCCCCCCAAAATTGGATCACCAGCCAAGGTAAAGCAGACAGCTGGGGCCTGATATTCTCAGACTAGGGAGGTCCATGGTTATTGGACTCTCCCCAGCCTAAAAATAGCAGGCCGCAGCCGCCCCAGAAGTGGCGCATCCATTAGATGCGCCAATCCTGGTGCTTCGCCCCAGCTCATCCCGCGCCCTGGTGCGGTGGCAAACGGGGTAATATATGGGGTTAATACCAGATGTGTAATGTCACCTGGCATCAAGCCCTGGGGTTGGTGAGGTCAGGCATCTATCAGATACCCGACATCACCAACCCAGTCAGTAATAAAAAAAATAGACGACAAACACATTTTTATTTGAAAAAACACTCCCCAAAACATTCCCTCTTTAACCAATTTATTAGAAAGAAAAACAAATCCAGGTCTGGTGTAATCCAAGGGGTTGCCATGACGATCCACACTGTCCCAGTCAATGAAGAGCAGAATGTTCCCCATTGGCTGGGAGAGCAGTGCAGTGACCTGAGCTAACATCAATAGGTCAGCCCAGGTCACTGCAGGGCATGACAAGTGCTTCTGTCAGCGAGGTACATTACCTGCGCTGATCTCCTGCACTGCTGACAGCACCTGTCACTGAGTTCAATGACCTTCACAGCCAAGTATCGCGAGAGGCCCGTGACGTCACGGCTAGTCAGTCTCGGGTCGGAAGCGAGAGAAGGTGATGTGACAAGCGGCGGCCATGGAGGACAGTGACAGCGCTGAGGTCGGGATGGCGGGACTTCATCACCACAGGTAAGCCGAGCGGGGCCATGTGTGCAGAGTGTGTGTGTGTGTGTGTGTGTGTGTGTGTGTGTGTGGGTGTGTAGGTGTGTGTGTGTGTGTGTGTGTGTGTACGTGTGTACATGCCGCAGGCAGGAGGGGGCGAAGCGAGCTGAGCGGGGAAGTGTGGGCTTCCTGCACATAACTAGGATAAACATCGGGTTACTAACCAAAGCGCTTTGGTTGGATACCCGATGTTTATCTTGGTTACCAGCTTCTGGCAGGCTGCCAGCGATGGCTCCTGCACACTGTAGCTGTAAAAAGCCCTGCTTTTTGCTGCTAGAACCGTTCTCGAACGTATCTAGAACTATCGAGCTTTTGCAAAAAAGCTCGAGTTCTAGTTCGATCTAGAACAGCCCCCAAAATCACTCGAGCCGCGAACTGGAGAACCACGAACCGCGAACCGCGCTCAGCTCAACTAATCACATGCAGGTACACATGTCTAGAAGTGCACATTAATTAATCATGCTTCCTATTGTGCTTACATAGTGGTTGGTTTTCCATGTTCCTTATTTCTATTCTGTTAGGACTTCTTATTCATTATTTTCTAACATGCATAGACCTGTAAGGCCCCGTGCACATTTTGAGTATTTTGTGAGTTTTGTACCTAAGTATTTGTAAGCCATAACAAGGAGTGGGTAAAAAAATAAGTGGTGCCCATGTTTCTATTATACTCTTCCTCTGATTGTTCCACTCCTGGTTTTGGCCACAAATACTGAAATAAAAAACTCACAATACTCAACATGTACATGTGGCCAAAGGATCATGTGGGCTGAGGTGTTTTGTCCTTTCTCTTGGTACCAGTAACATGTGTTACTCGGGGTGTCTGTCATTTTATTTCTTTCATATGTTTCCCACTTAAGTCACATACCCTTGGATGACACAACTACTCCAGATGTAAAGTAATAGTAAGGAAGGATTCAGTCCATTTCTTAAAAATAAATTTAATCTTTACTGTTGGAACTGGTGAATCATATATTCACTAAGTATCAAGTGCAAAGTTTGGTTTTCACAGTAGGGCAAATTGCCCAATCGGGCGTGCCCGAGACTCACATGAGGCAGTAGCAAGCTGACAGCAGCGTTTAACATGAGTACTACAGTCACACTTGGTGTCACAGCCAGCCATAGACAATGGCATCTCTCAGGCCAAGAGTGCAGCGCCCTGGCAGGAATTAAAAAGAAGTGTACTTGCTGGGTGTGTCTTAAAGATTGTGATGCTGCTACAGATGATATACTCTTCACAAACCTCTATATACAATCTCACCCTGCAGTATATCACTCTTCAGCCTTTCTATATACAATCCCATCGCTCCTGAGTCTCCATCAGCTTAACATTGCTGCTAAGCTCCTCTATACATTTTATACATCTGTAGAACATGCTCTTCACCCCCTCTATACACAGCCACCATTTGAAGAACATCTCTCTGAATACCCTTCATACACAAACTTCTCCTTCAGAACATCACTCCTCAGCCCCTGTACATACAACTCCATGCAGCAGTAATTGAGCTACAGCCCTTCTATACAGTCTACATTTGCAGAACACTGCTCTTTAGCCCCTCCAGACATAACTTTGCAGTACATCACTCCTCAGACCGGCTATACACAACCTCCATTTGCAGAAAGTGGCTCATCATCCCCTCTAAACACCGTCTCTATCTCCTCAACATCACTCCTCAGCCCCTGTACAAATAACTGCATCCTTCTGTACATTGCTCCTTAGCCCCTCTATATACAGCTTCCATCTGCATAATATCATTCCCGAGGCCTTGTAAATACAGATCCATACTGCTCTATATCAGTTCACAGCCCCTTTATGCAAAGCCTTTATAGTCACAGCATTGCGCCTCATTGGCTGTATATACAGTCTTTAACTGAAGAACATTGTGGTGCACCTTCAGACACCACAGAGTATTGCATCTGATTTAAGGTGCAATACTCATCCCGGGTAAGGAAGAAGTTAACCACTGGTTTTCACTTACACAACACACACAGCTCAGGTGCTTTCCCCACTGGAACTGGGCTGAAGGTGGTCACCATAACAACGGTTTTTCCCAGCAACCAGTGAGTCATCAGGAAGGTGGGGGCAGCACAGGGGGAGTGAGAGAACTCACAGTTTTTATCTTATAATAGTCTGAAACTGAGAACAATACGGTTGCTGTGGAAAGTGCTTCAGAGCTTCCACAGTTAGGACCGGGCAGACTAGAAGGAGCAGGAGACAACAGTGGAGGAGCTGGCTGACCGGTAGCTCCTGTGGGACGAATGAGAAAGACGGTTGCTGAGGGGAGGCTTCATTGCTCCCTTGGAACTGGCGCAGTGCAGGGTGCAGAGCCCTAGGGTGGAACATACTCTACGTTAGACCACCAGAATCTGCCAGACAGGGGGATTCAACGTCCCTCTGGCCAGCACAAGATCCTGGAGCAGTGTGGCACATACGGTCTGGAGTCGTGATTACAGTCAGGCCCCACAGTGGATCCGCGCCACCTGCACATGGGACAGGAACTTTAATACTAAACAGGGGTCCCCAAGTACTTCAGGTCACGGGGATCCACACTAAAAAGTGCAAGAGGGAAAGGCCCACAGACTACCGCACCGATTCTGACTTTTGACTTATCCGGGTAGGCTGGAGTCTATCGCAGCAGAGACCGGTGCCTCCGGGCAGCCCACGAACTGTGAGTAAAAGACCTGGAACCATTACTTCTGTGTCACTCCTTCATTGCTGGCGCCCCGCACTTCGGCGCCAACAGCCACTACTACCTCCATCATCCTCCCTGGAGCCTAGCTTCACCTGCGGGAAACTGAACTATTCTAGCTGCGACACCATCCGCCCCAGAGGACAGCGACCGCAGCGGTAGCTAATCCCTAGCTGCATACCGCAGGTGGCATCACGAGACAACTTCCAACATGCTCACCTTCCCACCATCATCCCATCCTCCATCCCTCCCTTTTATTGTACACCTCGGGGCCACATTGCCGGGCAGGGTCACCCGTGACATCCTGGACCCAACATCCCTGACCCGGCGACGAGTACATTTAACCCTTGCTCCATGAGTGTTACAACATCACTCCTCAGCCCTTGTATACTAGTGATGTATAGGTCGTGAACAATCCGACACAAAGAGCCGACTCCCTGCTGTGAGTGACAGGAGCTAGCACGCCAGTGAGAGCCATTAAATTCTCTTGATGGCCCTCATTGGGCATAAAAGTCTAGTGTTCAGTGGATGAAACCCTGGGCATGCAAACGAAAACCCACCCTCTAAATAATTGAATTTCCTCCTTGATCCCTCTAAAACATCTTCCATTGAAAAAGGAAGTCCCTTTTCACTGCATGAGTAATTTTTTTTTCAACTCCTGATCCAACTGCTCCTCCCCCTACCAGGGACTTTTGCAGTGATGTCTCATGCAGAGAAAACAGACTACCTGTTTCTACATAGAGCTTGGAAGGATTCAGCTACTCTGTTTTTAATCATGTGATGTTATAGACCTAATGGAAAACAGCAAAATTAACTGGATAGAGAACCAAAATGAACAATTGTAAAGTATAAAATGCTATATAATATGATTACTTTTATTAAATATTTTAATATGCAAAAAGTGATTTGTACAAAAATGTTAGAAAACATGAAGATCAGGTACAAAGACAATAATGGCTAAGTTGCATAATACCCTGCATAAAATGGACAGGAAAAAAGGAGTAGAGCCCCCCCTCCCAGTCAGCGTGACCACTGGGAAAATGTATATAAACAATGAGCTGTATATATTTCAAGTATTATGGTATTGGATGTCAAAATGTCCTCATATAAAAGTATCTCTCCCCCATTGTGGGTTAAAGAGCAGAGCAGGTGACAAATTGTCATGCATATAGTATCGCAAAGATGACTATCTCAGTCAGCATAAATTATAACTATAGCCCAACAAATAATTAAGTATATAAGTTCTGTATTGATGTGCAACAGTTTAAAAGGGCTATCAACATGCCTATTATATGGCTATATACTGTATGCACTATATAATCATAAAGGAAGGGCAATAGTTAAAGGTTGAGAAACACAGGAGAACAAGAGTAGAGTGCAAATATAAATTACTTTATTCAGGACATACACAACAAGGTGAATAAAGATAAAAATGGTACACTACCATAACAATAGGGACAAATAAATACCAGTCCTGAGGACTAACTTTAATAACAGCCCACTATAGTGTATCAAAAGTGATCGCTACGATGAGTCTGTATGACTAGTGGCTGGAAATAAAAAGATTTTATTCAGGACTGAGTATGAATAGTAGAGGCTGTTTAGGACAGGGACAGCGGTTGAAGGTGCAGCACATAAATCAATAATGGATTCTCCACCATGTAGTGGGGAGAGATCATGGTGATGATAAATGAGATGCCACAGAAAAAATAGTGCTAATCCTATAATAGTAAGACTAAAAGGTAAGCAATCAGAGAATCCGCAGTATTCATATTATCTTACCTAAAGCGCTTAGTGCAGTGGAAAGGTACAGTAGTGTACTCAAAGTGCCAGCAGCCGAAAGCGCAGTCCCAAGTCAAATAAAGTCCCTAGAAAATGCCCAGGATCTCCATCCGATGCGCGTTTCGTGAGGGGTATGTAGCTTCATCAAGGAGGGGAGCCACTAGTCATACAGACTCATCGTAGCGATCACTTTTGATACATTATAGTGGGCTATTATTATAGTTAGTCCTCAGGACTGGTATTTATTTGTCCCTATTGTTATGGTAGTGTACCATTTTTATCTTTATTCACCTTGTTGTGTATGTCCTCAATAAAGTAATTTATATTTGCACTTTACTCTTGTTCTCCTGTGTTTCTCTACTACCATGTGTTAGGACCAGGTGGACGGGCAGACCCAGGAGGTGGATCCACTGGGCTGAACACCTCACCGAGGGCAAGGTGCCCGGTAGCCGGAGCACTAGCAGGACAGTCCGTTTAGAGGAGTGGAGTAAAGAAGTCCCTGGGACCACGGGGTCTCTGATGGTAGTCCGGGTGACGGAGCTCAGGTTCGGAGGCCGAGATGTCGTCAGGCAGAGTCCGGAACCAATGGAGCGAGAAGACGGGTCACCACAGGGATCGGAGATGGCAGGAGCTGACGGGATGGCAGGCCGTCACCGTTCGGGGTTCGGGTATCGTCAGGACCGGTTGGCGAGGCAGGGTCGGCTCTACGAGAGAGATAGGTGAGTATATCACAGACACAAGGAGACCTGACTCCTAGCTTAGAAAACATGAAGAACAGGCCCTGCCCACTTGGAAAGGATCCCCCTATATACCCAGTACCTGATCCTTCAATATCCTGTTGGAGGACACTGGCCCTTTAAGAAAGGGTCAATGACTGCGCGCGCGCCCTAATGCGCATGCGCGAGGCCCGGGTGCCAGAAGCCAGGGCAGGGAGCGGTGAACAGGAGGCAGGGGAGCCGGCCTGGAGCAGAGCTGCCGACGGGCGCCGGGAGCGGGGACCGAGCCGCCTGGGGAGCGCAGGTGATGGGGGCTGGAGGCTGTGGAGCGGGGGACGCCTGATAGAGGAGCCGGGGAGCGAGGCAGGGAAGCCGGGGAGCGTGGCAGGTGAGCCGGGGAGCGAGGCAGGGGAGCCGGGAAGCAAGGCAGGGGACCCGGGGAGCGTGACACCATGAGTAGTGCTGGCATCTCTCCTACCCTACCTTGGTTGGTTTGGTGTCCATTGTGATGGCTCATATTATGAGATATGTGTTGCTAATAGTTAAAGGTTGTATATATGAAAAGGCTGACAATATAATAGATGAGGGATAGAAAAGCCACTAAGTGCAGAAGTTACCCATGTGTATGGGAGGAATTACAGTTCCAATGGAGTAAGATGAAGGACAACCAGTGAAATAAACTTGTTTGTAAGGAAACCAGTATTATACCTGTAAAGATGAGTAGTCACAGTGGGCCACTTGCATACTCACTCATTCCATAAAGCTGACACCGAAAACTTGGGAAACCAAAGTTCTGGACACCGCTGCCGCTGAGGGGAGCTAGCTTGGGTCCCATCCCCACTGGTGTTGCCTGGTAATCCATGGCCTTCTTCCTGGCACTAAGTTCACTTGTCAGTTGGTCCCGGTAGTGTAGAACTAGTCGGGTCCCACTCCCCAGTGTGGCTAACTGAGGGAGCTTGCTCTCAGGGTTCATGCTTGGGATTTCCTGCACCGTTTTAGTGGAAAGTCCTATCCCCCTCGTTGCGCTAGTACCCCGATTTTGGAGCGGGTGGAGAGCGGATCTTGAAGGCTCCGTTCTCGTCGGGTAAATTGTCAGGTTTCCTGAAGCTAGTCCCTGACCTAGGGTCCACGTACCCCGTCGTGCCCTGGTCCCAGCCCGGTGATGGTACAAGGCCGCCGGCTGTCCTCCTCGACAGTTCCTTGCCCCTTGTCACGATCCCCTGCGACCAGAGGTCCAGCTCCTACTAGGCCCAGACCACCGTCTGCTACCTAGTTGCTTCCAAGGAGCCCGGCTCCTGACCTCCTCTCTCCTTCACTCCTACTCTTCTTCTCTCCTACCGAACTACTGGTCTACTCCTGACACTCCTGACCTCCCCTTACCAGCCCCCCAAGTGGGCGCCCCTTTTCCGCTCAGGCCGTCCACTGGTGTGTTTGGTGGGTGTGGTGCAGAGTGTTCCTAGGATTTTGATTGGCTGATGTTGGCAACACCATTAGTTGGTGATCCGTAACCAAGGAGGAGGTGGATATTGCACAGAAGGGCAGATTGCACAATACCCTGTGACTACCTGATAGGCCAAGGCGTCACACATATAGTCACAGTTAGCTAGTTAGTTAGTTGCTTGTGTTCATAACCATGGATACCTAAGGTCCTGTAATGCCCCGTACATGAGGTTAGTGATATAGTTAATTAGATGAACTATACTACATTTCTAATTGGAGGTATTTGCTAATATTATTACACCTACTACATATTGGATAGGACCTTGGAGATGGGAATCCACCTTTATTGCTTATATAATATGTTAGCATTAGTATGTATCTTATCATTAACATGTGTTATCCCATCAATGTTAATGTGTTTGTCGGTATGCATGTTTACGCCCTTCTCTGTCAGTGTCCATCCTGGAGTGTTTTGGGAATCCTTGTAGAATCAGGAAAAACTTGCTATATTTGGCTTAACATAGTATAAATAGTTTGTGGTGGCGACAGGCACAGGGCATGCAGTGGTAATTGTCCTGGCAGAAGGGGAACAACAGGTCACAGCACAACCTGCCATTCACCTCTCACCTCCCCGTCGCCACACCACATACAGGAGGACTTCGTAACAGTCTCAGGCTACACACATTCACATCTCTTCATCAGACAAAGTTCGGACTCTGGTCTTTCTTAAACAAAACATTCCAACTTTATTCTTGGGATCTTCATACAACTTTGGTCAGCATCCTGCCACCACCAGTACCCGTCTAATAGGGGTTCACACTTCATACACTTTTGCAACAATCAGCTCTCTGGCCCCCAGGCACCGTCTACATTGTATGGGCCTCTCTTTCCCTCACTTCACGTCATATACTGCACAGGGGCCAGGATACATCCAGGGGTCTCCACTTCGTGCCAGTCCATCCAGACATACCTCCACCAACAGGAGTGCACTGACCTTTTACGTGAATGAGGGCTTCTTTTGGTTCCAGCCAGCAGACACCGACGCCTAGCCCCCAACCGTCCAACTAAACCCCTCTCCCTGGGGGACACAGCTACACCATCAGTACAGGATCCCGCGTGTCGGAGCCGTGGGGGTAACCCATAAGGTCAGGACTCTTTACTTGGGGCTCATTCCTCTACATCTCTCTGGGACTCTCCTCTCTCTTCCCTTAACTTTCCCTTACATACCCCTGTTCTTCTCCTCTCTCTGCCTACCCAGGAGCCAGGACATACACACTGCAGCACTGCCACCTGGTGGCGAACTATACAAAGTATTTACAGTATCAGGCCATAAGTGTGTCGGCTACCGATGCAGGGGTGGGCCTTACCCTTAACCCCCCTACAAGTTGACCTTAATTTGTAATGTACATACAGTATGTTCCAGATTATTCAGTTAATTTCCACAGTGTACTACTAAAAAACTGTAATTTCACTTTAATATTCTAAAACTGACTTTTATTTGTGTTTGTATATATGAGATCCGTGACAGCATCAGATAAGAGAGGGCAAGATAGTATCTGATATTTTGTGGCCTATAATGCAGTGAAAGCATTAAATGAAGCATTGCCTGTCATCTAACTTCTCTTCCATCTGTAATGTTCTCTCTGCAATAAACCCACAGCAATAATCTCACTTCACTGTGTACATTTGTGGATGAATTGCCAATTGACATCAGAGGCAGTAAGATTTCCACATGACTCTCTCATGCCCTTATGTATTTTTTCCTTCTGTTCATAACACTGAAATGACTTGGTCACTTACCAAATAACACCATTTCTGAAAAGCCAATTTGTCGTTCTGATGCAAAGTCATCACTTCTAAACCATTTGTTGAGAGGCAATTTGTCCAGAGAGTAGGAGGAATCTCCTCCGATTGATTTTTAACATATCCACATCTTTTAGAAATATTGCATCTTTTTACAGTTTATTTTATCCCTCTCACCAAGGCATTGATTTACAGGAGGTAAAAAGAGACTTGTACACAGCAACATTTTAAAAGGCTTTAGCCCTTAAAAAAAGAAAACCCAAAATGTAATCTTTCACATCATGCAAAAGAAAATACGATTTCAATTCACCTAGAAAGATAATGGTTATTAACATATTCCTCCTTGGGAAAACTCAAGTGGTCCACATAAAGTAATGGCTGAAACTGTTGGCACCCTTTAAATTGTTTCCAAAAATAAAGTATTTCTCCCAGAAAATGATTACAATTACACATGTTTTGTTATACACATGCTTACTTCATTTGTGTGTATTGGACTAACACAAAAAAAACTGAGAAAAAAAAATCTAATTGGACATAGTTTCACACACAATCCCAAAAATGGGCCAGATAAAATTGTTGGCACCCTCAACTTAATATATGGTTGCCCAGTCTTTGGAATAAATAACTGCAGTCAATCGTTTCCTATAACCATCCTCAAGCTTCTTACTTCTCTCAGCTGGAGTCTCGGACTCTTCTTTATAAACTGCTCAAGGTCTCTCATATTTGAAGGCGCCTTCTTCCAACAGCAATTTTAAAATCTCTCCACAGGTGTTCAATGGGATTTAGATTCGGACTCATTGCTGGTCACATCAGAACTCTCCAGCACTTTGTTTCCATACATTTCTGGGGGCTTCTTGAAGTAAGTTTGGGGTAATTATCCTATGGGTAAAAAGACCCATGGCTAGAGTTGAGCGCGGTTCGCGGTTCGAGGTTCTCCAGTTCGCGGCTCGAGTGATTTTGGTGGCTGTTCTAGATCGAACTAGAACTCGAGCTTTTTGCTAAAGCTCGATAGTTCTAGATACGTTCGAGAACGGTTATAGCAGCAAAAAGACAAGCTAATTACTAGCTGGCTTTCCGCTGTAATAGTGTAAGTCACTCTGTGACTCACACTATTATGAAATTTCAGCGTATAGTGTGCGGGAACAGCGCATTCAGATCACTGCTGTTTGGATAATGGCAATCGCCATTTTTTTTTTCTTCCTTGTCTTCCTTCCCTAAGCGCGCGCGTGTAGTGGGGCGGGACAGCATGTCAGCCAATCCCAGACACACACACAGCTAAGTGGACTTTTAGCCAGAGAAGCAACGGCATGTGTGATAGGATGTCCATGTCACATGTCCCTCCATTATAAAAACGAGTATCTGCCCGTCTGGACGCCATTATCTCTTCTGCGTCCTTGGTGTCAGTCACCGCTGGCGTAGCTCCTGTCTCCGATACTGCTGTGTACGCTCTATACACAGCGCTATACAGAATAGGGATAGAAGTTTCTTTCAGCCCTTGTAAGGGCTAATACCGGCAAGGTCAGAGCCATAGGTGACAGTCAGGGCCGTGAAAACAGATTTTAACAGCTACACAAGGTGACAGCGTCTGTGTAGCTAAGGTCAGGGATTTCCTCGCTGCATTTCCCCATTAGGAGTGATAGAAAGGGAGGCTTCCTTTCCTCTACCCAGACCCACAACCCTGCCACTGTACCCTCCTGCCCTTTGCACACTCAAACTCATTGTTACTAAGCCATTATACTAGCAAACACTGAGTGAACTTAGTGGCATCCTAAACGTGGCTGTTGGACTTCTGTATTGTCCCACTAGTGCAAAGATATTTGCAGCACGTCTGCCTGCATTGCACATTCAAGCTCATTTGTTACTAAGCCATTATACTAGCAAACACTGAGGAAACTTAGTGGCATCCTAAAAGTGGCTGTTGGACTTCCATTAGTGCCCCACTGGTGCCAAGCTATTTCTAGCACCTCTGCATGACACCCTCCTGCTCTGTTTTTAATAAGCTATAATGATAGCAAAAAATGCTGCCATTTAGTGGCATACAAGAAGTGGCTGTTGTACTCCATTAGTGCCCCACTGGTGCAAATCTATGTGCAGCACCTCTGCATGATACTCTCCTGCTCTGTTTTTAATAAGCTATAATGATAGCAAAAAATGCTGCCATTTAGTGGCATACAAGAAGTGGCTGTTGTACTCCATTAGTGCCCCACTGGAGCCAAGCTATTTCTAGCACCTCTGCATGACACCCTCCTGCTCTGTTTTTAATAAGCCATAATGATAGCAAAAAATGCTGCCATTTAGTGGCATACAAGAAGTGGCTGTTAGACTTCCATTAGTGCCCCACTGGTGCCAAGCTATTTCTAGCACCTCTGCATGACACCCTCCTGCTCTGTTTTTAATAAGCTATAATGATAGCAAAAAATGCTGCCATTTAGTGGCATACAAGAAGTGGCTGTTGTACTCCATTAGTGCCCCACTGGTGCAAATCTATGTGCAGCACCTCTGCATGACACCCTCCTGCTCTGTTTTTAATAAGCTATAATGATAGCAAAAAATGCTGCCATTTAGTGGCATACAAGAAGTGGCTGTTGGACTTCCATTAGTGCCCCACTGGTGCCAAGCTATTTCTAGCACCTCTGCATGACACCCTCCTGCTCTGTTTTTAATAAGCTATAATGATAGCAAAAAATGCTGCCATTTAGTGGCATACAAGAAGTGGCTGTTGTACTCCATTAGTGCCCCACTGGTGCAAATCTATGTGCAGCACCTCTGCATGACACCCTCCTGCTCTGTTTTTAATAAGCTATAATGATAGCAAAAAATGCTGCCATTTAGTGGCATACAAGAAGTGGCTGTTGTACTCCATTAGTACCCCACTGGTGCAAATCTATGTGCAGCACCTCTGCATGACAACCTCCTGCTCTGTTTTTAATAAGCTATAATGATAGCAAAAAATGCGGCATACAAGAAGTGGCTGTTGGACTTCCATTAGTGCCCCAATGGTGCAAATCTATTTGCAGCACCTCTGCATTGCACACTCAGAGTCATTGTTACTATGCTATTATACTAGCAAACACTGAGTAAACTTAGTGGCATCCTAAAAGTGGCTGTTGGACTTCCATTAGTGTCCCACTGGTGCAAAGCTATTTGCAGCACCACTGCATTACACCCTCATGCACATTTTGCTACGCTAATTTTATAGCAAACTCAGGGAATTCCTTGCTGCATTTGATCATTCGGAGGGATAGAAAGTGAGGCTTCCTTTACTGTCCTGGTACCCACAGAACACGGCCACTGTACCCACCTTTCCACTTTTGCCACGCTATTTAATTTGCCCAAAGAGCTGACTCTTTTTCTGCCATCCTAAAATTGTCTGTAATACTAAGTTAGTGTTCCTTTGCTGCCAAGCAAGGTACAACACATGTGCATTCTACACTCCTTTCCATTTCTGGAATGCAATTATTAACTGCAGGTAGTCCAGCCAATCTGTGACGAAGGTGCAGGTGTGGATATAATGTAGCCTGCATCCAATGTTGGTTTTCTCGATGTCTGACAGCTCAACAATACCATCTGTTTCCACTTCCAAAACAAGTGATGACCTGCCAATCACACTCCCTGTTGCGTGTAAAGGGGTGGAAGTTCAGTGTGAAAAACCATGTGAGACTGCTGTCCTCACAGTCACAGAGGATGAAGAGCACGCAGATGCACTTGATGGGGCAGGCGGTGGTTGCACAGGCACGCTAGGCCGCATTGCAGCACAGTGAAATTCACATTGCGACTTATGCTTCATTTTAAGTCGTGTACAGGGTGGGCTCCCCAGTATGCAGCAAAACCAGGCAACAGGAAAAGGACTCTAGGCAGTTGGGTTGATAAATTATTGTTTAACTTAACCAAAACAAACAATAAGAAACATGCATACAATTTAAATAATTGAACAATCTATTCTGTTGCCTACTAACTGCTAATCTCTCTGCGTAGCAGTAATTGTGTGTTTGTGCGTGTGTGTGTGTGTGTGCGAACACAACTTACCAGTGTCGCATCACAAGAGCTTCCAAGTTATCTACCTAAACATAGACAAAACACATTACCCCCCCTGAATACCTTTGTTAGCTGAAGCCTCACAGATAAGGCAGATGATAACAGTGTGAATGCAAACCACACAGATCTGCAACACAGTCATGGAAATCTTGAAAAGCAACAGTCAATGCAAACATGTGTTGCTGTCCCTCTATGATTTAAACTGTACATGACAATTTGACAGTGCAGAGGCAGCAAGTCTTATTGTCTATATAGTCGGCCTACCCAGAACAGATATGTGTTTTGCTAATAAAACAAAGTGTTGCGTGCCCGCATTATTGTCTGGGCACAGCCTACCGTACCCGAGGACTGTGATGTCCAGTTGCCAGAAATACAGACTTTACGCTCCTCTCACGGTAATCAGTATAGACAGCACCGTAAGAAGGTTGGTCTGTAGCACAGGATGCTGCTCACTGGCGTTACGGTACTCCTCACCAAACTCCAAAATGACTCCCCTCACAATTAAACGAAGTGTTTCCGCGGTGGCTCCTTGCTGTAACACACACCTTTAGCTTTTCCTTCTGTTCATAGACAGCATCTCCAAGTCCACACCCGAAGAGCAATTTCTCCTCCACGTCTAAGTGTGGAGAGGCAGCTAGTGTGCATGCGTGTGCCGATTTACCCCAGCCGCAGCCTAACTACAGTGTTTCGCCTAGTGAGTATGCTCAGCCTGACTGTGCCATTCCTGAGGCTAAGTCTTCATTTCGGGATACAGCGCACACTTATTGCGAAAAGCCTCTTTGCACAGGTACTTGCACTCCGTGCCGGGTCTAAGTCCTGTGTTGTGCCTAGACACCATGCTAAAGCTGATAGTCTTTTTTCAGAGACTGTATTTCATGCTACTGAGCATGCTCAGGCACTTACTGCATCAGAGACTAGGTCCGGTAATGAACTCTTTGGCCCTGCCCCTGATGTGGGGGGCCCATATAGACCACAGGGCATCAGGTGTCCTGACGATGTGGCCAGGCCACTCCCAAATGGCTTGCAGAGGCCTGCCCCTATGACTTGTCACCTCATTATTGATGGTCAGACGATGACTGATGAGGTGTTTGTGTCGTGGCAGCCATGAGGTCATTATTGAAGTTGCGGTTCCAAATAGGACGCTATTTATGCCACTCATGACGTGTCACTCTGCTTTTGTCTCCAGGAGGTGCATTGTGGTCCACCCTGGTTTGGGGTGGACCCAGGTTATAAAACGGGCTGGAGCCAACAAGGAGGTGCACAGTCTTCTATTATGCTCCGAAAGAGCACACCTCCATGTGTTGAACACATTGCAGCTTTAGGTCAGAGGTAGGCAGGGATACGGCGTCGATGCAGGCCGCCACCACAGTTGGTAACGCAGAACGGTTAAGACCAGCTCCTGTCCTACCATTCCTGCTTGTGCAGCCCAGAGGCATTAACAGGCCTGCTGCTGCTGATGCGCCTGCTGTCCACAGGTGTGGCCCCAATGCACACGGTCAGCGTACTCAATGGCCCCTGTGATGTTAACAGGGAGTTCCTGGGCTGGGTGGGCGTGTGGACCCTGTGACGCTAACAGGGCTCCCAGTCTCCAGATCCGAGTGGCGTCTAACTCGGTTCAGGCTACTATTAGTTTCATAGCCACACAGCTCTGTATCCTCCACCTAACCTTCCAGTTGCCAACCTCTTCTTTTCCATCTGGGAGCACGGTGGACACTGACTGCTGATGGGGATATATACCTTTCTCTTTCTTTTCTTATTAATTTTCGTTATATAGCGGTAACATAGTATATACCACCTTATCCAAATATGCCAGTCCCACTGTAACAGATGGTGTTTCTTCAGCAAATGTTACTTTTGCTTAACCACCAAACCCACGGACAAAAACTTTTTTCCCCTTTCCAACACACCTGTTCCCCTTTCCACCAGCATCTGTCCTTTTTCAACTCATTTTGTATATGATCAAAAGTGCAACTCTGCAGGGACACCGTACTCAATGCCATCTCAGCACAGCAGGCAGCCCTCGGTCCCTCAGATGTGGACAAGTAAAAGACCATTTCCTCCTATCCATGACAAAGCATTGAGATTCACTCTGTGCAGCACTGGTGTTTAGTGGAAAAGCAGATCTAAGATTGCGTACCACCTTCTGCAGATACTCCTGTATACGTGCGTCCCTTTCTATGGCAGGAATTATTTCGCCAAATTTTGTCTTGTACCAGGGATCTAACAGTGGGGCAACCCAGTAGTTAGCATTACTTCGAATTCGTACAATCCGAGGGTCATGTTGTAGGTAGTGCAGCAAGAATGTATCTTATGCATCCAGGAGGACCAAGTCCTTGGTGTGTTGGTGGCAGAGAGGTGAGAATCGTGCCTCCTTCCTCTGCCCTCTCCCCCCAAACTCACACAACCGAAATGTGAGCAAGCTCTCACTCATCTGCTGAGTCTTCCATGCCCATTGCCAGTTCGTCCTCCATTTCTTCATGGGCTCCTGCACCTTCCTCAACACTTTTTGCTGATACTATGCGCCCTTGTTAATCCCTCTCCCCCACCATGACTGCTGCCTAGGTGCCGCTGACCATCTGGACCTCGTAGATCTTGTTATCCCTTCCGCATATGACTCCTCCTGTACTTCCTCCCCTTCCTCTTGTCCCAACACCTGACTCCGAATACTGCTTACAGTGTGCTCCATCATGTAGATGACCAGAATTGTCACGCTGAGAATGGCATTGCCAGTGCTAAACATCTTCGTCGACATTTGTAAACTGTGTAGAAGGGTGCATAGGTCCTTGATCTGACACCACTCCAGCAGCGTGATCTGCACCACCTCTGGATCAAGTTAGGCCAGGCTATATGTCATAACGTATTGCAGCAGGGTTCGGCGGTGCTGCCACAAACGCTGCAACATGTGCAGATTCCAATTCCTGCATGTCGGCACATCGCATTTCAGGCGTTTAACCACCAGACCTAAAGACTTCTGTAGCGACGAAAGTTGTTGAGCTGCTGTGTGCGAACGATGGAAGTGAGCACATAGCGAGCGTGCCTGCTGCACAAGGCCATGTAGGCCGGGATGGTGTTTTAAAAATTGCTGGAGAATTAGATTCAACACGTGAGCCATACAAGGCACGTGTGTCACATTGCCCTGACGATGGCCCGCAGCCAGATTTGCATCATTGACGCACACTGCGGTTAAGTCATCAACGGAGTATGCTCCCTCAATTTGTACTCCGGTCGCCAGGTGACAACGTGTTCCTTTCATGCATAGTGCTGATGATGGGAGAGAAGTTGATGCCAGCGGCGCAGGTGGATGCAGGTTATGCTAAGCCACTGGGCTGCATTACCTCGACAGATGCAGAATCTCTGGCTGAATGTAGGTGGTGGGTATCTCACAGATGAAGTACCATCATTCAGCTACAACCAATGGGAAGACACCACACCCTTTTTTATGCCCATCCTGTCTGCAGACCACTGCCAGACATAGCTATGAACCTCTGGTTACTTTTACCCCCAGTTCAGTTTTATGATTTTGTGTGCTTGTTACCTGACTACTTTTCCTGCTTGCTGTTTATGTACCTTGTTGGCCGATCCGCATTTCACCTCTGCTTGTTTTCTGATTAAGTCCTGGCCGTCCCATTCTGTTCCTGTTCCTCAATTAATGTTTTGTCCCTGCCTGACTACTATTCTCTGGAAATGCAGCCTTCCACAGGTATTGATCACCTTGGGCCCTGTGTAATTCCTAATCCCTGTATAGGGGTTAAAGGGTTTCAGGGTTCTGAAGGTCCTGCTTGGTGAGTGGCTTCCCTCTAGCCTATCCTTTACAGCCCATCTGAGTGTGTGGATTAAGGAAGGCGTTACACCATGCCCTCTGCAGAAGGCCATGTCGGCCAGGATAGTGCTTTAAAAATTGCTGGACAACCAGGTTCAACACGTGAGCCACACAAGGCACGTGTGTCACATTGTCACGGCGAAGGGTCGCACCCATGTTTGCATCATTGTCACACCCGGCCTTCCCTGGCTGCTGGTTGAGTGGAGACAACCATTGATGAAACTTGGTCTCCAGAGCTAACCGTCCACAACTTCTCAGCGGTGTGACTCACATTTCCCATACATTTCAAAGTAAACATTTGACCGCATGATGGCATTGAGCTCTGCTGCCAGCATAGTAAGGAGGTGTGTGGTATTCCTTGTGCGCAGTTACAAGGAAGGGTGCCCTGACCACACAGGGTTTGGGCCAAGGTGAAGGACCCACACGAGGTTGAGGAGGCAGAAGCAGTGTATTAACTTCTACATACAGAGGAAGGATTGATACAACTCGTGGGGACAGCAAGATGTTACGGGGGGCTGTCTGATAATAACCGAAAGGAGTATCAGACAGTCAGGGTCCACCGTGCAAAGACTTTGCTGCAGACTATGGCAGAGTGCAATACCTCTATTAACTCACAGAAGGATATAATAAGTAAGTACAGCAATTCCTCCCTTACTTGGAGGGTGTGTTTAATGATCTCTGTTAATAATCACAGAGACAAAGGCAATGTGTGCGAAATGGCACCTACCTAGGTCCGCTCTTCTAGTGGTGCAAAAGAGACGAACAGCAGCGTAAGCCGCACAAAGCTCCTACCTGCGTTCGCTCCACTAGTGTGCGAGGACACGAACCACTAGATATGGCACCTGCCTAGGTCCGCTCTTCTAGTGGTGCAAAAGAGACGAACAGCAGCGTAAGCCGCACAAAGCTCCTACCTCTGTTCGCTCCCCTAGTGTGCGAGGATACGAACAACTGCCAGACGCAGTATAAGGAACGTTACCCTAGCGGCAACGTCCACCTACGAGTAGAATCACAAGGCCCAGCCAGACCATGTGCCTCAGGCACCTGCCTATGTCCGCTCCCCTAAGAGGTAAGGATACGGACAGCAGCCGAAGCTGTAAGGTATAAGAACGCTACCCTGCCGGTAGCGCTCACCTAGCATAGACAGAGGAATGCCTAGAGGAACGCGCACAGAGCGTCTACTCATATGCATGAACCAAGAGGACTGAGCACCATGCGGCGTGTGTCAGGGTCTTATATAGACTCTGTGCCTCATCCAAGATGGAGGACACCAGAGCCAATCCGCTGCCAGAACGACAGGAGTGACGTCATGCTGGCCTATCACCGAGCAAGACGTCACAAGCACATGACCAGCGACCAATCGGCATAGAAGGTGTCAGAGACATGTGACCTCGTGTCAGCGATGATGTCACCCGCACATGTGCAATGGCTCCAAGATTGGACTTAGTCTCCGGCGCTCGCACATGTGCAGTAGCAAGAAATCTGGACTTAGTCTCCAGCGCTCGCACATGTGCAGTAGCAAGAAATCTGGACTTAGTCTCCAGCGCTCGCACATGTGCAGTAGCAAGAAATCTGGACATAGTCTCCAGTGCTCGCAGCAACCGTAACACAAGACTTGTACAGCAGACCCTTCTCCATCTCTCCCCATAGTAACCCATTGCCCAGTCAGCGACATGTAACGCCCCTGTCCATGGTTACTGGGCCAAGTATCTGTGGTGAAATGCACCCTGTCACACAGTTTCTCAAAGAAGCGGTGATGTTTGGTGCGACATGCTGGTGTAGCGCGTGCGCGCCTTTGTTGGAGAAGGAGTGGTGCCTGGGCATCGGCTCTTGGGGCACTGCGATGGGTATAAGGTCTCGAAAATCCTCGGTTAAAAAGGTTGGAAAGGAAGCATTTTGGTAGCCAACAGTTTGCAGATGCTGAAAGTCAACCTCTAAGCCATGTCATGCCCTTCTAAAAGCATGTAAAACACAGCAAGGGGACTCCAACCACAGTCTCCCTCGTTTCCACTAATTGGGCCACACACACCCCACTTGACTGGCATCAGTTGACCCCCATTTTCAAGATGAAAAAGATGCTTTGCATGAAGCACTCTCAAAAATACACGTGCCTTTTGCCTCCCCTGGCTGAGCCAGGGGAAGAAAAGTCCTCTGAGAGCCATGACTTGTTCTTCTCGGTTCTTTTAGAAACACAGCGAGGGGACTCCAAACACAGTCTCCCTCATTTCCACTAATTGGGCCACACACACCCCACTTGACTGGCATCAGTTGACCCCATTTTCAAGATGAAAAAGATGCTTTGCATGAAGCACTCTCAAAAATACGCATGCCTTTCACCTCCCCTGGATGACCCAGGGGAAGAAAAGTCCTCTGAGAGCCATGACTTGTTCATCTTGGTGAACGTTAGTCTGTCCACATTGTCAATGGACAGATGCGTGTGCTTAGCTGTCAGCACACCCCCAGCAGCACTGAGGACACGTTCCGAAAAAACGCTGGCTGCGGGACACAACAAGATTCCCAAGGCGTACGTGGAGAGCTCAGGCAATTTATCCAAATTGGAAGCCTAAAATGAGCAGGGATCAAGTTGCACAGTAATGGCATCGACGTTCCCTTGCATATACTCATATCTGTGTCTCCTGCTCTTTTTCCTTGTCCAGCTCCTTTGTTTTTACATGAGTATATGTCCTTGTCCCTTTCCCATGTGTTTGTGTTGTGTTGTGACTTGTTTGTCACCTTTTGGACACCTTTGAGGGTGTTTTCTAGGTGTTTTTATGTGTTTGTGATTGCCTGCCATTGTTTCCTATGCGGTTCGAGTTCGGTTCGTCGAATGTTCGCCGAACTGAACTCGAACGAGACCTCCGTTCGATGAACCGAACTCGAGCCGAACCGCGGCTGGTTCACTCATCTCTACCCATGACCTAGGACGCAAACCCAGCTTTCTGGCACTGGGCACTACATTGCGACAAAAATCCTTTGGTAATCTTCAGAATTCTTGATGCCTTGCACACAGTCAAGGTACTAACTGCCATAGGCAACAAAACAACACCAAAACATCTTTGAATCTCGACCATTTTTGACTGTAGGTACTGTGTTATTTACATTGTAAGCCTTATTTTGTTTTCAGTAAACAGTATAATAATGTGCTTTATTATTTCTTTATTTTTTAATTATTTTGTTTAATGTGTACCTACTTTTTTTTAAAGTATCTGTAGGTAAACCTCATTCTCTATATGTTAAACCTACTTTTGGTGCATTCCCTGATTCTTTTATTACCTTGGATCCACTCTTTTTCAATATTTCAATCTTATCAGCATTCTGACAACACTTTACATGGAACTTTCTTTTTTCTTCCCAGCATGCCTTATGTCTGCCGTTGTCTAATGGCTTTCCTGCCCCAAACCTCTCAGGTATGTGTTTATGCAAATTGGTAGAGGAGCAGAAGCACAAGAGAAACCCCATTTCTCACACATGTATTGTGACACTGTTTCTGTTGCTAGACACAGATCACAACTGAAAACAAACAGTGAAAAGCAAGTTAAAAGAAGGGAACTTGTTTATTTACACTTTGGAGTAATTTGTAAGGTAACAAATAGTGATAGGTGAATGTGCTCGGCACTGTTGGGTACTCAATCGAGCATTCTGGTATTCGAGCACCATGTTTAAGTCCTCACCTCGCTTTTATCCTGGCTTTTTTCACCCAGTAAACTTTTTCACCCAGTAAACATGCAGGGATGTCCTGCCAGTCATGGTAATGCTCTAGATATGTTGGCTACTGGCATTACTGTGATAGGTAGGTCGCATAGCATCTTTGAGTATATTAAAGATCTAGAGATGCCAAGTTTAATGCACTCTACCAGGAAATACTGTAGGGACTAAAGAGATTCTGCTGGAGAAGGGACACTATGTTTTAGGCCGGTGTCACGCTTGCGATTGCCTCGCGTGAGTCTCACATTGCATCACCCAGCCTGGACTCACACTTTCCTCACAGGCGCGGTTGTATGCATCTCTATGCAGCTGAGATGGTCCTGTGAGGAGAGTGTGAGTCCATGACGAGTGATGCAACGCAAGACTCGCGCGAGATACACGCAAGGCACTCGCAAGTGTGACACCGGCCTTAGAGTGACAGTACAAAAAAAGTCCTTTTCAGGGCTAATTGAAAGCTATTCTATTTTCCACTAATACCGTTCTTATTCTACATATAGGGTAGGGCTAGGTTCTGTGGTAGGCACAGTGTATTAGAGGCTTGTAGGCAGGAATTCTAGCTTTAGAGACTGTGCTGCTAATATCTAGAAAATGGTATCTATTCTCTAATAATACCGCTCTTGGCTACATTTAATGTAGAGCAAGTTTCTGGAGTATGGCTATTGATTTAGAAGCATGCAGGCAATGATTCTAGCCTTACAGACCTTGCTGCCGATAACTAAAAAATTTCATTTATTGTCTAATAATACCCCTCTTAGCTGTTTAGTTTAGGCCAAATTTCACAGGTAGGTGTAGTATTGTGACGCCCTGGCCTATCAGGTCATCACAGGACATTGTGCAATTTGCCCTTCTGCATGGTGTCCATCTCCTCCTTGGTTACGGGTCCCTGGACGTTGGTGTTGCTAAGAACAATCCAATCAAAAATCCTAGAAACACTCTGCACCACACCCATTAGACACACCAATGGGTAGCCGGAAGGGAATATGGCCGCCCATTTGGGGGGTTGGTTAGGGAGGGTCAGGAGTGTCAGGAGTAGTCAGTTTTGAGGTGACTCTCATGAGGAGTGGTCACAAGTTAGTTGGATGAGGTTAGGAGCTGGGCTCCTTAGTTACTAGGTGGCAGACGTTGGTCTGGGCCTGTTAGGAGCTGGAACCCCGGTCGCAGGGGATCGTGTTAAGGGGCATGGAACTGCCGAGCAGGGCAGCTGGCGGCCTTGAGCCATCTCCGGGCAGGGGCCAGGGCACGGCGGGGTACGTGGACTCTAGGCTGGGAAGTAGCTTCAAGCGTCCTGGTAATTTACCCGACGAGGGCGAAGACTTCATGATTCATCCTCTACCTGCTCCAAAATCGGGGTACTAGCACAACGAGGCGGATAGGACTTTCCCAATACACAGTCCAGAAAATCCCAAGCGTGAACCATGAGAGCAAGCTCACTCCGTTAGCCATACGTGTGAGCGGGACCCGACTAGTGCTTTACTACAGGGGCCAACCAGTAAAGAAAGTGCCAAGGAAAAGGTCACAGGCTAACAAGCAACACCATCGGGCACGGGATCCCAGCGTGCTCCCTCCCTGCTACAGCGGTGCAAAGAATTCCGGTTTACAAGTTGTCGGTGTAAGCGTTATTGGACTGAGTGAGTACGCAGTGACCCTTTCCTCCCCAACGGTGCTCCCCTCTCACCATCACCAAGCCCCGGGACACTTCCCCCTACCTACGGAGGGGTTAAACACCTGGCTGCCATTCCATCGCCACCGGGTGCTCCCAACAGCAGCAAAGGTATCCCACCTTACCACACACCGTGGGTGACGTCACAAACTAACCACAAAACCCCCTGTAAATACCCCCTTTTATTTTGAGTGTCCGCGCGACCCCTCCCGGGTCCGGAGACCTCTCGAGCCACCACGGATCCAGATCCGAGCAGCAACCCGGCTGCTGGCGCTGGGGCGGTACAGTATATTAGAGGCATGTAGGCAGGGATTCAACCCTCACAGACTGTTCTGGGGATACTTAAAAAAAATAATCTATTCTCCAATAATACCGCTCTTAGCTGCATTTAGTGTAGAGCAAATAGGTGGAGTAAGCATTGTGTATTACAAGCCTGTAGGGATTTAAGCCTTACACAACGTGCTGATGCCAGCTAAAAAATATATTCTATTTCCTAATAATTCTGCTTTTACCTGCATACATAATTTAAAAATTGCAAGGCCTGTGGTAAGGGACATGGAAGTAGACATCCCGCTGATGGTGGTGCACACAGAGGCCGTGGCCATGAGCCGGGGCAAAATGGCCCTGCTGCAGGAGCACAGTAAAGATATGATCTAGATCTAGGTTCCTGTCTCATTTTGCAAGGTGGCGCAGGGCACAATTGTTGAAGCCAGAATAGTGCAAGCAGGTTGTGGGCTGGATGGCAGATAATGCTTCTGTCGCACCCCGGGACAGCCGAGCTGCTCGGATCTGGGTGGTCCGTGGCTCAAGCAGTCACCGTCAAACAGTTTTTAAATGAAAAATGAAAAGAAAAAGAAAAGAAAAGTCGGACTACGCCACTTGCGGTTTGCGGCCAGGGATAGTAAAGCCGCTGCTGCGGGTTTCCACTGGGGATGATGGATGGGGGCAGCGTGGATGGTGGAGCCCTCCGCGAGCAGGGCTTTTCCCCAGGGGTAGGTGAAGGGTTAAAATGGAGGCACGTGGCAATGAAGCAGTCCAGAGAAAGGGGGCAGTTTGATGGTGTTTACTCACTAGTTTGACGCCCTGAGACGTACTGGATTCCAGGTGCACCCTTGTCCTGATGGCTGTGCCTGCTAACCTGGTGCAACTCTCCACCTGTGCACTCCTGTGTATGTGGGTCCTCCCTGGTGTGGAGCACTTGGAGGTCCTCCTGGTGTCTGGATCCTGCCTCAGGCAGCTTGGACTATTTAAGGGTATGTGTCTCGGTCCTGCTTTGCTGCTGATGCCTCAGACATTAAAGGGTGGCAGATGAGTCCTGGAAACCCACCCGCCTGGCAGAGTTAACATGGGGCTTGATATCCGTGTCAGTTCTGGGGATCTGCACCTCTGCATGCAAAGTACTGTGAGCTTTGGATGTCCACCCTACAAGATCCCTCTGTCCTTGGGGTTTGCTCTCTCACTCCACAGCTACCTTCCTCCTCTTAGTGGCTGTTCTTATAACTCAGGTATTTGCAGTGTCTTTCCTTCTTTCTATGTGTCTCAATAGTCTCTGGTCTATCTTGACACCCTTCCTCTTTCACTGTCTCCTCCAGACTAACTACCACTTCCTGTCTTCTGCAGACTACCCACATACACAGGCCACTATCTCCTCCCCCGGGTCTGGTCTCTTCTTCCCAGTTGGCTGCCTGTTATCTACAGTGCCCAGCCCTGTCATCTGGCTAAGTGAGACTCCAAGCTGGGTACAGCGAGTGTAAATGTGCTGTGGTGTGCTAGTGTGTGTGTAGTGGCTGGCACAGTTATGTTGAACTTGGCCTGTTAACTTAATTGTTTCCTTATTTTTGTGACACCTGGTTACCGCAGGGGCGTCACACTTCCAGTCTGTTTACCAGCACCACCCTGTTTTCTACACAATCCTGTCTGACTAGCCATGAGTCGGGACCACATAATCATCACCCTAAGGCCGGCTTCTCACTTGCGATTTTCTCGCAGTAGTGCAATGCGAGAAATTCTCGCATTGCACTCGGACACATGTTAAACAATGAGGCAGCTCCCATCTGCTATTTAATTCTCAGTCCAAATTGGATTGAGAAAAAAATCGCAGCATGCTGCATTTTGGAGAGTTTCTCATGCCAGTCTCTCCAATGCAACTCTATGGGAGCATGAACAAAATGCATGTCACACGGACCGGCACTCACACCATCCTAGTGACATTCATTTTTCTAAATACATTAATCGCATGTTTCTCAAAACACTGGAAATGAGTGAGGTCTCACAATCTCATAGAGATTGACCGACATTGTGAGACCTCACTCATTTCCAGTGTTTTGAGAAACATGCGATTAATGTCAGTTGGTCTCTCCCTCTCGGTCTCTATTCTCTCTCTGTCGGTCTCTCTCTCTCTGTCGGTCTCTCTCTCTCTCTCCCTCTGTCCATGTCGGTCTAACCCTCTCCCCCCTCTCTCATACTCACTGATCCCCGGTCACCGACGCGGCGCTGCACGGCATTCATACTGCTCTGGCGGCTTCTCCTCTTTTGAAAAAGCCGGCCACCCATTATTCAATCTCGTATTCCTTGCTTTCCCCGCCCACCGGCGCCTATGATTGGTTGCAGTCAGACACGCCCGCACGATGAGTGACAGCTGTCTCACTGCAACCAATCACAGCTGCCGGTGGGTGGGTCTATATAATGCGGTAAAAAAAATAAATAATTAAAATAAAACGGCGTGCGGTTCCCCCCAATTTTAATGCCAGCCAGGGTAAAGCCACACGGCTGCAGGCTGATATTCTCAGGATGGGGAGCCCCATGTTATGGGGAGCCCCCCACCCTAACCTTATCAGCCAGCAGTCACCCGGAATAGCCGCATCCATTAGATGCGACTGTACCGGGACTGTAGCCGGCCATCCCGAATTGCCCTGGTGCGGTGGCAATCGAGGTAATAAGGAGTTAATGGCAGCAGCCCATAGCTGCCAATAAGTCCCAGATTAATCATGGCAGGCGTCTCCCCCAGATACCTTCCATGATTAACCTGTAAGATTAAGAAAATGAAGACATACATCCAAAAATCCTTTATTTGAAAAAATTACAAAAAAAAACAACCTCTTTCACCACTTTATTCAAGACCCCAAATACCCTTCCATGTCCGACGTAATCCACAGAGGTCCCTCGACGCTGTCAGCTCTGCTACATCGGAAGCTGACAGAGAGCGGTCACAGACCACGACCGCTCTCTGTGAGCTCCCGGCAGCAACTGAAGTGAGTCGTGCTATCAGCGATGACATCACTCAGGTTACCCGCGGCCACAGATTTCGGCGGGAGGACTTCTGCTGTGGCCGCGGGTAACCTCAGTGACGGCACCGCTGATCGCGCGGCTCCCTGTGGTCACTCAGGGGATTTGCGGTCACTGATGAGACCTTCACCGGTGACCGAAAATCAGGCCATGCCACACAGGCAGAGCCGCAGGATGACAATGAAGTCGGGTGAAGTTCATCCGACTTCATTCTGATCGTGCGGCTCTGTCTATGTCTGCTGTCAGCGGCTATTCAGCTCTGCTACATGGCTCTGTCTGTGGCTGCTGTCAGTGGCCATTTAGCAGCGCTGAATGGTAGATGACAGCTGCTAAAAAAAAAAAGGATCACTCACACATTACACACGCTCTGCTAGCCTGGAAACAATTAAAAAAAGTATCGCACTTGCATTGCACACTGACCTAACGTGAACTAAAATCGGCCGAGTTTTTTTCATGCAACTCGGACTGATTTTACACGCATAAGTGTGTTTCCAGCCTAATACTCCTTCCTCTCATCATAACGAGTCTAAAGAGACTAGTGATCCCACACTTGGACAATCTGAGGCACTCTTTACCTTTCCATTTATGACTTCTTCTGACCTCTCAACGTGCACATTTCAAGAGGCAAATGAGGAAATCATGTATGGTGATGTTTGAGCAGCCATAGTCAGAAGAAAGCCACAGTGGGGAATGACAATTACTGTCTCAAGAGGTGGATGATGATGAGACACAGTTGCAAGAAAGTCAAGTGAGTCTAGAAGTCAGGAGGAGAACCAAATTGTGGAAGTGGGAGATGAGGTGGTGAACAGTCACTGACCTAATATGGCAAGGTGGCATGCAGAGCAAGGACAGCAGCTCAGAGGGGGAGGGATCCGGAGCACCACAAAAGGCAGCAAGAGGCAGTGGGGGTGCAAGAGGAAGATGGCAGGCAAGTGTTCCGCAACAAGATAGCCACACACAGCAAGATCATAGGGCATGGGTTAGGTGTTTCCCAGTCTAACGCTTTTTTACAAAAAGTGCTGATGACAAGAAAACAGTAATTTGCAACCTATGCAGTACCAAGCTCAGTAGGGGATAGACCACTACCAGCCGGACCACCATCAGCATGCTCAGAAACATGTCATCCAAACACATGACTTGGTGGGGCTGAATGCCTGGGTCCACAATCATTGTCTGCAGGTGTTCCCACTGCATCTTCCTCTGTGCTGCTGGTAATTTTGTCTAAAGGCCACTTTACACGCAGCAACATCACTAGTGATGTCTCTGCCGATCGCACCCGCCCTCATCGGTTGTGCGTCACAGGCAAATTGCTGCCCGTGGCGCACAGCATCGGTAAGAACGGTCACACGTACTTACCTGCCTAGCAACGTCGCTGTGGCTGGCGAACCACCTCCTTTCTAAGGGGGCGGTCCATGCGGCGTCACAGCGACGTCACTAAGCGGTCGCCCAATGGAAGCGGATGGGTGGAGATGAGCGGGCAGAACATCCCGCCCACCTCCTTCCCTCCTCATTGTCGGCGGCTGCAGGTACGGTGATGTTCCTCATTCCTGTGGTGTCACACTTAGCGATGTGTGCTGCCGCAGGAACGACGAACAACCTGCGTCCTGCAACAGCAACGATAATTGGGAATAGAACGATGTGTCAACGATCAACGATAAGGTAAGTAATTTTGATCGTTAACGGTCGTTCGTGCGTGTCACACGTAACGACGTCACTAACGAAGCCGGATGTGCGTCACGAATTTCCGTGACCCCAACGACATCTCGTTAGCGATGTCACTGCTTGTAAAGTGGCCTTAAGCCTCACAATGACTGCAGATCTTTTGCCACTTTGAGAGTTATTAATTAACCTCATTCACGACTTTGGACGTATATATATATGTCCTAGCTCATGTCTCCCCGGTAACCACAGGCTCTGGCGACAAGTCTGCGATAATCTGCGCACATGTCTGCTGATTCTATCAGCAGACATTTGTTGCTAACAGGCACGGGTGGATCAGAGGCCCACCCGTGTTTGCTTACTAGTTATATAGCACTGTCAAAATCTGACAGCGCGATTTAAATAACGGCAGAGGGGATCCCTGCCACCATCAGCGGCCTCATGACGTGATCACGGGGCCCTAATGTGTTTCCGTGCAAGTGCGGGGTCAGCTGATGACCCCTGATATTAGCATGGTGTATTTTCTGTGAGAGTTGACAGAGCACTGGCACTCACAGGAACACTGCATTTCTGCTTATAAGGGCAATCCTGCTCTGATCAGTAGAAATGCACAGGTGATCAAACTGTGCAGCAGTGATAAAGTTCCATGTGAGACTAGTAAAATCAATTGAAAAAGTTTAAAAAAAGGTTTTAAAAAAAATGTAAAAAAAGTTCAAATCACCCACCTTTTGTCACATTGTAAATAAAACAATAAAAAAATATACACATATTTGGTATCACCGCGTTCAGAAATGCCCGATCTATCAAAATATAAAATCAATTATTCTGATCAGTACACGGTGTGGCAAGAAAAAAATCCAAAACTACGTTTTTTGGTCGCTGCAACATTTTTATTAAAATGCAATAACGAGCAACTGCATCTACACAAAATGCTTTAATTAAAAACACCAGAGCCAGCTCAAGATGAAAAAAATAAGCCATCACTGAGCCCCAGATCATGAAAATGATAGCGCTATGTGTCTCAGAAAATGGCAACAAAAGAGCAATTTTTTTTTTTTTTGGACAAGTCTGAATTTTTTTAACCCCTTAGGTAATTGTAAAAGTATACATGTTTCGTATTTACAAACTCATACCAACCTGAGGCCTCATACCAACACATTATTTTACCATATAGTGAGCAGGGTAACAATCGTGCCATTTCAGTTTTTTACAATTTTACCGCACTTTGATTTTTTCCCTTTTTCCAGTACGCTATTTGGTAAAACTAATGGTTTTAATCAAAAGTACAACTTGTCCCGCAAAAATCAAGCCCTTATGCATAACATTGACGAAAAAATAAAATGGTTATGGCTCTTGGAAGAAGGGGAGGAAAAAACAAAAACGAAGAATTAAAAATTGCCAGGGGATGAAGGAGTTAAGGGTGTTTTAAAAATTGAAAAGTAAAAATTGAATCAGAGTGTCTTTTGTATGTCTATTAGCTGTATTGACATTCCTCCTGCCCATTTTGGCTAGGCTTCACAGAGTCGGCATCTCCTTTGGAATTAATTTAGAAAACACTAAACTTCCTAACTGGAATCAGAATGTCATCTGTACGTCTAATTCTGGCTGTATTGCCATTCCTTCTGCCCATTTTGCCCATGTCTGCATCATCTTTGGCAGTTTGAGAGTCAAGAATTAAGAGTGTTTTGAATATTGATCCAAATCTGGAATCAGAGTGTCTTCTGTACATCTGTTGCTGGCTTTATTGCAATGTCTCCTGGTGGACTAGGTGGCCCGAACGCCTAAATCCAAAGTCATTTTGTTCAGGTGACCCCATTGCCTCCTCCCCGTAGCTACATGCTGATCAATCCCCTGTCGAAGATGCAAGCACAGATGTGTCTCAACCTGATACTTTCATTGCACATTCACAAACACCAACAGGAACAATGTCTACTTCCTTGACTCAGAGCAGCTTCCAGCTGTCTCTACCACAAAACAGTAAATGGACAAATTTCCAATTTGCTTTCCCTGCAAATGTTAACATTTAGATTTGTTGAAACTGATGATTTCCGCAACCTAATGGCGGTGGCTGACCCTCGGTACCTGAACCCCAGGCCTCACTATTGCTCCCATTGTGGCATCCCCACCTTACACAATCTTGTGTTCCATAGCATCGCCCATACTCATTTTGGCTATGCCTCACACTGATTGCAGATCCCTTGCCTGTTTGTCAAAAATTAAGAATGTTGTAAAAATTGAAAAAAAAAAAAAGATGGAGTCATTCTGTCTCCTGTACGTCTGTTGCTAAATGTGTTACCGTTCCTCATGTCTATTTTGCCTAGGACTCACACAGTCAGCATCTCATTTACCACTTTGAGAGTCATGAAGTCAGAGTGTATTCAACATTAATCCAAAACTGGAATCAGAGTTTCTCCTGTACATCTGTTACTGGATAGATTGTTATGTATGCCTACTGGTCGAATAGATGGGCCATATGCCTGATTCCACTATCATTTTCTGCTGGGGACCACACTGCTTCCCCTGTGCTATTGGCTGCTCAATATCCTGTCAAAGACACAGGGCATGAAAGCCAACCACCCTGAATCTGTCTTTGCCCAATCCCAAACACCATCAGCAACAACATCCACTTCCTTCTCCCAGCGCAGTGTTCAGCTGTTTCCACCCCAGGCCTTAGGGCGCAATTGTAACGCCCCACGGGGCAGGTGTTTTAACCTACTCGTTGCCGGGCCAGGGTGCAGATCCTCTGCGTTGTCACGGGGTGGCCTGGCCAGCTCCATTGCCCTGAGGCGTACAGAAAGGAGGGTGGAGGATGGTAGGAAGGATGGTGGTGGTAGTTGGTGGTGGAGGACGGGGGTAACGGTGAGGAATGTCTATAGATAATCGTGACACCACCTACGGTATGCGGCCATGTAATAGCCGCCGCTATTGTTGCTGTCCTCTGGGGCAGATGTCACTGCAGCTAGAGTGGTCTTGCTTCTGTGGCGCCCCTGACCCGGTCATGCACCACTTTGCACTGCACCCATGCTGGGTCAGTACAAACAGGTAATCCCAAAGGCTGAGTAGGGTGTGAACACACAGGCACCCTTTGACCAGGACACACACACACACATTGGAAGGGACCCCTGGGCAGACCCAGGAGGGGGCGGAGCCTCCACATCTCAGTTATTGTGGTGCTGTAGTGAAGCTGGAGGAGAGTTGTGCAGTGGCAGTCAGAGGAGAAGGAGTGGAGTAGCCGTGTTTGAAATGTAGGGCTGAAAAATGGAATACTGTCAGACCCTGCACGTGCAGTGGCTGCTGGCAGAGGAGAACATTACCACCAAGTCAGACTGAAAGACACCCGAAGAAAGAGAGCAGTAAGGAGTCGAGTACGGGGACTCCTGGTAATGAATGCACACACGGGGTACAGGTCCCTAGAGCCAGACATCCATTTAGTGGTCTGCTAAATCCTGTAGGTGGTGGGACTAGAGGCTCCACGCCAACCAACACAGAACCTGCAGCATCAACAGCAATGAGGGGACCCATAAGGAGGATCAAGCCTGGAGCCATTTTATCCTTGGTCCACGCTGTCAGGAAACTGGTCAGAAAGGGGAGAAAGGCAGCAGTGACTTCCCTGGGCGCACCCCACCACGATACTTCAAGTCAGGGGTGGTCCGAAACAAAGGTGCTAGGAAGGTGAGTCAGCAGTCACCCCTATAAAAGCTTGAGGGATACCTGGTTCCACCTGGTTCATCATAGCATTGCCCGGGTTGTCTCACTCTACCAGCACAAAGTGAGTAAAAACCCTGAAAGACATTTCTGTACTGTGTGTGAGTTCTTCTGCGACCTGTGGTTCTACACGCACATACACCCGAGCCCCTGGGACCAGCCTCACTCTCGGGAGGCCATAAAACCAGACTGCAAACACCATCAGCCCCAGACGCTCGCTAAATTGCAGTGGCAGTCACCCCCTGACCGCAACACCGAGAGTGGCATCACGATTCCTATTGAAGTTAACCTGACATACCTGTTGCCGGAAGATTCCCAGCACGTGAAGACCCTGAGGCGACCTGCAGGGTAGGGGTTTCACAACTGGTGTCACGAATAGGATAAGGACTAGATGTGTTCAGACAAGTGACCGTGCGCCTTGGCAGTCCGCTTGAAAATTTTGAAACGCCGCCAAATTGCCACCTCAGAAAGCGCGCCAAGAAAAACAACAGCAGCCCGCGCAAAAATAAGTAACCACCCACGAAGAGGCGTGACTATCCGAGAACTCCTGGAGTACTCTGACCGAGTGCACAGGGAAGATGGGGGCGGATCTGACCCTGAACTCCAAGAATGTTCTAGTCAAGTGCAGAAAATGAAACGTAGGCTGCAGCATGACCAGAACCAGGGGAGCAGCGACGGAGAGAGGATGGCATCTGCAAGCAGTGAGCCAGAACTAGGCACTGCCGCCTGGTGGGACTGGGAGCTCGCCTAGTTCGGTGACCGGATGCAAGCACAGATCCTCCAGCAAGTGATGGAGTGTCGCTCGGAGCTACGGGAGATGGCTGCGGTGGTTCGGGCCTACGAGAGGTGGACCGCGCGACAAGTGCTGTGCCGAGAAGTGACCACCTAGACCCCCTTGCTGATGCCTTTAGGCGAGTCACACGCTGCCCCTGCCTGCTCGGGTGTGCCGACCCTGCCGGCGCTGTTACCGGAGGCGATCCCTGCCGCGGTTCCCGCTGTGACCCCTGCTGTGATGTCAGGTGCAGCCACGCCGTGTCCGGCCAGACCAGACCAGGCCGCAGCAATGACCTGTCCTCCCAGACCAGACCAGGCCGCAGCAACGCCCCATCCAGCCAAACCAGACCAGGCCGCAACGCCTTCCACTTCTACCCCTAGACCAGAAGCGGTCACAGCGCCCCAGTTGCTGACTGGGGATGCCGCCTCTACCTTCCCGCCAGAAGTGGCCGAAGAAATGGTGCGACTAAAACAAGATTTAAAGGCTCGGTTTCCCGCCCACCTGGTTGACAAGTACTTGGTCCCCAGGCTGCTGTCTGGACCCTGAGCAGTCCCGGCATCTTCTGTGGCAGAGTCCACCACCCTGGCCAGCAGATGAGGGCTCATCCCCAGAGCTGCTGCCAGTGCAGCCAGAGGAAGCACTAGACATCTTTATGCCCAGCATGAGTGTGACCTGGGAGCCCGCAGACAGTGAAGTGATGGTGATGCGGAGGCCAGCCAGCAGAGGACGGCACCGCATAAGGGCAAGGCAACCTCCGGTACAAACCCCCCCCTGAAAATGAGTTGGTGACGGCCCAGGATCTAGAGGAGAAACAATCCCTGCGACGAGCCAATCACCAGGCCAGAGGCCCTATCCACCTTGGTGTTGTAGAAGAATTCAATCTACATACCGGTTATGGCTTCATCGTGGAGGCTGGTGTCAAAGAGGGCATATTTGTGTCCAGAAGGGATGTCCGGTCCCACCTGCCCAGAGGACACCCTGGCCGAGACCTCTACATGGGAGATGTCGTGGAGTACACCAGGCACATGGGTGAAAGCGGCTGGTATGCCCTGGACGCTGTACAGTGCCCCAAGCATGCAACAGCAAGCCCAAGCTACGTCCCTGCATCTCCCACAAGGTCCCCAGAGTTATCACCACTGCTAGGGGATACTGAAAATGTGCAAAAGAATGAAGACCATCTGAAAAAGAATGAAGACCATCTGAAAATGTGCAAAAGAATGAAGACCATACTGAAAATGTGCAAAATAAAGAAGACCAGACTGAAAATGAAGATGCAAAAACAAAAACCTCTAGGTATCAGACCCTGCAAGCAAGAGCCCTGGTTTTGAGAGGAGAAAGTCTGTTTGATTGAGAAGAAAAGTAAAGAAAAGTACAGACAAGTTTTATCAGTTGAAGCAATGTTGAAGTTCAAGATGAGCCCACAAAAACTGTTGTGACAACTGTTCTACATGTTTTAAGCACCTGGTTGTGTGCACTTTGAAAATACGGATCATAAGGCTATGAACTGGCTATAGCCACAAACTCTCGCAGTGTATGTAGTTACCCCCAGAGGTACCAACATCAGAGCACGCCTGTTTATGGGGCCTGGCTCTGCACCACCAGGAAGCACGCCTGTGATGGCGCTTTCTGTCCAAAAGCTAAGAGCACGCCTGTTTATGGGGCCTGGCTCTCCACCACGCGGAAGCGGGTACGCCTTTTTATGGGGCCTACCTTTTACCACCATCCTAAGAAGAGGAAGATTGGAGGAAAGGTCTGGGGAAACAGATGGCCCAGACCTGGTTGCTAAAAGGACCGGTGACCTGCCTCCTGAGAGGGTTTTGGGTGGGTAATGGACTTGTGGTTGGTGAGTGGTGAAAAATGGTACCTGGTACAATGTTTTATAATGTTTTATAATGGCAAAGAGTGAATAGAAAAAAGTGGGCTCAGCACTGATATAAAAATATATATAAAAAAAAAACAAAAAACTTTTTATTGGAATCCGGTTAAAACATAGTCTGGGAACACATTGTACACAATGAAGAGCAGGAAAAACTTTACGCATTTCGGACAGGCAAATAATTTAAAACCAAAAAGTGTCCTTTGATGGCAGGTGAGCTGGATTTTCTCCCCTTTGTTGTTAATAATTTATAATGTTTTATGATGTTTTTATGTGAAATGTTTGCACTTTAAAATTTTCTTGTCTTTACAGCCCGAAGACGTGTTGTTGATAACTAAAAGGGAATGTGGCGCCCCAGACCCGGTCAGGCACCACTGAGTACTGCACCCATGCTGGGTCAGTAAAAACAGGTAATCCCAAAGGCTGAGTAGGGTGTGAACACACAGGCACCCTTTGACCAGGACACACACACACTCACACACATTGGAAGGGACCCCTGGGCAGACCCAGGAGGAGGCGGAGCCTCCACATCTCAGTTAGTGTGGTGCTGTAGTGAAGCTGGAGGAGAGTTGTGCAGTGGCAGTCAGAGGAGAAGGAGTGGAGCAGCCGTGTCTGAAGTGTAGGGCTGAAAAGCGGAACACTGTCAGACCCTGCACGTGCAGTGGCTGCTGGCGGGGGAGAACATTACCACCAAGTCAGATTGAAAGACACCCGAAGAAAGAGCGCAGTAAGGAGTTGCGTTCGGGGGCTCCTGGTAATGAATGCACAAACGGGGTACAAGTCCCTAGAGCCAGACATCCATTTAGTGGTCTGCTAAATCCTGTAGGCGGTGGGACTAGTGGTTCCACGCCAACCAACACAGAACCCGCAGCATCAACAGCAATGAGGGGGCCCATAAGAAGGATCGAGCCTGGAGCCATCTTATCCTTGGTCCACACTGTCACCAAACGGGTCAGAAAGGGGAGAAAGACAGCAGCGACTTCCCTGGGCCCACCCCACGATACTTCAAGTCAGGGGTGGTCCGAAACAAAGGTGCTAGGAAGGCGAGTCAGCAGTCACCCCTATATCAGCTTGAGGGATACCTGGTTCCACCTGGTTTATCATAGCATCGCCCGGGTTCTCTCACTCTACCAGCAAAAAGTGAGTAAAAACCCTGAAAGACATTCCTGGACTGTGTGTGAGTTCTTCTGCGACCTGTGGTTCTATACGCACATACACCCAAGCCCCTTGGGCCAGCCTCACTCAAGCCATTATACTAGCAAACACTGGGGAAACTTAATGGCATCCTAAAAGTGGCTGTTGGACTTCATTAGTGTCCTACTAGTGCAAAGATATTTGCAGCACCTCTGCATTGCACATTCAAGCTCATTATTACTAAGCCATTATACTAGCAAACAGTGTGGAATCTTAGTGGCCTCCTAAAAGTGGCTGTTGGACTTCATTAGTGTCCCACTAGTGCCAAGATATTTGCCGCATCTCTGCATTGCACACTCAAGCTCATTATTACTAAGCCATTATACTAGCAAACACTGTGGAAACTTAGTGGCCTCCTAAAAGTGGATGTTGGACTTCATTAGTGTCCCACTGGTGCAAAGATATTTGCAGCAACTCTGCATTGCACACTCAAGCTCATTGTTACTAAGCCATTATACTGGCAAACACTGAGGAAACTTAGTGGCATCCTAAAAGTGGCTGTTGGACTTCATTAGTGTCCCATTGGTGCAAAGCTACTTGCAGGACCTCTGTATTGCACACTCAAGCTCATTGTTACTAAGCTATTATACTAGCAAACACTGAGGAAACTTAGTGGAATCCTAAAAGTGGCTGTTGGACTTCATTAGTGTCCCACTGGTGCAAAGCTATTTGCAGAACCTCTGCATTGCACACTCAAACTTATTTTTACTAAGCCATTATACTAGCAAACACTGAGGAAAATTAGTGGCATCCTAAAAGTGGCTGTTGGACTTCATTAGTGTCCCACTAGTGCAAAGATATTTGCAGCACCTCTGCATTGCACACTCAAGCTCATTATTACTAAGCCATTATACTAGCAAACAGTGTGGAATCTTAGTGGCCTCCTAAAAGTGGCTGTTGGACTTCATTAGTGTCCCACTAGTGCCAAGATATTTGCCGCATCTCTGCATTGCACACTCAAGCTCATTATTACTAAGCCATTATACTAGCAAACACTGTGGAAACTTAGTGGCCTCCTAAAAGTGGATGTTGGACTTCATTAGTGTCCCACTGGTGCAAAGATATTTGCAGCACCTCTGCATTGCACACTCAAGCTCATTGTTACTAAGCCATTATACTAGCAAACACTGAGGAAACTTAGTGGCATCCTAAAAGTGGCTGTTGAACTTCATTAGTGTCCCATTGGTGCAAAGCTACTTGCAGGACCTCTGTATTGCACACTCAAGCTCATTGTTACTAAGCTATTATACTAGCAAACACTGAGGAAACTTAGTGGAATCCTAAATGTGGCTGTTGGACTTCATTAGTGTCCCACTGGTGCAAAGCTATTTGCAGCACCTCTGCATTGCACACTCAAACTTATATTTACTAAGCCATTATACTAGCAAACACTGAGGAAAATTAGTGGCATCCTAAAAGTGGCTGTTGGACTTCATTAGTGTCCCACTAGTGCAAAGATATTTGCAGCACCTCTGCATTGCACACTCAAGCTCATTATTACTAAGCCATTATACTATCAAACACTGTGGAAACTTAGTGGCCTCCTAAAAGTGGCTGTTGGACTTCATTAGTGTCCCACTGGTGCAAAGATATTTGCAGCACCTTTGCACTGCACACTCAAGCTCATTGTTACAAAGCCATTATACTAGCAAACACTGAGGAAACTTAGTGGTATCCTAAAAGTGGCTGTTGGACTTCATTAGTGTCCCACTGCTGCAAAGATATTTGCAGCACCTCTGCAATGCACACTGAAGTTCATTGTTACTAAGCCATTATACTAGCAAACACTGAGGAAACTTAGTGGCATCCTAAAAGTGGCTGTTGGATTTCATTAGTGTCCCACGGGTGCCAAGATATTTGCAGCACCTCTTCATTGCACGATCAAACTCATTTTTACTAAGCTATTATACTAGCATACACTGAGGAAACTTAGTGGCATCCTAAAAGTGGCTGTTGGACTTCATTAGTGTCCCACTGGTGCCAAGATATTTGCAGCACCTCTGCATTGCACACTCCAACTCATTTTTACTAAGCCATTATACTTGCAAACACTGAGGAAACTTAGTGGCATCCTAAAAGTGGCTGTTAGACTTCATTAGTGTCCCACTGGTGCAAAGCTATTTGCAGGAACTCTGTATTGCACACTCAAGCTCATTGTTACTAAGCCATTATACTAGCAAACACTGAGGAAACTTAGTGGCATCCTAAAAGTGGCTGTTGGACTTTATTAGTGTCCCACTAGTGCAAAGCTATTTGCAGCACCTCTGCATTGCCCACTCAAGCTCATTGTTACTAAGCCATTATACTAGCAAACACTTAGGAAACTTAGTGTCATCCTAAAAGTGGCTGTTGGACTTCATTAGTGTCCCACTGGTGCAAAGATATTTGCAGCACCTCTGCATTGCACACTCAAGCTCATTGTTACTAAGCCATTATACTAGCAAACACTGAGGAAACTTAGTGGAATCCTAAAAGTGGCTGTTGGACTTCATAAGTGTCCCACTGGTGCAAAGATATTTGCAGCACCTCTGCATTGCCCATTCAAACTCCTGTTTACTAAGCTATTATACTAGCAAACACTGAGGAAACTTAGTGGCATCCTAAAAGTGGCTGTTGGACTTCATTAGTGTCCCACTGGTGCCAAGATATTTGCAGCACCTCTGCATTGCACACTCAAGCTCATTGTTACTAAGCCATTATACTAGCAAACACTGATGAAACTTGGTGGCATCCTAAAAGTGGCTGTTGGACTTCATTAGTGTCCCACTGGTGCCAAGATATTTGCAGCACCTCTGCATTGCACACTCAAACTCATTTTTACTAAACTATTATACTAGCAAACTGTGCTTCCAGTTTAAGGGCCATAGTTGCATTGTCCGGGATAGTAATTGTTGTTTATTCTGCTGTCAATAAAGGTAGACCACCGCTGCAATCTACACCACCTCTCATTTTTTCCTAACACATTTTAAGTGCACAATTTTGTCGCAATATAAATGAGTGGCAAAATGACAGATGCTGGTGGAAAGGGGAACAGGCGTGTTGGAAAAGGAAAAAATGTTTGTGTCCGTGGGGAAGGTGGCAAAGCTCCATTAACATCTGCTGAAGATAGGCCATCTTCCAGCAAAAGTAAGATGTCTACAACTTTCCATGGACAATCAGATGTGCTCCCTTTTTTTTGAACATGAACAACTGGAACAAAGGTAGATGATGGCCAAAAAAAGAAAATGCTTGAATGGATCTCAAGTGGTCCAACAAGTGCCCTCTCCGCCATCTCAACTACTGCATCCAAAAAACACCAGTCCTCGGAGTTGTCATCCCAATCACACTTGCTTTCTCCCAGCTCTCAAGTCTCCATCTGTTGAACGGTTGCTGTGGCTCTGGAGACTGTCCAGATTTCTTGCTACTGCACATGTGCAAGCGCTGGAGACTAAGTCCTATCTTGGAGCCATTGCACATGTGCGGGTGACATCATCGCTGACACGAGGTCACATGTCTCTGACACTTTCTAAGCTGATTGGCCACTGGTCATGTGCTTGTGACACGTGGTCACATGTCTCTGACACCTTCTATGCCGATTGGTCGCTGGTCATGTGCTTGTGACGCTTTGCTCGGTGATAGGCCAGCATAACGTCATTGCTGTCATTCTGGCAGCGGATTGGCTCTGGTGTCCACCAACTTGGATGAGGCAGAGTCTATATAAGACCCTGACGCACACCGCCCGGCGCTCAGTCCTCTTGGTTCATGCATGAGAGTAGACGCTCTGTGCACGTTCCTCTAGGCATCTCTCTGTCTATGTTAGGTGAGTGCTACCGGCAGGGTAGCGTTCTTATACCTTACAGCTTCGGCTGCAGTCCGTATCCTTACCTCTTAGTGGAGCGGACATAGGCAAGTGCCTGAGGCACATGGTCCGGCTGGGCCTTGTGATTCTACTCGTAGGTGAACGTTGCCGCTAGGGTAACGTTCCTTATACTGCGTCTGGCAGTTGTTCGTATCCTCGCACACTAGGGGAGCGAACAGAGGTAGGAGCTTTGTGCGGCTTATGCTGCTGTCCGTCTCTTTTGCACCACTAGAAGAGTGGACATAGGCAGGTGCCATATCTAGTGGTTCGTGTCCTCGCACACTAGTGGAGCGAACGCAGGTAGGAGCTTTGTGCGGCTTACGCTGCTGTCCGTCTCCTGGCACCACTAGAGGAACGGACCTAGGTAGGTGCCATTTCCCACTCACTGCTTTTGTCTCTGTGATCTTTAACAGAGACCATTCCACACACCCTCCAAGTAAGGGAGGAATTGCTTTATTTTCTAATTATATTCCTCTGTGAGTATAACAGAGGTATTGCACTCTGCACTTGTGCTATCATTATTTACAGTGGCACACTTATATACCCCTTATCCTCTGCCATAGTCTGCAGCAGAGTCTTTGCACGGTGGACCCTGACTGTCTGACATTCCTTTAGGTTTTATTATCAGACAGCCCCCCATAACATTAGGACTGAGCCAAGGGTCTGGCAGTTATGGCACAATATCAGCAGTTACACCGTTACATACAAGTACTTGAGTGGCTGCTCAAGAGTATAGAGGATAAACCTCAGACCATGGTGACATCTGCACATAATCCTCGACTTGCTCGGCCAAACAGATATTCTGGCGATGCCAGATCATGTCGTGGTTTCATTAGTCAGTTTCAGATACATCTAGAGGTCAACTCTTCTCGCTTCTCTATGGAGAGGTCCAGAGTAGGCTTTATCATCTCCTTACTTCAGGACAAAGCTTTAGAATGGGTGACTCCCTTATGGGAGCGATCTGATGTGGTTACTCTGAGACATCAAGACTTTCTTGATGCTCTTAAAGCGGTATTCATGGGTCCGCAGGTTACCCATGATGCAGCCCTGAGACTCTTAGATCTATCTCAGGGTTCGTTATCCACTAGTTCTTATGCCATTGCTTTTAGAACTCTGGTGGCAGAACTAGATTGGCCAGAGAAGGTGTTGATTCCTATCTTCTGGAAAAGGTTGGCAGGCTATGTCAAGGATGCCCTTGCTACTCGTGAGGTCCCTGCTTCTCTGGAGGACTTGATCACAGTAGCAACGAGGATCGACATACGCCGTAGGGAACGTAGTCTCGAGGTCTCTTCCTCACGCCCTAAGCATCGGGCTATTCAAGTTGTTGAGGGTCCACTACCATCTTCCTCAGCATCTGAAACATCTCCCACTCCTATGGAGTTAGGTCATACGTCCTCCAGACTACGCAAGTCTGGTCCTCCTATATGTTACGTATGTCATTAGGCTGGGCACTATGCCAACAAGTGTTCTAGTCGTCAGGGAAACTCCCAGGCCTAGTAACCATTAGAGGGGGGTTACTAGAGACGTCTTTTGCACCCTCTAAGTGTAGTATCCCAGGTCAGCTCTCATTCTCTGAGAATACATGGCCTATTATGGCTTTTGTGGATTCCGGAGCTGACGGGACTTTTGTGTCCTCAGGATTTGTAAAGAGACACAATATTCCCTCTATCATGTTAGAGGTGCCTATTCCTGTCCGTGTTGTTAATGGGACTATGTTGTCTGACTCCATTACATTGAGGACAGTTCCCTTGCGCCTTTCCCTGCCTCAGGGTCACATAGAGGAGATTTCTTTTCTTGTTTTGCCTGAGGGTATAGACAACGTCCTTCTGGGTCTCCCATAGCTTCGGACTCATGCTCCTCACATTGACTGGGAGTCCGACAGCATTATTAGTTGGGGTTCGAAATGTCAGTCCCGATGTCTTCCCTTACCACCTAAGGTCGTTGCGGTTGCATCAACTGATCTCTCTCCCATACCTACACCCTATTTGGATTTCGCTGACGTGTTCTCCAAACAGGGTGCTGAGGTTCTTCCACCCCATAGGCCATATGACTGTGCCATAGACCTTATCCCAGGTTCGGTTTCACCTAAGGGCAGGGTTTACCCCCTGTCGATACCTGAGTCGGAGGCCATGTCGACCTATATAAGACAGAGTTTAGAGAAGGGGTTCATTCGTAAGTCTGTCTCTCCCGCGGGAGCTGGGTTTTTCTTTGTTCGGAAGAAAGAGGGTGATTTGCGTCCCTGCATAGATTACAGGGGTCTCAACGCAATCACAATAAAGAACAAATACCCGTTACCTTTAATTTCGGAGCTCTTTGACAGGCTGAGGGGAGCTCGGGTTTTTACGAAGTTGGATCTGCGGGGTGCGTATAACTTGGTACGAATTCGAGAGGGTGACGAATGGAAGACCGCTTTTAACACCCGAGATGGTCACTATGAATACCTCGTCATGCCTTTTGGGTTATGTAATGCACCCGCAGTATTTCAGGACTTCGTAAACGATGTGATCAGGGATTTACTGTTATCCTCTGTAGTGGTGTATCTGGACGACATCCTGATTTTTTCTCCTGATCTGGAGACTCATCGTCAGGATGTCGTTCGTGTCCTTTCTCGTTTAAGGGAGCACTCATTGTTTGCTAAACTCGAAAAATGTGTATTCGAGCAGTAATCCTTGCCTTTTTTGGGCTACATTATCTCACAAGAGGGTCTGGCTATGGATCCTGTGAAGCTCTCTGCTGTCCTGGAATGGTCCGAACCTCATTCCTTGAAGGCGGTGCAACGCTTCTTAGGATTCATAAATTATTACAGGCAGTTCATACCCCATTTTTCTACTTTGGTGGCCCCTTTGGTGTCCTTGACTAAGAAAGGTGCTAATCCAAAAGTCTGGTCTACTGAGACATCTCAGGCTTTTGAGGCAGTAAAAAGACACTTTTCAAGTGCTCCCGTTCTTCAAAGACCCGATGAGAATAAGCCCTTCCTCTTGGAGGTAGATGCCTCTTCAGTGGGTGCTGGTGCGGTCTTGTATCAAAAGAACGGTGCAGGTAGAAAAAGGCCGTGTTTCTTCTTTGCTAAAACCTTTTCACCGGCAGAGAGAAACTATACCATTGGGGATAGGGAACTGCTCGCCCTGAGATTAGCCTTGGAGGAGTGGCGTCACTTGCTGGAAGGACCGAAACATCCTTTCCAGGTCTATACAGACCATAAGAATCTGACGTACTTACAAACCGCTCAGCGTCTGAATCCTCGCCAAGCCCGCTGGTCCTTGTTTTTCTCCCGCTTTCACTTCTCCATCAACTATCTGTCTGGGAGTAAGAATAACAAGGCAGACGCCCTGTCTCGCTCTATGGTTTCTACCCAGGAAGAGATTGACGAACCTCGTCTTATCCTTCCCTCCAGGGTTTTTCATACGCTCTCCCCTGTGACGTTAGACCAAATCCCACCGGGCAACACCTTTGTTCCGCCTGATCGACAGAATGATATACTGTCGTGGGCCCACACCTCAAAGGTGGGTGGGCATTTTGGTATTAGGCGGACACGAGAGTTACTGGAGAGGTGGTATTGGTGGCCACACTTAGCCAGCCACGTCAAGAGATATGTCGGTTTCTGCTACTCGTGTGCTCGCAACCGTCCATTACGGCAGAGACAGATAGACCATGGGAGGTGGTAGGCATGGACTTTGTGGGTGATCTTCCATGTTCACAGGGACATAGATTTGTGTGCGTCATTACGGACCATTTCTCCCAGATGGTTCATCTCGTACCGTTATCGAGAATCCCATCTTCCAGGGTACTAGCCAAACTATTCCTCAAGCATGTCTTTAGGCTTCACGGGATGCCAGATCGTATCATTTGTCATATAGGCCCGCAATTTGCTTCCCGTTTCTGGCGAGATCTTTGTAGCCTTCTGCAAATTGAGTTGAATCTCTCTTCGGCATACCATCCGGAGACCAATGGTTTGGTTGAGCGTACCAATCAATCCATGATTATATACCTTAAGACACTTTGTTGCTGAGAACCACGATAACTGGTCCTCCCTCCTACCCTGGGCAGAATTTGCCCTTAACAATTCGCTGGCTGAGGCCACTGGGCAGACACCGTTCATACTCAATAATGGGCAACACCCTAGGGTACCGGTACCATTTCCCGCTGCTGCACCTCCTCCTCTTGTGGCCGACTGGGCAACTAATGCCAGAGATGTTTGGGATCGGACTCAAGAGTCGATCCAAGCAGCTAAGGACCGTATGAAGACGGTGTCCGATCGGTTTCGTCGCCCGGCTCCTGTCTTTTCTCCGGGGGACTTTGTGTGGCTCTCTGCAAAACACGTGAAACTTAGAGTGAGCTCTGTCAAATTTGCTCCTCGCTTCCTGGGTCCTTATGAGGTTCTTCGACAGGTAAATCCTGTAGTCTACCAATTGAAGTTACCCGTCCATCTTAGGTCCATGACAAATTCCATGTCTCACTGCTAAAGCCGGCTATTTTACCTCACGCTCGTGAAGTGCACTCTCCTGCCTCTCATTCCTCTCGCTCTAGTTATGAGGTACGAGCCATAGTTGGTTCTAAGATGGTTAGAGGGCGCAGGTTCTTCTTGATAGATTGGGAGGGCTACGGCCCGGAACATCGCTCTTGGGAGCCTGAGGAGGCTGTCCATGCTCCCGACTTAGTTGCCGATTACCTGCGTCGCCGGGAGGGGGGCCCTTGAGGGGGAGGTACTGTTACGGTTGCTGTGGCACTGGAGTCTATGTCCAGATTTCTTGCTACTGCACATGTGCGAGCACTGGAGACTATGTCCAGATTTCTTGCTACTGCACATGTGCAGCGCTGGAGACTAAGTCCTATCTTGGAGCCATTGCACATGTGCGGATGACATCATCGCTGACACGAGGTCACATGTCTCTGACACCTTCTATGCCGATTGGCCGCTGGTCATGTGCTTGTGACACGTGGTCACATGTCTCTGACACCTTCTATGCCGATTGGTCGCTGGTCATGTGCTTGTGACGCTTTGCTCGGTGATAAGCCAGCGTGACGTCATTCCTGTCATTCTGGCAGCGGATTGGCTCTGATGTCCTCCATCTTAGATGAGGCACAGAGTCTATATAAGACCCTGACGCACGCCGCACGGCGCTCAGTCCTCTTGGTTCATGCATGAGAGTAGACGCTCTGTGCACGTTCCTCTAGGCATCTCTCTGTCTATGCTAGGTGAGCGCTACCGGCAGGGTAGCGTTCTTATACCTTACAGCTTCAGCTGCAGTCCATATCTTTACTTCTTAGTGGAGCGGACATAGGCAGGTGCCTGAGGCACATGGTCCGGCTGGGCCTTGTGATTCTACTCGTAGGTGGACGTTGCCGCTAGGGTAACGTTCCTTATACTGCGTCTGGCAGTTGTTCGTATCCTCGCACACTAGGGGAGCGAACAGAGGTAGGAGCTTTGTGCGGCTTATGCTGCTGTCCGTCTCTTTTGCACCACTAGAAGATCGGACCTAGGCAGGTGCCATATCTAGTGGTTCGTGTCCTCATACACTAGTGGAGCGAACGCAGGTAGGAGCTTTGTGCGGCTTACGCTGCTGTCCGTTTCCTGGCACCACTAGAGGAACGGACCTAGGTAGGTGCCATTTCACACTCTCTGCCTTTGTCTCTGTGATTATTAACAGAGACCATTCCACACACCCTCCAAGTAAGGGAGGAATTGCCTTATTTACTAATTATATTCCTCTGTGAGTTTAACAGAGGTATTGCACTCTGCCATAGTCTGCAGCAGAGTCTTTGCACGGTGGACCCTGACTGTCTGATACTCCTTTAGGTTTTATTATCAGACAGCCCCCCGTAACACCTGGGAATCAGAGGTCTGCTCCCAAGCTACTGTGAGTACAGACCAGGAAATGGTCTGCAGTGATGCCCAGAACCTTTGTGACTCAGATTCAGGCCGTGATGACCAAGTTTCTGAGCATAATGTTGACCCTTATTCACAAACTGAAACACCTGTTGTAATAGACAATGAGGAACATACTGATGACGATGAGACGCAGATACCAGATTGGGATGACAACTTAAATATTCGTTCAGGACAGGAAGATGCTCGGTCTGAGGGGGAGGGGAGTGCAAACACAACGCTTGATGAGGAAGTTCTAGATCCCAACTACTGTCAACCCACAGTCAGGCACTCGAGGAGGTCAACAGAGGCGGTGGAGGAGGATGCTACTGACGACGAAGTTACCTTGCGCCTTCCTGGACAGAGGAGTAGTACTGGTAGCACGTCTACAACTGCATCCTCAGCCACCACTCTGCCTCTGAGCACTAGTCGTGGGGGCTCAGCAGGTCGCAAGCCCTCTAAGCCTTGCCTAGCCTGGTCCTTTTTTGACCTTGCAAAGGATCACCCAAATCATGTGATCTGTAAAATTTGTCAGGAATCTGTTAGTAGATGCCAAAACCTCAGCAGTTTGATAACTTATTCCATGAATCGTCACATGAATTAATATCATATGTTCCAGTGGGAAGCTCACCGTGCTGCAATGCGGCCTAGCGGATCGAACCATCCACCGCCTGCCCCTTCCAGTGCATTCGCGCGCTCTTCATCTTCTAGGACTGTGGGGACAGCTGTCACACCTAGTTTTCCACGCACAACGTCCACCACTGTAACCGCAACAGGCAGTTTGCTTGGTAGGTCATAAGTTGGTTTGGAAGGGGAAACAACTGCGTGTGTACAGCTCTCTCAGACATCGATAGCATCAACGTTGGATGAAGGCAACATAATGTCTACGCCTGCACTTTCCTCACAAACCTGCATTTTTCCAGGAACACCCTACTCAACACCATCTACACACAGCAGCCAGATCTCTGTCCCTCAGATGTGGACAAATAAAGGCCATTTCCTGCGACCCATGACAAAACTAAGAGGTTGACTTTATCCCTCTGTAAGCTCTTGGCTACCGAAATGCTGCCTTTCCGCCTGGTGGACACACAGGAGTTTAGAGACCTTATGTCTGTCGCTGTGCCCCAGTACCAGGTGCCCAGTCGCCACTACTTCTCTAAGAAAGGTGTGCCTGCGCTACACCAGCATGTCGCACACAACATCACCGCTTCCTTGAGAAACTCTGTGTGTGAACGGGTGCATTTCACCACCGATACTGGGACCAGTAAGCATGGACAGGGACGTTACATGTCGCTGACTGGGCACTGGGTAACTATGGTGATAGATGGTGAAGGGTCTGCTGCACAAGTCTTGCCATCCCCACTACTTGTGTGTCAATCCTCTGTCTGTCCAAGTTCCTCCACTGCTTATGCCTCCTCAACCTCGTCTGGGTCCTCCACCTCTGCCCCAAGCCTGCCTGGTCAGGCCACCAGCGTTGGAACTGCACAGAAGGAATCACGCACCCCTCATTACTATGCTGGCAGCAGAGCGCAACGGCATCATGCGGTCTTTGTCTTGAAATGTCTTGGAACTAAGAGTCACACAGCGGCTGAGTTGTGGGCAGCTCTGGAGACTGAGTTTGGTAAATGGTTGTCTCCATTCAACCTGCAGCCTGGTAAGGCCGTGTGCGACATTGCTGCAAACCTGGGTGCGGCCCTTTACCTGGGCAAGGTGACACACGTGCCTTGTATGGCTCACGTGTTGAACCTTGTTGTCCTGCAATTTTTAACACACTATCCCGGCCTAGATAGCCTTCTGAACAGGGCACGAAAACTGTCTGCTCACTTCCGCCGTTCAACCGCCGCAGCTGAGCGACTTGCATTGCTCCAGAAGTCTTTCGGCCTGCCGGTTCATCGCCTGAAATGTGATGTGCCGACACGCTGGAATTCAACTCTCCACATGTTACAGCGACTGTGGCAGCACCGCCGAGCCCTGGTGCAATACGTCATGACGTATAGCCTGGGCCAACAAGATGCAGAGGTGGGGCAGATCACCCTGATGGAGTGGTCTCAGATCAAGGACCTATGCACCCTTCTGCACAGTTTCGACATGGCGATGAATATGTTTAGCACTGACAATGCCATTCCCAGCATGACAATTCCAGTCATTTACATGCTGGAGCACACGCTAAACACTATTCGGAGTCAGGGGGTGGGACAACAGGAAGGCGAAGGAACTACAGGAGGATTCATATGCGCAAGGGACAACATCATCACCAAGGTCCAGACATTCATCATCACCAAGGCGGCAGGCATGGGACCATGGGGGACAGGGATCAACAAGGGCGCATGGTAGCAGGCGAAATGTTGAGGAAGGTGCAGGAGAACATGAAGAAGTGGAGGACGAACTGTCCATGGACATGGAAGTCTCAGCGGATGAAGGACACCTTGGTCAAATTTCAGTTGAAAGAGGTTAGGGGGAGATGTCAGAGGAAGAAAGAACGGTTAGCACCTCTATGCCACAAACACAGCATGGACTTGGTCCGCATGGCCGCGCCAGACACATGAGTGCCTTCTTGCTGCATTACCTCCAACATGACCCTCGTATTGTCAAAATTAGAAATGATGATGAGTACTGGCTTGACACACTATTAGATCCCCGGTACAAGTCCAAATTTTGTGACATAATTCCAGCCATAGAAAGGGACGCACGTATGTGGGAGTATCAGCAAAAGCAGTTACTCGATCTTAACTCGGCTTTTCCACCAAACAACCGTGGTGCACGGAGTGAATCTCCCAGTTTTAACTTGACAAACATGGGATGGTCTCGTCATCTTCAACAGTCTACCCGTACCAGCAGCACCGTATCTGGTGCTGGTAACAGCAATTTTATTGAATCTTTTCATAATTTTTTTAGACCATCCTATGCAAGGCCACCAGAGACAACAAGTCTGACACATAGTCAACGGCTGGAGAGGATGATACAAGAGTATCTCCAAATGAACATCGATGCCATGACTTTGCAAATGGAGCCTTGCTCATTTTGGTCTTCAAATCTTGAAAAATGGCCAGAGCTCTCCACTTACGCCTTGGAGATCTTGTTGTGTCCAGCTGCCAGCGTTGTCTCTGAACGTGTCTTCAGTGCTGCTGGGTGTGTGCTGACAGATAAGCGCACGCGTCTGTCCAGTGACAATGTGGACAGACTAACGTTCATCAAAATGAACAAGTCATGGATCCACAAGGAATTTACTACCCCTGTGTCATCCTGGGGACAGTAAATGCTTGTGTATTTTGAATGTGCTTGATGCAAATCTACCTGTGAAGTGTTCAACTGGGGCACAAGTGCTGCCACTGAAGGGGTGGGTGTCTGTGTGGCCCAATTTTTGGAAAAAAAGGAGACTCCGCTTGGAGTCACCTTGCGGTGTTATACATGATTTTAGAAGGGCATGCCATGCCTATATCTGTGTCTCGTCCTCTCTTTCCTCGTTACGCTGTTTTGTTTTCGCATGAGGATTTGTTCTTGTCACTTTCCCATTCGTTTGTGTTGTGTTGTGAGTTGTTTGTCACCTTTTGGACACCTTTGAGGATGTTTTCTAGGTGTTTTTATGTGTTTGTGATTGCCTCCCATTGTTTCCTATGTGGTTCGAGTGGTTCGCCGAACCGGTTCGCCGAACTGAACGCGAACCAGACCTCGCGACCAGTTAGCTCATCTCTAGTCGAGACTCCTAACAGAGGCTCCGCGGACCTTTTTTGATTTGTTTAATAAAGAATGAAAGATGGACAGGAAAAAGTAAAAACTGCAACGGAAGTTTTAATTTACTAATAATTTCAATTTAATATTGGAAGATTACTGCTTTATAATACATAAAGAACGGGACGATTATTCATTTTTGCCCGTTCAATTTTTCCTCCCCTTATGCCAAGAGTCAATATAGCCATGTGAGGGCTTGTTTTTTGCAGGATGAGTTGTCAAAATAGCAAAAAAATGCAATTCTGCAATGGATTTTTGGATTTTTATTTACAGTGTTTATTTTACCCTAAAAATTACCTGAGAAAGCCTTGAGCGAAACATACATCAGAGTCTGTGGATCCCTTTTTTCTGTGATATTATAATGTATTTTTATTATAATGTGTTTTCATTATATGGTACATTTAAATGGCTGATTTTTCACTTTGTCTTTTTTCACTTTACTCTATATTATTATTATTATTATTATTATTATTATTATTATATGCTATATCAGAGTTGTGTTTACACGACTAATATGATACCCTGTTGCAGATGCGTTAATTTCTCAATTATGTTATGTGTATGTACGCCTCACTATTTTAGGTATAACTATTTTAATTATATAGGAATAAAAATGTAATCATTTTAATATTCAATATTTTTTGTGATTTTTCATCCTTTGAGTGTGATGATGCTTGTCCATCGTATTTGAAGAAGACTTTGACATCCAAAGGGTTGTGGTTTGTACACGATGTGTCCGCATGCACTAAATGTTCTGCCACATGTTGGGCAGCCATGTGTGGGCACCATGGTCGCTTCTCTTCTGCTATGAGTGTTCTTCTGGCCTCATATGTCTGGCAGCCTTGGTGGATCAGCATGCGCCATATTGGTCAATCTTGTGCCAGTGTTTCCCAGGTGGTTGTGTCGATATCGAGGGACTTAAAGGAGGCTTTCAACATGTCTTTGTATAACTTCCTTTCTCCCCCACGCGAACGCTTTCCTTTAGACAACTCACCATAGAGGAGCTGTTTAGGAATGCGATGGTCAGGTATCTGTCACGCTTTCCGGTCCCCGTGGCCCGCTCCCCGCTTCCTGGCGGCGTCCCCGACTTACCACTCCGGTCCCGGTCTCCTCTTCCTCGCCTGCGCCCTCCATGCGTCCAGCTCCCCGCTCCCGGCGCTCCTCAGCGACGTGGGACACCCTGCCGGGCACCCCTGCTTCCTCTGCACCGCTCCCTGGACTGGCTTCTGGCACACGGGCCTCGCGCATGCGCATTAGGGCGCGCGCGCGGTCATTGACCCTTTCTTAAAGGGCCAGCACCTTCAAACAGGAAATTGCATAGACAGGTACAGGGTATATTAGGATTCTCCTTCCTGGTGGGCGGGGCCTGTTCTACGTGTTTAGTAAGCTAGGAGTTCAGGTCCCCGTATTGCTTTGCCCTGTATTAACCCTGTCTGTCTCGCAGAGCCTGTCCTGCCACGCCAGCCGCTCCGAACCACGTCCATTCCAGTACCCTGACGGTGACTTCGGCGGATGTTCCACCACCTCTGCAGCTCCGCCAGTCTCCAGTCCCTGGCTCCGTTGGGTGACCCGTCCCATCGCTCAGCAGGTTCCGGATCCCGCCTGACCCTTCAACCCGGCCTTGGACCCTGAGCCTCGTCACCCGGACTACCGTCCAGAACTCCGTGTGTTCAGCAACATCCACCTTTCCAGCTCCCCTACGGACTGTCTGGCTACCAATAGTGCTTCGGCTGCCGTGCATGAAGACCCTCTGGCGGGGTGACCGGCCTGGCTGCCTCCTCAGGGGAAACCGGTGTACGGTCCAGAGTTTCCACCACCCGGACGTAACAGCTAGAACAGGCCATGGATCCCGCTGAAGCACTAGCGGCCTTGCAGCAGGAACTCGTACGACAGCGCGAGACCCAGACCCGCATGCTGTCCTTCATGTCTTCTGTGGATACCCGCCTGAACACGCTACAAGCAACGGCCACGTCCTTGGCATCTCAGGTTTCCACTGCACAATCCACGGCCGCAGCTCCCAAGGCAGCCTCCTCGGATGCTTCCAAACTTCGTTTGGCCTCACCACCCCGGTACGCCGGAGATCCCAAGACCTGCAGGGGATTCATAAATCAATGCTCCCTCCATTTCAAGCTGCTGCCGCACCTTTTTGCCTCTGACCAAGCCAAGGTCGCGTTCATGATGTCCCATCTAGAGGGAGAGGCACTGGCCTGGATGAACCCCTTGTTGGAGAAGGAGGATCCGGTAACCAACGACATCCAGGAATTCCTGCAGGCTTTTCGTAGCACCTTTGACTAGCCCGGACGCGCCTCCGCGCCTGCCTCATCCCTCCTCCGGCTACATCAGGGGACTCTGACGGTGGGCCAATATGCTATTCGTTTTCGCACCTTGGCCTCGGAACTAGGGTGGAACAATGAGGCCCTAACCAGCGCCTTCTGGGAGGGACTCTCGGGTCATATTAAAGATGAGCTTGCTGGTCGTGACGTGCCTTCCACCCTGGATGCCCTGATTGCTCTAGCGACTCGAGTGGATCTTCGCTTTCAGGAACGATCCAAAGAGGTGTCCCGCGAGAGGCGTCCGATAAGGCACTCCTCCCCACCCCAGAAGTCCATCGCTCCCCAGTTGGCGTCACCTGGCGCGTCTACCTACGAGCCCATGCAGATTGACCGCCTGAGGCAGTCTGAGCAACACAGAGCAGAACGACTAGCAAAGGGTCTCTGCTTCTACTGCGGTGATGGCACACACCTGCTACGCTTTTGTCTCGAGAAGCCGGGAAACTCCAAAGCCTAGGCTTGGTAGGAGAGGCCACCCTAGGTGCTGGGACGCTCTCAGACTCCGTTACATGGACTATTCAAGTCACTACAGAAGAGACCCGGTTCACGGCAGAGGCGTATCTCGATTCCGGAGCAGCAGGCAACTTCATCCAGCAGGCCACGGTGGATAAGTACCAGGTGCCTGTCCTCCCACTAGAAAAACCGCTGGTGATCGCCTCTGTAGATGGGAGACCCCTCTCTGACACCGTCTCACTGATCACCAAGCCTGTGGAAGTACGGATCGGTGCTCTGCACACCGAGAAGATCACCTTCTACGTCCTCCTGTGCATGTCTCATCAGATCCTGCTGGGACTCCCATGGTTACGGGCACACGAACCGTCGGTCAGCTGGAGTACAGGTGAAATTACCCGATGGGGCTCTTCGTGTCACAAGAGATGTCTGAAATCCATCCAGCCCATCCGACGACCTCCGGTTCCAGAGTCTCTACCAGGACTGCCTTCTGCCTACTGGTCCTTCTCGGACGTCTTTGATAAAAAGGAGTCAGAGGTACTACAGCCTCATCATCCCTACGACTGTGCCATCGATTTACTGCCAGGAACTACGCCTCCTAGAGGAAGGATATACCCCTTGTCCCCTGCTGAAACACGGGCCATGTCTGCCTATATCACCGAGAGCCTGGCTAAGGGGTTCATTCGGAGATCTTCGTCCCCTGCCGGAGCAGGTTTTTTCTTCGTCAAGAAGAAGGAAGGTGATCTGCGCCCTTGCATTGACTACCGGGGATTAAACCAGATCACCGTAAAAAACAAATACCCTCTGCCACTTATCCCCGAACTATTCGATCGGCTCCGAGGAGCTCGTGTATTCACCAAGTTGGACCTCCGTGGGGCCTATAACCTGGTTCGCATTCGCTCTGGAGACGAATGGAAGACCGCATTCAACACTCAGGATGGGCACTACGAGTATTGTGTCATGCCCTTTGGTCTGTGTAATGCTCCGGCAGTCTTCCAAGAATTGGTGAACGACGTGTTCAGAGATCTCCTCTATGTCTGTGTCGTGGTATATCTGGATGACATCCTGGTCTTCTCTCCGGACCTACAGACCCACAGAGAGAACGTGCAGCTAGTTCTCCAGAGGCTTAGAGAGAACCGTCTGTACGCCAAGTACGAGAAGTGCGTCTTTGAAAAGTCGTCTCTTCCCTTCCTGGGTTATGTAATCTCGGACACTGGCCTGCAGATGGACCCAGAGAAAGTGTCTGCCATCAACTGGCCTCCTCCTTCCGGACTGAAGGCTATCCAACGCTTTCTCGGCTTTGCGAACTATTATCGTCAATTCATCCCGCACTTCTCTGCCTTGACTGCGCCTCTCTCTGCCTTGACTAAGAAAGGAGCTAATCCTAAGGACTGGCCACCGGCGGCCGATGCCGCGTTCTGCTCCTCGAAACAGGCGTTTGCTTCTTCCCCGGTTATCCATCGCCCTGAATTGAACCGACAGTTCACCTTAGAGGTGGATGCCTCCTCCTCAGGAGCCGGGGCAGTGTTGATGCAGAACTCCTCCTCCGGAAAGATGGTCACTTGTGGATTCTTCTCCAAGAGCTTCTCGGCACCCGAACGCAACTACACCATCGGGGATCGGGAGCTACTGGCCGTTAAGCTGGCCTTGGAGGAATGGCGCTACCTCTTGGAGGGAGCAGTATACCCTGTGATCATATACACGGACCACAAGAATCTGGAGTACCTGCGGTCAGCCCAAAGACTGAACCCGCGACAAGCCCGCTGGTCCTTGTTTTTTGCTCGATTTGATTTCCAACTCCATTTTCGGCCTGCGGATAAGAACGTGCGGGCAGACGCTTTGTCCAGGTCCTTCGTGCCCGTGGAGTTGGAGGAGGAGACGTTCCAGCCCATCATCAACCCCAGTAAAGTCATTCCGGTGGCTCCTGTCGCTCTGACTCAGATACCCCCTGGGAAAACCTATGTCTCAGATACTGACAGACAGAGAATTGTGCAATGGGGCCATGCCTCGAAGATTGCTGGCCATGCTGGTCAGAAGAACACTTGGAGTACGATTGTCCGTCACTACTGGTGGCCGTCCCTCCGTAAAGACGTCGCAACCTTCATCTCAGCCTGTCCATCCTGTGCCCGGAACAAGACACCCAAGCACCTACCATATGGACGTCTTCTGCCTCTGCCCATTCCTTCCGTTCCGTGGCAACATATTGCAATGGACTTCATTACGGACTTACCCTTATCCTCCGGACATACGGTCATATGGGTTGTGGTGGATCGCTTCTCAAAGATGGCTCACTTCGTTCCCATGGCCGGGCTGCCCTCTGCCCAGGAGCTAGCTGACTCCTTCATACAGCACATATTCCGATTGCATGGCTTCCCCGCACACATTGTGTCCGACAGAGGAACTCAGTTTACCTCGCGCTTCTGGAGGGCTCTCTGCAAACATCTGGGAGTATCCTTGGACTTTTCTTCGGCCTACCATCCTCAGTCGAATGGCCAAGTGGAACGGGTCAATCAGATCCTGACCTCCTTCCTGTGCCACTACGTCAACATCCATCATGACGATTGGTCCACGCTCCTACCTTGGGCTGAATTCTCCCACAACCAACACATCAGCGAGTCCACCTCCAGCTCTCCCTTCCAGGTCGTTTACGGACTTCAGCCTTCTGTCCCGTTGCCAGTATCCTCGGCTTCCGATGTCCCCGCAGCAGATGCTCTGGTTCGGGACTTCTCAGCTATATGGAACTTTGTCAAGTCTTCCCTAGAACGTGCTTCTTTGCGGATGAAGAGACATGCGGCCAAGAGGCGCCTGGATCCCCCGTGTTTCTCCCCAGGTGATCTGGTCTGGCTTGCATCCAGATATGTCCGATTGAAGTTACCCTCGTACAAGTTGGGTCCTCGTTACATCGGGCCATTTAAAGTCAGCAGCAAGATCAATGCAGTCTCCTACAAACTGCAGCTCCCGGCCACGATGCGGATACCCAACTCCTTCCATGTCTCCTTGCTCAAGCCTATCGTCCTTGGTCCCTTTCTCCGCTGCTGCCAGTCCTGCTCCTCCTCCTATCGCTGACGATGACATCTATGCGGTAAGGGATATCGTAGCCATGAAGACCGTACGAGGTCGGCAATACTTCCTGGTGGACTGGGCGGGTTATGGTCCCGAGGATAGGTCCTGGGAGCCCCGGGAGAATGTTGGCACTCCTCTGATTCGTGCTTTCCTGTCCCGGTTGCGGGGAGGGGGGCGTGGGGGAGGGGGTACTGTCACGCTTCCCGGTCCCCGTACCCCGCTCTCCAGTCCCCGTGGCCCGCTCCCCGCTTCCCGGCGGCGTCCCCGACTTACCACTCCGGTCCCGGTCTCCTCTTCCTCGCCTGCGCCCTCCATGCGTCCAGCTCCCCGCTCCCGGCGCTCCTCAGCGACGTGGGACACCCTGCCGGGCACCCCTGCTTCCTCTGCACCGCTCCCTGGACTGGCTTCTGGCACACGGGCCTCGCGCATGCGCATTAGGGCGCGCGCGCGGTCATTGACCCTTTCTTAAAGGGCCAGCACCTTCAAACAGGAAATTGCATAGACAGCTACAGGGTATATTAGGATTCTCCTTCCTGGGGGGTGGGGCCTGTTCTACGTGTTTAGTAAGCTAGGAGTTCAGGTCCCCGTATTGCTTTGCCCTGTATTAACCCTAGAAAAAAACCAAGGAGAAAATTGTAGAAAAAATACCCTGACTATAAATAAATAAATTGCAAGTGCTTAATAAACAGGGTACTTAGTATATACATTTTTGCAAAAAGGTAAGAAGCTGTCTCACTTCGTCACGGTGTACCCATCTGAGACAAAGCTGTGACAAATGTTCAATAAACATGCAACATTACAAGCATGTGAATTGCAGCCTCAAGACTAGAAAAAAACCAAGGAGAAAATTGTAGAAAAAATACCCTGACTATAAATAAATAAATTGCAAGTGCTTAATAAACAGGGTACTTAGTATATACATTTTTGCAAAAAGGTAAGAAGCTGTCTCACCTCGTCACGGTGTACCCATCTGAGACAGTCCCTAACCTACTAAAGTTAAAAACATATTCTGTACCTGACTAGTGTCATGTCAAAACTTCAATATGGATGGTAAAGTGGTTAGCTGGGTCCCAGATTAAATACACAGCAAAAAGTGAGAAGCAGGTAATTGTTCAGCCTCAGTATCAGGAGGGCTGCACCCCCAACTTGCATTAAAGCAAGATAACAGACAAAAAAAAACAAAAAACTGAGCTGTGACAAATGTTCAATAAACATGCAACATTACAAGCATGTGAATTGCAGCCTCAAGACTAGAAAAAAAACAAGGAGAAAATTGTAGAAAAAATACCCTGACTATAAATAAATAAATTGCAAGTGCTTAATAAACAGGGTACTTAGTATATACATTTTTGCAAAAAGGTAAGAAGCTGTCTCACCTCGTCACAGTGTACCCATCTGAGACAGTCCCTAGCCTACTAAAGTTAGGTTAGGGACTGTCTCAGATGGGTACACCGTGATGAGGTGAGACAGCTTCTTACCTTTTTGCAAAAATGTATATACTAAGTACCCTGTTTATTAAGCACTTGCAATTTACTTATTTATAGTCAGGGTATTTTTTCTGCAATTTTCTCCTTGGTTTTTTTCTAGTCTTGAGGCTGCAATTCACATGCTTGTAATGTTGCATGTTTATTGAACATTTGTCACAGCTCAGTTTTTTGTTTTTTTTGTCTGTTATCTTGCTTTAATGCAAGTTGGGGGTGCAGCCCTCCTGATACTGAGGCTGAACAATTACCTGCTTCTCACTTTTTGCTGTGTATTTAATCTGGGACCCAGCTAACCACTTTACCATCCATATTGAAGTTTTGACATGACACTAGTCAGGTACAGAATATGTTTTTAACTTTAGTAGGTTAGGGACTGTCTCAGATGGGTACACCGTGACGAGGTGAGACAGCTTCTTACCTTTTTGCAAAAATGTATATACTAAGTACCCTGTTTATTAAGCACTTGCAATTTATTTATTTATAGTCAGGGTATTTTTTCTACAATTTTCTCCTTGGTTTTTTTCTAGTCTTGAGGCTGCAATTCACATGCTTGTAATGTTGCATGTTTATTGAACATTTGTCACAGCTCAGTTTTTTTGTTTTTTTGCCTGTATTAACCCTGTCTGTCTCGCAGAGCCTGTCCTGCCACGCCAGCCGCTCCGAACCACGTCCATTCCAGTACCCTGACGGTGACTTCGGTGGATGTTCCACCACCTCTGCAGCTCCGCCAGTCTGCAGTCCCTGTGTTACGAACTGGCGCCGCCATAGCTGCAAGCAGCCTGCTGCAGTTCCTGTTGCGCCCAGGCGCCGGCTGCCGTTCTTGGCCGTGCCTCGGGTCGTCCAGTTGGCTGTTCCTTCCACCACGTCTAAGTGTGGAGAGGCGGCTAGTGCGCATGCGTGCGCCGATTTACCCCAGCCAGAGTTTAAGCCCGGTGTTTTGCCTAGTGAGCATGCTCAGCCTGTTTGTGTTATGTCTGAGACTAAGTCCTCAGTTAAGGCTACTGAGCATGCTCCCACAATTAACCCTAACAGCCTCTTTGCACAGGTACTTGGACTTCGTGCTGTGTCTAAGTTCTGGGATGTGCCTACTGAGCATGCTCAAACTGATAGTCTGCTTTCTAAGCCTGTGGCTCTGGCTACTGAGCATGCTCAGGCACTTAGTGCATCAGAGGCTAGGTCCGGTAAGGACCTCACTGAGCATGTCCGTGAGGTGGCAGGCCCTGATAGGGCAGAGGGTGTCAGGTGTCCTGATGACGTGGCAACTCCGGACTGGCTCGCAGAGGCCCGCCCCTATGATCTGGCACCTCAGTATTGGTCGTCAGACGATGACTGGTGAAGTGTTTGGGGCGTGGCTGCCATGAGGTCATCAATGATGTGGCAGTTCCGGATAGGTCGCATTTGACGTCACTGATGACATGGCACTCTGCTATTGGACCTTGGTGGTTCCACCCTGGGTTTGGGGCGGACCCAGGTTATAAAAGGGGCTGGAGACAACATGGAGGTGCGCAGTCTTCACTTTTGCTCAGTCAGAGCACACCTCCATGTTAGAGCCTCATTGCGGCATAAGCCTATGTTGGGAAGCGGTAGGTAGCGTTAGGCGAATGGTGCCTGTCACGCCAAGATTCGTGGCTCGGCACATCAGGGTCAGGCGCCGTGCTTCCCTCCTGCCGTTCCAGTCTTGCTATAGCAGCCCAGTGGTGTTAACTGGGCTGCGGCTGCTGTGCTTTCTGTCCGATTGTGCCCCCTACGCACACGGACAACGCACCTGCTGCGCCACCTGTCTGATTGTGCCCCCTACGCACACGAACAACGCACCTGCTGCGCCACCTGTCCGATTGTGCCCCCTACGCACACGGACAACGCACCTGCTGCGCCACCTGTCCGGTTGTGCCCCCTACGTGCACGGACAGCGTACTCCAGGACCCCTGTGGAGTTAACAGGGTGTTCCTTATTTTCCTCAGCTTCCCGGTCAACGCTACTGGTGTACCCATCTGGCCTGACGTGTCCTACACACACGTGGCCAGTCGAAAGGTGGCCAGAAACGCTAATCGGAGGACCGCTCGGCCTGACGTGTCCTACACACGTGGCCGACAGGGCGCTTTCGTGGCGGTCTTCCGGTCAACGCTACCTGGTTACCACCCGGCCTGACGTGTTTCCTGCACACGTGGTTGGTGTAGCGCTAAGTGCACCAAAACACTAATCGGGTTGTCGTCCGGTCTGACGTGTCCCAACACACGTGACCGGTTCCCAGAGTTCCTGGGTTATCTCAGAGCCATCCAGCTCTATAGTCTCCGCCTAACCCTCAGGTGCCAGCAGCTCCTTTGTCATCTGGAGCACAGTGGGCCCCGACTGGCGATTGGGATATATACCCCTGGTCCTAATCTGCCAGTCCCCCCCGTAACACCCTGGCTCCGTTGGGTGACCCGTCCCATCGCTCAGCAGGTTCCGGATCCCGCCTGACCCTTCAACCCGGCCTTGGACCCTGAGCCTCGTCACCCGGACTACCGTCCAGAACTCCGTCTGTTCATCAACATTCACCTTTCCAGCTCCCCTACGGACTGTCTGGCTACCAATAGTGCTTCGGTTGCCATGCATCAAGACCCTCTGGCGGGGTGACCGGCCTGGCTGCCTCCTCAGGGGAAACCGGTGTACGGTCCAGAGTTTCCACCACCCGGACGTAACAGTATCCTAGCAACATGGCCTGCCCAGAGTGTCTGGGTTGCCATCACCAAGGTGGAAATTGAAGGCAGGGCTGCTCTGGAGACAACTTCAGTGTCAGGCACCTTATCCTGCCTTCGGATTACATTTTTTCTGTAGCGGAGAGGAAAGAGCTGCAATTTTTGCGTTATTTCTATTTTTCTTTAACCCGTTTACTGATATGATTAATTTACTTTACATTTTGATATATCGGACTTTTATGAATTCAGTGAGACCAAATATTTGTATTTTTTATTTCTTAATGTGGTAAAATGTGGGTGATTTGAACTCTCATATATATTTTTCTAAACATTTTTTTTTATTTTTCACTGTATTTATTAGTTTCCTTAGGCTACTTGAACTTGCAATCATCTAATTGCTTGTGCTATATAGAGAAATGCAACAGGATTGCTGTATATAGCAGAATTCACAATCTCCTATGAGAAGCACTAGATGAAATTCCCAGCTCACTGAAAAGGGGGCCACACCCTATTTGTACTGAATACAAGAGGCTACAAAAAAAGTGACCCAGAGTATGAGTTGGTGTCTATTGTTTCTCATGGCTGTGTGCCTATAGTCGGGACCCAGTCACTCTCTGCCTTATTCAGATTGAGGCCTGTTTTGACCCATGCTAAGGTTTTAATATTAGAGAGCGTAGGTACTATCCCAAATGGGTACACCTTGTCGCGGTGAGATGGCTTTACACTTTTTTTTTTATCAAAACAGTGGTTACTAAGTACCCTATGTTTATATATTTTCATCTCTGTTTTTTTTATGTCTTACGACCAGTGTGAACATGAGCTTACAAGTTGAATGTACACCAACTCAAGGTCGGACTGAGGTGTCTGGGGCCTACCAGGGGAATTGACTCCAGGGGCCCACCCTACAGTGATATGTAAATACCTATTAGCCGTTCTCCCCGACCCCTTTATAGTGGAGCATTGACTGTAAAACACAGGCGGCTCCTGCACATCTCCTTTGTGCTCACCATAACTGATGTTCAATTACAGTAGTTTGCAGTAGATGGTCTTTGGTGACAAGTTATCACTGATACACAGGTTAGGTAGGTGATAATTTATTGATTGGTGGAACCAGACCAGATGAAACTGCACCGATCGTAAGAATCCGTGGAACTTTTATGCCTGACAGGGCACTTTTATCCCCATTATAAAATGCAGTGGCACGTCGGATGTGTGAACCTCTGTAAGTGCATATTTGCTGTGGTGTAATGATCACAGAACAGGGAGGGGTTAAACATACACATATTTAATCTCTATTGGAAATAAAGAATCTTCCCCATATTGATATCAGAGACAAAGTGACTTCCATACACAACACATTCCACTATACCAAGACCAGTAAAACCACATACAAGGGAGAAATACCGCCACACCGTGACCAGACCTGACAGTGACTGAATAATACCACATACAAAGGACAAATACTGCAACACTATGACCAGACCACAGTGACCAAATAATACCATATACAAGAGAGAAATACTACCACACCATGACCAGACCACATAGTGACCGAATAATACCACATACAAGAACAAAATACCACCATACCATGACCAGACCACACATTACCACCACATAGTGACCAAATATAGCCACATACAAGGGTCACATACCAACAACCCCATGACCATACCATATAGTAACTGAATACTACAATAATGATCATGAATAAAAACCACAATACTAATAGCACTAATATTACCATCAGTGCCATTATGCCCAGGAGCTCTGTATATAGAGTTAGTGTATAGGTAATAAAGTGATCACCAGTGATATTATACACAGGAGCTCTGTATATAGTGTATAGTGTGTACATGTAATACACTGACTTACCAGTGACGTCTCTAGTTGAAATTATTCATGTTCGCTTTTCATCTGGTGCTGACAGCTACCGTAGCACTTCTTCCTGCCATGACGCGACTCTACAGAAAATAACACACAGTCACCTATAGCTTATCACTTCCAGAGCACATTCTACACTTTTTCTCCAATTTCTACACTATGTCAGCATTTTCTTCCCCCATGGAAGACAGTAGCCTCAAAATTAGATTATATTACATCGGTAATAATGTCCCCTAATTTTCCCCTACAGTAATTATGTCCACCATTTGCCAACCTAAACCAGTAATGTATGTTCCTCATTCTGGCCCCATATAGTAATTATGTCCCCTATCTTGGCTGCCTTTATTTAATAATGTCTTCCATCCTGCCCCCCTGTATTTAATAATGTCTCTCTTCCTTGCCAACTTTATTTAATAATGGCTCCAATCCTAACCCCCTGTATTTAATAATGTCTCCCAACCTGGCCCATTTTATTTAATAATGTCTCTCATCCTAATCCTCTGTATTTATTAATGTCTCTCATCCTGGCCCCCTTTATTTATTAATGTCTCCCAAACACACACTTACATACGCAGACACTCAGACAAAAACATGCAGACAAATGCACACATACTTATGCAACAAATGCAAACAAATTTGCACAGACACAGACATATGCAAACAAATGCACACTCATTCAGACAAGCTCACACACTCATACAAATGTAAATACACAGGCATTAACACACATGAAGATATGCACGCAGACATAAAGATAGGCACACATATGTAGATACAACAATGTGCACATACACACATGCACACTTACATTAATAATGTCTTCCATCCTGCCCCCCTGTATTTAATAATGTCTCTCTTCCTTGCCAACTTTATTTAATAATGGCTCCAATCCTAACCCCCTGTATTTAATAATGTCTCCCAACCTGGCCCATTTTATTTAATAATGTCTCTCATCCTAATCCTCTGTATTTATTAATGTCTCTCATCCTGGCCCCCTTTATTTATTAATGTCTCCCAAACACACACTTACATACGCAGACACTCAGACAAAAACATGCAGACAAATGCACACATACTTATGCAACAAATGCAAACAAATTTGCACAGACACAGACATATGCAAACAAATGCACACTCATTCAGACAAGCTCACACACTCATACAAATGTAAATACACAGGCATTAACACACATGAAGATATGCACGCAGACATAAAGATAGGCACACATATGTAGATACAACAATGTGCACATACACACATGCACACTTACATATGTAGACACAGACTTGCTCACACACAAACAGACAGGTATACGTACACATAGGCAAACACATAGGCACAAAAACATGCACATATGCAGACAGGTGCATGTAGACAGACACATGCACATATTCACACAGACATGCACATGAACGCAGACATGAACACATACATAACCAGCAGACAGAAGTACACATACATACAAACATACGCAAAACTGCAGACAGGCACATGCACTAATGTACAGACATACACACACATGTACACAGATTATACTCATTTATGCAAAAAAGTCATATAAACATACATATATATAAACATACACACATTATGGGGGTTCTTACCTTCCCCGCCTTGTCTTCCATCTGGCCTGCAGGCTCCATTGCAGATCCTCTCCAGCGTGAAGCAGCCCTGCTGAGTGCAGGGTGTGCTGCGTCACGTCAAAGTTATCAGATGCGGCCACGTCTGTTTACTGTGACATGGCCGGGGCAGCACATAAACAACTGAAAGTGCAGTGCAGCCCCAGAAAGAGGTGGCCCCTTGCCCCAGCCCAGCCCATTATTACTAGCCTGGGGCCCTATGTGAAACACAGGGGCCAAGTAGGGGCCCGGGGTCTACCGGGGCATCCCCGGCAGCTCGGTGGGCCAGTCCGACCCTGTGCCAACTCATATTCTGGGTCACTTTTTTGATTTTTTGTTCCCACTCCTAATATTGTAGCAATTTCTCAGATTTTTTTTTTCCTGTTTTGGCAGATGAAGGATGGCTTGTTTCACCTGCATGGAGAGTTCATTTGATTGCATGTTTACTTCTCAGCAAAACTTCAAAATACAAGCACTTCACCTCACATCAACTTCAGGCCTTTTATGTGCTAAATTGAGAATGAAATAACAAAGGAATTGCCCACACCTGTCCAAGAAACAGCCTGAGAGAGTCAATTGTCCACTTACTTTTGATTTCTTTAAAACCACAGTGGCAAATACAAAGGAGCTGACACTACTAAACCCTTCAGAAAATTTTAATGTGGATCCCCTCAAATGAAAGTTAAAAGTCAGGACTTTATGTCCATATCCATTATATAGCTATAACTTGAATATGTTTCAGTAGACAGGTAAAAACCTAACTGTATATGGTATGGCAGATTAACAGTGGCTACAGAGCGCTGCTGCGCTATATCTCCTTCACAACTGGCCGATGTTGCGTTATCCGTTTTTTTTCTCCATTCTTTTTCCAAGAGCTGTAACTTTATTATTTTTCCATAAATATAGCCATGTGAGGGCTTGTTTTTTGCAGAACGAGTTGTAGTTGTAAACATACCTAATAGTTTTATCATACAGTGTACTTGAAAAAGGCAAATAAATTCCAAATGCGAAAAAATTGCAAAAAAAGTGTGATGCATGATTTGTTTTTGAGTTATTTTATTCACTGTGTTCACTATATGGTAAAACTGACCTGTTGGTGTGATGCCTCATGTCATTGTGAGTTCGTAGACATCAGATATGTATAGGTTTACTTTTATCTAAGGGGTTAAAAAAATTAGACGTTTGTTCAAAAGAAGTGAAACATGTTTTGCGCTATTTCCGTGACCCATAGCGTTCTCATATTTTGGGATCTGGGGCTCAGTGACAGGTTAATTTTTTGTGTCTTGAGCTGACATTTTTAATGGTACCATTTTTGCGCAGATTCTACGATTTGATTGCCTATTATTGCATTTTGCGCAACATTTGCCATGACCAAAACCTTCATTTTATCATTTGCAATTTTTTTGCTGCTACGCCCTTTACCGATCAGATTAATTGATTTTATATTTTGATAGATTGGGCATTTATGAATGAGGTGATACTAAATGTGTGTATATTATTTATTTTTTTAACCCTTTAATTTTCAATGGGGCAAAAGGGGGGTGATTTGAACTTTTTTTTAATTTTTTTTAATTTTTTAAAACTTTTTTTTTACTTTTTTTATTTTACTAGTCCCCCTAGGGGACTATAAGGATCATCTGTCTGATCGCTGTTCCATATCTGTTGATCACAGCTACAAAGTTGTGAACACCAGATATGCTCATCTCCTCTCTCAAACAGCTCTCGGCCGTGTGAAATAAGAAGTGAGTCATGTGAGCTACGACATGACATGACCCTATGCTGCCATGAGAACCATCGGATCCACGTGATCATGTCACGTGACTTCCGGTGTCGGGTGGTGAGTAAACTTTTTTTTTTTTTAAAGATTACATTTTTATTAAGTTTTCAAAAGGTCAATACACAAAATGAAAAAGGTACATCAGGAATGTACTACTGAGTCACTTACATAGTGCTATCGATTAAAACAATATAGTTTGAATTTGGTTCATTTCGCGAAAATGATAACAGTCATATACAGTGCCTACAAGTAGTATTCAACCCCCTGCAGATTTAGCAGGTTTACACATTCGGAATTAACTTGGCATTGTGACATTTGGACTGTAGATCAGCCTGGAAGTGTGAAATGCACTGCAGCAAAAAAGAATGTTATTTCTTTTTTTTTTTTTTTTTAAATGGTGAAAAGTTTATTCAGAGGGTCATTTATTATTCAACCCCTCAAACCACAAGAATTCTGTTTGGTTCCCCTAAAGTATTAAGAAGTATTTCAGGCACAAAGAACAATGAGCTTCACATGTTTGGATTAATTATCTCTTTTTCCAGCCTTTTCTGACTAATTAAGACCCTCCCCAAACTTGTGAACAGCACTCATACTTGGTCAACATGGGAAAGACAAAGGAGCATTCCAAAGCCATCAGAGACAAGATCATGGAGGGTCACAAGGCTGGCAAGGGGTACAAAACCCTTTCCAAGGAGTTGGGCCTACCTGTCTCCACTGTTGGGAGCATCATCCGGAAGTGGAAGGCTTATGGAACTACTGTTAGCCTTCCACGGCCTGGACAGCCTTTGAAAGTTTCCACCCGTGTCGAGGCCAGGCTTGTCCGAAGAGTCAAGGCTAACCCAAGGACAACAAGGAAGGAGCTCCGGGAAGATCTCATGGCAGTGAGGACATTGGTTTCAGTCAATACCATAAGTAACGTACTCCACCGCAATGGTCTCCGTTCCAGACGAGCCCGTAAGGTACCTTTACTTTCAAAGCGTCATGTCAAGGCTCATCTACAGTTTGCTCATGATCACTTGGAGGACTCTGAGACAGACTGGTTCAAGGTTCTCTGGTCTGATGAGACCAAGATCGAGATCTTTGGTGCCAACCACACACATGACGTTTGGAGACTGGATGGCACTGCATACGACCCCAAGAATACCATCCCTACAGTCAAGCATGGTGGTGGCAGCATCATGCTTTGGGGTTGTTTCTCAGCCAAGGGGCCTGGCCATCTGGTCTGCATCCATGGGAAGATGGATAGCACAGCCTTCCTGGAGATTTTGGCCAAGAACCTCCGCTCCTCCATCAAGGATCTTAAGATGGGTCGTCATTTCATCTTCCAACAAGACAACGACCCAAAGAACACAGCCAAGAAAACCAAGGCCTGGTTCAAGAGGGAAAAAATCAAGGTGTTGCAGTGGCCTAGTCAGTCTCCTGACCTTAACCCAATTGAAAACTTGTGGAAGGAGCTCAAGATTAAAGTCCACATGAGACACCCAAAGAACCTAGATAACTTGGAGAAGATCTGCATGGAGGAGTGTTCCAAGATAACTCCAGAGACCTGTGTCGGCCTGATCAGGTCTTATAAAAGACGATTATTAGCTGTAATTGCAAACAAGGGTTATTCCACAAAATATTAAACCTAGGGGTTGAATAATAATTGACCCACACTTTTATGTTGAAAATTTATTAAAATTTAACTGAGCAACATAACTTGTTGGTTTGTAAGATTTATGCATCTCTTAATAAATCCTGCTCTTGTTTGAAGTTTGCAGGCTCTAACTTATTTGCATCTTATCAAACCTGCTAAATCTGCAGGGGGTTGAATACTACTTGTAGGCACTGTACAAACAATTTATAACAAAATCCTGGCATTGATAACTCTTCTGATCAGTTGAAAAATTATGATAGTAAATCATATGTTCGGATGAATCAGCAACCTAGACCTTCTGACGTAGAAGTCTCTTGTATATGGAAAGAAGAAAAAGAAAAAGGGGGAGACAAGAACATAGAAAGAAAGCGAGTGTAACAAAAGACTGGGGAAGGGGAGAGAAACAAATCAATGCACGTTATTTCAGAATGTGACGGTATTGGGGAGAAGAGAGAAAGGCCTCCCAATTAAACCATGTCTTGGCTACGAATTCCACGTCCTGTTGAGATTGAGCGTCTCCATACAGTGTGTCTGATAGACCTCTGTGAACCACTCCTCCAGGGATGGGGGATCCAGGGATCTCCAGTGTCGGGGGATCACCGTTTTTGCGGCCTGCAGTAAATGCCTGAGAAGTGATTTTTTTATATTTAGATTTGGACATGGGGAACATGTAAAGCAAAATAGCTTCCGGGGATGGGGGGACTGAGATCCCTGTAACCTCCAAGATCACCCTGAGAACCCCTCCCCAGAAAGCGGTCAAGGTTGGGCATGACCACCATATGTGTGACATCGTTCCCAACTCCGCACCACATCGCCAGCACGTGTCCGGGACTCCTGGGAACCATTTATTAAGTATGACCGGGATCCTATACCACCTCGATATTATCTTATAACTGGTTTCTTGGGATTTAGATGCTATTACAGATCTATTAGAAAGGGAGAAACATTTATCCCATTGGGCTTTCATGAACTTTTTGTGGAGTTCTGATTCCCATGCTTTACAGAACGGTGGAAGGGAGAGGAGGTCTTTTTCAAAGAGCAATTTGTATATAACTGAGGTTGCATGTGGGATAACCGTCTGTGTAAGGCATAGTGATTCGAAAGTTGACAGGGGACGTATCAACGCCCTATCAGGGATTGATGTGAAAAAATGCTGAAGCTGAGTGTATTCGAATTCATGACGTGGAGTGGGGGGAGTATCTCCCAGAATTGTGCTAAGTGGCAGGAGAGCTCCATTTGGGGCTACATGACATAGGCGTAGAGGATGGGATCTGGAACTACCGAAAAAAGATGATGAGGTATAACCCGGGCCAAACTTAGGGTTTCCTGAAATGGGGAACAAAGGGCCGTTCATGTCCAATAACTCCTTTTTTATAGAGGGGACGCTCAGGGATTTCAGTATGTGGGTTACCGTATAGGATATGTCAGGGCTATTCGGAAATGGGGAGGAGCGTAGCCATGGGAGGACCCCAACCGGGGTCGGACACATATCCGTTGCAATGCGTACCCATAGTTTCGATGGGTAGTTATGGATTAAGTCCAATACCCGGGCATGTGCCGCAGCTAGATAATATCGACGACAATCTGGCAAGCCTGTCCCTCCTGCCTCCTTTGGACGAATTAGTGTTTCCCATCAAAGTCGCGGGTTCTTTGATGCCCAGACGAAGCACCTAAATTGGCGCCGTAGTCCCAACCAGAAATAAGCTGGAATGTATGAGGGGATTGTGTGCAGAAGATACAATAACCTGGGGAGGATAGTCATTTTGTCATTTTCAATATATTGATGCGCCCAAACCAGGAAAAACTCGTCCCTCCCATGTGGATAAGTTGGTTTCGAGTTTGGAAAGAAATGGCTGGAAGTTCAAAGAAAATAATTTGGAGAGATCAGAGGGTAGGCGAATGCCTAAGTAGGTAATGACATTGCCTGGAGGCCATTTAAATGAATATTGCGTCATCAGGCCATATACCGTATATCTAGGAAGGGATACATTAAGAGCCTCTGATTTCATAGTATCATAGTATCATAGTTTTTAAGGTTGAAGGGAGACTCTAAGTCCATCTAGTTCAACCTGTAGCCTAACATGTTGATCCAGAGGAAGGCAAAAAAACCCCCAATGTGGCAAACAAGTTCCAATGGGGAAAAAATTTCCTTCCTGACTCTACATCCGGCAATCAGACTAGTTCCCTGGATCAATACCCTGTCATAAAATCTAATATACATAACTGGTAATATTACATTTTTCAAGAAAGGCGTCCAGGCTCTGCTTAAATGTTAGTAGTGAATCACTCATTACAACATCATGTGGCAGAGAGTTCCATAGTCTCACTGCTCGTACAGTAAAGAATCCTCGTCTGTGATTATGATTAAACCTTCTTTCCTCAAGACGTAGTGGATGCCCCCGTGTTCCAGTCGCAGGCCTTGGTGTAAAAAGATCTTTGGAAAGGTCTCTGTACTGTCCCCTCATATATTTATACATTGTGATTAGATCCCCCCTAAGCCTTCGTTTTTCCAAACTAAATAACCCCAAGTTTAATAACCTGTCTTGGTATTGCAGCCCACCCATTCCTCTAATAATCTTGGTGGCTCTTCTCTGCACCCTCTCCAGTTCAGCTATGTCCTTCTTATATATCGGTGACCAGAATTGTACACAGTATTCTAAGTGTGGTCGCACTAGTGACTTGTACAGAGGTAGAACTATATTTTTTTCATGAACACTTATACCTCTTTTAATACATCCCATTATTTTATTAGCCCTGGCAGAAGCTGCCTGACACTGTCCACTAAAGTGAAGTTTACCATCCACCAATACACCCAAGTCTTTTTCTGTGTCTGTTTTACCCAGTGTTCTACGATTAAGTACATAATCATAAATGTTATTTCCTCTACCCAAGTGCATGACCTTACATTTATCTACATTAAACTTCAATTGCCACTTCTCAGCCCAATCCTCCAATTTACATAAATCTCCCTGTAATATAAAATTATCCTCCTCTGTATTGATTACCCTGCAGAGTTTAGTATCATCTGCAAATATTGAAATTCTACTCCGCATGCCCCCAACAAGGTCATTTATAAATATGTTGAAAAGAAGTGGGCCCAATACTGACCCCTGTGGTACCCCACTATGAACTGAGACCCAGTCCGAGTACGTACCATTAATAACCACCCTTTGTTTCCTATCACTTAGCCAGTTTTTAACCCAGTTACACATATTTTCCCCTATCCCCATTATTCTCATTTTATGTACCAACCTTTTGTGTGGCACCGTATCAAAAGCTTTTGAAAAGTCCATATACACAACATCCACTGCATTTCCCTGGTCCAGACTTGAACTTACCTCTTCATAGAAGCTGATCAAATTAGTTTGACAGGATCGATCCCTCATAAACCCATGTTGATACTCTGTCATAAGGTTATTTTTCTTGAGATACTCCAATATAGCATCTCTCAAGAAACCCTCAAGGATTTTACCAACCGTAGAGGTTAAACTTACCGGCCTATAATTTCCCGGCTCAGTTTTTGTCCCCTTTTTGAATATTGGCACCACATTTGCTATGCGCCAGTCCTGCGGTACCGACCCTGTTATTAAGGAATCTGAGAAGATTAAAAATAATGGTCTATCTATCACAGAACTCAATTCCTGTAGTATTCTGGGGTGTATGCCATCCGGGCCCGGAGATTTGTCAACCTTAGTGATTTCGAGGCGGCGGCGTACTTCCTGCTGGGTTAAGCAGGTAATATTCAAGTGTGAATTTATAGTATCACTGGTCATGTCATCTGCCATGGCATTTTCTTGTATAAAAACCGTAGAAAAAAAGTCATTCAGCAGGTTGGCTTTACCCTCATCCCCTTCCACCATTTCACCAAGACTATTTTTAAGGGGGCCAACACTATCGCTTTTCAGTTTTTTACTGTTTATGTAGTTAAAGAATATTTTAGGATTATTTTTACTTTCTCTCGCAATGAGTCTCTCTGTCTCAAACTTAGCTAACTTAATTTGCTTTTTACATATTTTATTTAATTTTCTATAATTATATAATGCCTCATCACTACCTACCCTCTTTAATTCTTTTAAGGCTTTCTGTTTTTCTTTTATTGCTTCCCTTACAGCTCTATTTAGCCATAGGGGTTTCCTCCTATTTCTAGCATGTTTGTTCCCATAGGGTATATTTTCTGCACAAGCCCTATTCAGGATGCTCATAAAAGTCTCCCATTTGCTTTGTGTACTTTTATTACTTAGTACATCATCCCAGTTTATTGCACTAAGATCATCTCTCAACCGTTTAAAATTTGCTTTCCTGAAGTTTAGTGTCCTTGTAGCCCCTCTACTAGACATCTTACTAAAGAATACATGAAAACTTATTATTTTGTGATCACTATTCCCCAAGTAACCCCCAACTTGTATATTTGATATGCGGTCTGGCCTATTGGTTAGTACAAGGTCTAGTAGTGCTCCCCCTCTTGTGGGGTCCTGTACCATTTGTGAAAGGTAATTATCTTTCATTGTTATCAAAAATCTATTTCCTTTGCTGGAACTGCAAGTTTCTGTTCCCCAATTTATATCAGGATAGTTAAAGTCCCCCATAATAATTACCTCTCCGAGACTCGCTGCTTTATCAATTTGCTTTATGAGGAGATTCTCTACCTCTTCCATAATATTCGGCGTCTTATAACACACCCCTATCAGTATTTTATTATTCATTCTCCCCCCCCTTATCTCCACCCATAGGGACTCTACATTCTCAGTACCCTCACATATGTTGTCACGCAGGATGGGTTTTAAGGATGATTTTACATATAGACACACACCTCCCCCTCGCTTATTTGTACGGTCATTCCTGAATAGGCTATAACCCTGTAAATTAACAGCCCAGTCATAGCTCTCATCCAGCCATGTCTCTGATATCCCCACTATATCATAATTTTCTTCCAACAATATTAATTCTAATTCCTCCACCTTATTTGTGAGGCTTCGGGCATTAGTGTACATGCACGTTACGTATGACTCTGTACCTGTATTCCTGCTTACTGTATTAACTGTCCTAACCCTTCCCCCCGTACCACCCCCAATTTCATTACTTGTGCCCTGGTCACTATCTGCACTACATTCCCCTTCTATAAAGTGAATACCCTCGCCCCCCATTCCTAGTTTAAACACTCCTCCAACCTTCTAGCCATTTTCTGCCCCAGCAGAGCTGCACCTTCCCCATTAAGATGCAGCCCATCCCTAGCATAGAATCTGTAGCCAACTGAAAAGTCGGCCCAATTCTCCAGGAACCCAAAACCCTCCATATTGTCCATATTAATTTTGAAATTGGACCAATTACCAAAACGTTCTAGTAGGGATAACAAATTAGGGAGAGATACAAGCGGGTTGGTGATATAGATTAACAAGTCATTCGCAAAAGCTGAACATTTGTACTCCTTACCGTCTAACTTAATACCTCGGATATCTGGGTTATTGCGAATTGAGGATAGGAGATGTTCCATAATTAGTATGTATAAAAGGGGAGAGAGTGGGCATCCCTGACGGGTATCATTTTGGATGGAAAAAGGGTCTGATAATGAACCATTGATCTTTAGTCTGGGTGATGGGGATTTGTATAATGAGAGTATTTTAGCTGAGAAGGAAGGACCAAGGCCAATATGTGTGAGTGTTTGGGAGAGAGATGGCCATGAAATTCTATCCAAAGCCTTCTCGGCATCAAGGGATAAAATCATAAGGGGTATTTTTCGAGTCTTTGCGTAGTTAATAATGTCTATAGTTTTAAGGGTGTTGTCACGTGCCTCTCTGCCCGCTACAAAACCCACCTGGTCAGGATGCACTAGAGATGGGAGCAATGGACCCAGCCTGTTTGCAATAAGTTTTGCAAAAATTTTTAGATCAACATTAAGTAGGGAGATCGGTCAATAACTCTTGCAAACATGCGGGTCCTTACCCAATTTAGGGATCACGGCAATATGTGCCATTGTGGATTGGGAGGGGAACGGGCAGGAATCAGAAATAGAATTAAATGCTACCAGCATCAACGGGGACAGGACGTCAGCGAATGTTTTATAAAATTTCCCGGTAAATCCGTCTGAGCCTGGACTTTTGTTTCCTGGGAGATCGTTTATTACCCCCAGCAGTTCTGCATGTTCAAAAGGGGCCTCCAATTCGGAAGATAAATCTGGCTTCAGGGGATTGAAAGGGGATGGGAGAGGGTGAGGGGAGCTTGCCGGGGTGGGGAGGTTATATAGTTTTGAGTAGTATGATTGGAAAGTTTCCGATATCTCGGCGGTAGTGTGGTTCATAGAATCATTGGAGCTTTTAATACATGGAATGAAATTTTGGGTGCATTGTGAGCGAAGTGCTCTGGCAAGCATCCTCCCAGGTTTGTTGCTGAATGCATAGAAATGGCTGCGTCCGACCTGTAGATACCGCTTATAAGATTCCTCTAGTAGCTTCTTCACCTCTAGCCTTGCTTTAAGGAGGTCTCTCAGCGTTTCCATAAAGATAGCGTTTTTATGGGCTAATTCTAGTTTGGCGACATTTTGAAGGGCGGAGCTCAGGGTCAGGGCCTTTTCTTTTTTCAAACGAGATCCGTGCTTAATAAAAACCCCTCTTAGAACACATTTTAGGGCTTCCCATTTAAAGTAGGGGAAGTCGTGTCAGAGGAGTGGTCAGAAAGAAAGTGCTGTATAGAGTTTTGGACATCAGACAGACACGTAGGGTCGCAAAGCAGGCTCTCATTCAGGCGCTATGGCCGTACCGCCTTAGAGAGGGAGGGGATCACCAGTGAACAGTAGATCGGGGCTTAGTCAGACCACAGGATGGTATCAATAGATGTAGAGGACACCCAAGGGAGAGCAGAGTGTTGGACCATGATATAATAAATCCTACTGTAGGAGTCGTGCAGGGTAGAATAAAAAGTGTAATCTCTAACGGCAGGATTTTGTAGCCTCCAGGCGTCACATACCTGTAGTCTGAGTAGGGATTTCTTAGTGTATTTGATGGTTCTGTATGATAAATGTGATTTTTTCTTTGAGTTGTCTAAGACAGGGTCTAAGGTAAGGTTGAAGTCTGCACATAAAATTACCGTGCCCTGGACCAAAGGGGAGGTGACATCCACCAGGTTTGAGATAAAATTGGCCTGGTCTTGGTTTGGGGCGTAAGCATTTAAAAGCGTAAATGTTTGGCCTTCGATGGATAATGACAGGACAATATATCTAGCATCCCTATCCGCCGTACTTTGAACTACTTGATGGGGGAGGGATTTGTGGATGGCAATAGCCACTCCCTTAGATTTGTTGCTAGGGTTATTGGCAAAATGCCAACTAGTGTAGTGTTTATGTTTGATGGTAGGTGCGTGGTTGTCTTTAAAGTGAGTTTCTTGAAAAAAGATTATATGTACCTTTTGGCGATGGAAGTGTTGCAGGATTTGTGCCCATTTTTCCGGAGTGTTCAGGCCTTTAGCATTGAAGGATGCTAATCTCAATTCCGTCATTCAATCTGGAAAACAATAAAGTTTCGGTGTATGTCAAGATTCATGCAGTGAAGCGAAAAAGAAATAGAATAGATTAAAGTAGTGAAAGAAAACAGGGAAAACGTGACTCAGAGAGAGCCAAGAAACAGAGGTATAGCCTCTGTACAAAAATCTAAGAAGCTAACAACGTAAAACAGGAGCTTGTACAACCTTGATAGGCAGGACAGAGGCTCACACCCTATGTGGGGCGAAGTTTGGCCTAGCAAGTAGCAAGGTAACATTGGAGCTCACATAACACTTAGAACCGTTCAAGTTTTCATAACATAGCATAACATGACATCCACCGGCAAAGCAGACTAGAATGTAATCAATGGGCTAAAGGAAATTATTACTGTATTCATGTAGAGCCCAACATACTCAAATTAAAAATGAATAGGGAATACGTAACAGACCGATTATTACCTATTTCTTATTAGAGATCCGAAGAATACAAAGGAGGTATCGCTTCTATAATACTTATTGTTATACCAAGGACAGCTTTTTAGTCCCCTCCCCCCCTTCAATTGGTCCTCCTGGACAGTTTGAACCTGCGGACTAATAGGGTCAACACCGAGCACCTAAGGAGCAACATTACAGTTCAGTAATGCAGGATAATTAAGGCATGGCGTGGTGTCTAGTAGTCGGATATCTTTTTTTTCACCTCCCTTCGGCCGTTCTCTTGGAGGTAGGCCTACGGGGGGACGATCCGAGGGCCTGGGGGGCCTCCCGACCAAGCCCATGCCAGACTCCACAACCGCCTCCCAGTCAGGCAACTGGACGTTGGGGAGGCCCAGTCCTGACAAGAAACCCGGCAAGTCCCTAGGAGATCTTATTGTATATGCCTGGGAGCCTCTCCTAACCGTCAGAGAGAAGGGGAACCCCCAATGAAAGGGAATCTCCCTCTCTCGCAAGAGGTCAAGCAAAGGCTTGAGAGCAGTTCTCTGGGCTAATGTGTAGCGCGAGAAGTCTGACATAATCCGGATAGGTTGGCCTTTATATGAAAGAGGTTGTTTCTTTCATGCCGCTTGTAGAATAGATTCTTTGAGCTGGCAGAAATGAATCCGGCAGATTATATCTCTTGGTTGATGGTTATTCGGGTCCTGGGGTCGAAGAGCTCTATGGGCTCTGTCTATTTCAATGAAAGTCCTGGGTGGGTGTAGCAGCAGGCCATTGAAGATAGAAGTAAGGGTGGATGGGATGTCCATGTTAGAAATGGATTCTGGTAAGCCCCTGATCCGCAAGTTGTTTCTCCTGTTTCTATTTTCCAGATCATCCAGATTGGATTGGAGATTTTGTATTTGTGAGGAGTGTCGGTTAAAGGTTTCCATCAGCGATTTGATAGTTGTGGTCGAGGAGTCTCAAGAGAGGGTCAGGGTTTCCACCTTTGATAAGAGTTCTGTAAGATCAGATCAAAATTGCGCAAACTCCTGTTTGCACTCTGAAAGAATCTGAGATGTCAAATTGGTTATATCTTGCTTGGTAGGGATAGATTGTAGTAGAAGATGGAGGTCTGCTAGAGTGGCTGGTCTGCTTTCATTCAGACATGTATGGCTGGACGTCTTGTCACCGTCAGGGCCTTGGTGGCCAGCTCCAGTGTGAGCTGCGTCGCCGTCAGCTGAAACATCAGGGACATTGTTGGGGACAGAGGCTGCTGTTGCTACCCTTGTCTCCCATCGGGGCAAAGATACCTGCCTCTCCTTCTCTTCTTCACCTCCAGGTCCAGGAGAGGAAGACAGCCACGAGGACCCCGTCGACCATCAGGATGACAGTCAACTGGGTGTATGCAAGAAGGATCAGACCATCGCCCCTGGGGTCCGGGCGCAGATTATAACATTTCAGGACATGTAGATGTCTTGATAGGTGTATTCAGTAAAGGTGGCTCTCCAGGTGGGCGCAGAGTAGAGCAGGAGGGTGACCTCCCCTGCCCCAGACCATCCCCCCATGCTTATCCCTTTGCTGATCGACAGGTGAGGGGGGGGTCACTTATGGGGACCTCAGATATCCGTCTATCCCTCATCAGGGATGCAGGGGGGGTAGAGACACTAAGGGCCGTCACCCCCTTGCCTAGCACCTGCAGGCATGGCTCCACAGCATGGGAGGGAGAAGTGCTGCCACCCCCTCTCCCCCCGCGCCTCACCTCGTTCTGTCTCTCGGCGTCACTCAGCACCTTCGCGTCCCCCTGTCCACGTGGGGAGTCCCGATCACGCCAAAGTCGGGCAGGCGCCTGCATTTCCTCCAGCCATCCGCGGCGAGGACTTCCCTCCAGCGGGTGAAGGAGCACCGGAGCGCCCGACATACAGCCGCCACATGGGGAGTCACCACGTGGGGAACTGTCATCCTGGGACGCCACGGCCTCGCCATCCTCAGTCTGCACGGGGCGCCGCGGGGAGTCAGGGTTCTCTGGATGGGTCCGCTGCTCCACTTCAGGCTGGTGCTGCAGAGGTTCTCGCCGTCCGGTGTCAGCAGCTGAGGACTCCGCCGTCAGCAGGGCACGAGGTGAGGTCATCAATGGCGGTGCAGGTGGGAGGCCAGGGATCCCTCGGTGGGGAGGGCCAAGACGGGTCAGGAGAGCAGCAATATCCCCCTTAGTGGCCGGGGTTGAGAAGAGGCTCGGGCTTTGGTTTTACGGGTAAATTTGCCCATTGTGCAGGATGGATGCCGGTGGATTTTAGGCAGTGTAGCAGGAGCTCCAAATTATGCGACCTCACAACATCATGGTCAGCCACGGCCCCATGAGTAAACTTTTTAATCCAGAAATACATTTGAAAAATACCAAAAAGGTTGAAATGTTGGGTTATGTAAGTATCATTCATCTGTTCATTAATAATAAAAACCTACATTCAATTACTTCACATTGGTATTTTATCCCCAGTGCTGAGGGGTTATCTTTTATTTGGATTATCCTATTATACCCCTCAAGAGCACTACATTCACTCAGTAGTGTGAGCCCTAATATTATTATTCTGTATCTACGCAGGAACATAGTTTTTTACGGTAACAGCATTTTTGTTAGGAAAGGGTGTGGTAGAATTTAAACAAAATAATATCAACAAATCAAAAAAAGGTAACTAATTTACTAGTATGTAACAAATGTTCAATAGACATGCAACATTACAAGCATGTGAATTGCAGCCTCAAGACTAGAAAAAAACCAAGGAGAAAAATTGTAGGAAAAATACCCTGACTATAAATAAATAAATTGCAAGTGCTTAATAACAGGGTACTTAGTATATACATTTTTGCAAAAAGGTAAGAAGCTGTCCCACCTCGTTACGGTGTACCCATCTGAGACAGTCTCTAACCTAGTAAAGTTAAAAACATTTTCTATACCTGACTTGTGTCATGTTAAAACTTCAATATGAATGGTAGCAAAGTGGTCAGCTGGGTCCCAGATTAAATACACAGCAAAGTGAGAAGCAGTTAGTTGTACTGAGGCTGAACAACTAACTGCTTCTCACTTTGCTGTGTATTTAATCTGGGACCCAGCTGAACATTTTGTTACCATTCATATTGAAGTTTTGACATGACACAAGTCAGGTACAGAATATGTTTTTAACTTTAGTAGGTTAGGGACTGTCTCAGATGGGTACACCGTGACGAGGTGAGACAGCTTCTTACCTTTTTGCAAAAATGTATATACTAAGTACCCTGTTATTAATCACTTGCAATTTATTTATAGTCAGGGTATTTTTCCTAGAAATTTTCTCGTTGTTTTTTTCCTAATTTACTAGTATACTTAACAAGCGTATGCACCAGAAAAATACTGCAGTCTATTGCCACAAGCTCCGTTCTATTTGTGTACTTTCCAACCAAAGTAGTATTGTGGATTACTGCAAATTACAAAGAAATTGTTCTGCTAAATTAAGACATTTAACTGTTCAGGTCTGTTTTGCCAACCCTCTGTAGCATTTTTGGTTGATTCCATATTTTTCCAGTGTTACAGAAATGGCATAAAATAGAAATGAGTAGAACAATCCATGTAGGATCATCTTCAAGTTGAATATCATGAAATCCGCAGTTTTGCGCAAATTCAAACAATCTGTGATATGATTTACAATTGCCATTTTTTAAATGCCTAGCAGAATTTCATACATGCTGTAGACTCAGTGAGTGGGCTATTTTGCAGCTAAATCTGAACTTAAGGGCTTGTAAATGAAAGTGTGATCACTGTATTTTGAAATCCATTATTTTTTTTAGAGACGTTTTCCAAATCCAGAAACTTAAGCACAAGTATACTCCTACCAAACTGTATATGTAAGATAATGTATTGAGCCCAAATCATTGCTCCAATAGCTCTACATTCTACATGTTTACATGCCACTTGATTATAGCGACCAGTTACATGTGCTTCTTATAGGGATGAAATTCTAGATTTGCTGGTCCCCTCCTAATATGATGTACAGTATAAGAATGTGGTTGCCGCTAGCAGCAGCTCTAACATCACCAGTAGTGCTGGCAGTAACTGTCCCAGCCAGGGCCAGATTAAGGTTGGTGGGGGCCCCTGGGCAGAAAATCTGGTGGGGGCCCCATAACGTTAACATTTTTAGCCATAACAGTAGAGCGCGAACTGTAGCATTTAGATATAAATCCAATGAGCATGTATCTTATCCTGTTCTGCCACATTCAGATTTACAGTACTACAATACAGACACAGTCCAGGATAACTCACAGCTGTCACTTATACACAGAAAGTAGAGTTAAGGCTGCTTTACACATTTCAATTACATATGCGATCTCGTATGCGATCACACACGCCCCCATCGTATGTGCGGAACAGGCAATTTGTTGCCCGTGTCGCACAAACGATTAACCCCCGTCACACGTACTTACCTTCCAAATGACCTCGCTGTGGGCGGCGAACATCCACTTCCTGAAGTGGGAGGGACGTTCGGCGTCACAGCGACGTCACACAGCGGCCGGCCAATAGAAGCGGAGGGGCGGAGATGAGCGGGACCTAAACATCCCGCCCACCTCCTTCCTTCCGCATTACCGGCAGGATGCAGGTAAACTGTGTTCATCGTTCCCGGGGTATCACACGGTGCGACGTGTGCTGCCTCAAGAACGATGGACAACCGAACGTTCAATTTTTAGAAAATGAACGACGTGTATGCGATCAACGTTTTAACGCACAATTAGGGTCGCACGTAACTGTCACACACTACAATATCACTAACGATGCCGGATGTGCGTCACTTACGATGTGACCCCGCCGACACATCGTTAGATATATTGTAGCGTGTAGAGCCCGCTTTAGTCACATATTTTTTATTGATCCCAATGTTAAGGCAGCCAGGGCCGGCTCCAAGTTTTTGTGGCCTCCGGGTGAAAGAGTCTCAGTGGACCCCATCCACACACAGACATGCACATACACATACAGGCATACGTACATATACATATTTGAAGACAAATTCAGAAAAATACATATAAACAGACAAATATATGCACGGTCATATAAACTGACATACATGCAGACAGACGCATTAGGGCTCGTGCGCATGTTGTGTAATTCCATGCATTTATGCAGCGTATAGCACTGCAGTGTAAATGCATGCGTCCTGCGTCCCCTATACAATCTACGAAGATTGTGCATGACACGTGCGCACGTTGCTTTTATGAACGCAGCAATTTGGGTGCTAAAATGTGCACCCAAATCTGTGCGTTCATAAAAGGAGCATGTCAATTATTCCGTGTACTATGGATGCAGCTCCCACTCTGTCTATGGTGGGGGAAGCAGCCAGAGCGCATGAAATCGGCTTTTTTTGTATAGAAAAACTGCATCCATTATGCAGTGTTTCTGCAGCGATTTGACGAGCACATGTGCTGTCAAATCGCTGCAGAATATTCAGCAGTTATGTGCGCATGAGCCCTTACAGGTATTAATATGGGGAAGTTGCCAACAGCCTCACTCACCTCTCCCGCTTGTTTCCGTCCAGCTCCTTCAGGACATGTGGCTGTGTTTCACGATGGCTGTCACTAACAGACATGACTGCACACTGACAGCACTGCTGTATATACATCACAGGAGGGGCTGGGGGCTACAATATCTACATTACAGGAGGGGCAGGGGTCATAGACGATACTTGAGTGGCAAACAGCTTTGGTGGTGTACTCATTACTGGGATGGGTGACATAGCGCTCTGGGGGACCCATATAGTTCTGGGGGGGCGCACAGACTGCTCTAATTCATATATACACACACAGTACTGCTTCTTACACACACAGCTCTGACACACACACACACACACACACACACACAATACAATGCACCCCCCATCACCCCCTACACACACACACAAACACACACAATGCACCCCACATTACCCCTCCCCCCACACACAATACAATGCACCCTCCATTACCCCTCCCCCCACACACAATACAATGCACCCTCCATTACCACTCCCCCACACACAATACAGTGCACCCTCCATTACCCCTCCCCCACACACAATACAGTACACCCTCCATTACCCCTCCCCCCACACACGATACAATGCACCCTCCATTACCCCTCCCCCCACACACAATACAGTGCACCCTCTATTACCCCCTACACACACACAATACAGTGCACCCTCCATTACCGCTCCCCCCACAAACAATACAATGCACCCTCCATTACTACTCCCACCACACACACAATACAGTGCACCCTCCATTGCCCCTCCCCCCACACACAATACAGTGCACCCTCCATTACCCCTCCCCCCACACACAATACAATGCACCCCCCATTACCCCTCCCCCACACACAATACAATGCACCCCCCATTACCCCTCCCCCCACACACAATACAACCCTCATCACCCCCTACATACACAAATTACACTTCCCCATCCCTACACACTCCTGCCTCCCTCCCTCGGAATACAGTACTCCTCCTCTGCCTGTCACAGAGCAGTGTTCCTTTACAAATGTTCCCCGTTATGTGTCCTCAGCCCCTCCTCACTCATCCCCATTAATTAAACCTGTCTCTTCAGCTCCTTCATGGAGCGCTTACCGCTTCATGTCTCCTGTGTCCCGGCACCCGCAGCACTGTGATGACGTCAGCAAGGTGCTGATCTCATCACGTTGCTGGACGTCGGGGGCGGGGCCAGTCCCGTCGCGCTGTTCAATGTATTTACGTCTGAAAGATGCAAATACATTTGAATAGGAACGGAAAGAGGAAGCTGCGGTCATCGGCTCTGCTGCGCTCCTCTGCACTGGGTGCATGCCGAGCACAGCACACAGCAGAGCCGGCACAGCACACAGCAGAGCCGACACAGCGCGCTGCCTCCTGCTCCTGCTAGTGTGCCTGGCATGTACACACTGTAGAGAAGCGCAGTGGAGACAGCAGATATAGCGACCCACTACACTGTGCCCCTGCTTCTAGGCAGCTGCCCCCCCCCCTGCCCCTCGCTTGGTACAGCCGCAGCACATAGCAGGGAGCATTAGAACACCTCTGACCCCGGAAGTGCAAGCGGCCGCTGGTACTTCCGGGGTCAATCAGCATTCTGTGCCCGCAGTTTGTTTTTGCGTCTTAAAGACGCAGATACAAATAAATAGCGGTGCTCCAACACCCCACGCCCCCCCCCCTGAAAACACAGCTGATTTATTAGACTGTCTTTAAGGAGGGGGAGAGGGCGTGAAGAAAAAAAAATGCTGACAGGTGCCTAGTGCCAAGTATGGTGGGGGCCCCCTTAGAAGCTCTTTTGGTGGGGGCCCTGGGCTGGAGCCCCGCCTGCCCTGCCTATAATCCGGCCCTGGTCCCAACCGTAGTAGCACCAAAAATAAATCACATATGGCCTCTTTAGAAAGTCTGCCAAGCGCATTAGCAGGGATGAAGGCGAGGAGTAATGGAGTATATGTCCCATCATACATCACAATCATAACAGGATGACGTACTGTAGACAGCATCGTTATCAGCTGCAGTCAGCGTTCTGCTCTGTCCACTTCCTCTGCCATTTAATAGTTAAAATTGTGAGAAGCAAAATTTCCAATCCATCAATGACACCTGTTTCTATTCAGCCCCACTCACTGCACCCTGAACTGAAATGACTGGACCGGATATAGGTCTGCTGGATCCTAGTATACAACCTCATATATTCCATAAGTCCATATGTTTGGGTCAAGAGACCAAAGCTTTAGGCCCCATTCACATGTCAGGGACTCTGGTATCTCTGGAGATATGTTCACTCACATGCTAATTAGAATCAAGGGGGATCTTAACACCCCCATTTTTTTTTTTACATAGACTGTGTCTGTTACGGGGGCTGTCTGATTATAAAAACCAAAGAGATATCAGACAGTCAGGGTCCACCGTGCAAAGTCTCTGCTGCAGACTATGGCAGAGGATAAGGGGTATCTTGTACCACGAAAGCAGTACTGACACTGATACGTCTCAGTTACACTAGAGCCAATCACGGCATGTACTGTTAAAATCACAGCGACTACCGTATTTAGCATTAACGTAAAAGGGATATGTTAATGAGTGAGGAAGAGTATATAAGTGTGCCGCTGTAAATAGTAGTAGCACAAGTGCAGAGTGCAATACCTCTGTTAAACTCACAGAGGAATATAGTTAGGAAATAAAGCAATTCCTCCCTTACTCGGAGGGTGTGTGGTATGGTCTCTGTTAATGGTCACTGAGGCAAAAGCAGTGAGTGTGAAATGGCACCTACCTAGGTCCGTTCCTCTAGCGGTGCCAGGAGACAGGCAGCAGCGTAAGCCACACAAAGCTCCTACCTGCGTTCGCTCCACTAGTGTGCGAGGACACGAACCACTAGATATGGCCCCTGCCTAGGTCCGCTCCACTAGTGGTGCAAAAGAGACGGACAGCAGCGTAAGCCGCACAAAGCTCCTACCTCTGTTCGCTCAACTAGTGTGCGAGGATACGAACAACTGCCAGACGCAGTATAAGGAACGTTTCCCTAGCGGCAACGTCCACCTATGAGTAGAATCACAAGGCCCAGCCTGACCATGTGCCTCAGGCACCTGCCTATGTCCTCTCCAATAAGATGCAAGGATACGGACCGCAGCCGAAGCTGTAAGGTACAAGAACGCTACCCTGCCAGTAGCGCTCACCTAGCAAAGACAGAGAGATGCCTAGAGGGACGTGCACAGGGCGTCTTCCCTCATGCATGAACCAAGAGGACTGAGCGCCGGGCGGCGTGCATCAGGGTCTTATATAGACTCTGTGCCTCATCCAAGATGGAGGACACCAGAGCCAATCCGCTGCCAGAACGACAGCAATGACGTCATGCTGGCCTATCACCGAGCAAGGCGTCACAAGCACATGACCAGCGACCAATCGGCTTAGAAGGTGTCAGAGACATGTGACCTCGTGTCACAAGCACATGACCATCGGCCAATCAGCTTAGAAGGTGTCAGAGACATGTGACCTCGTGTCAGTGGTGATGTCACTCGCACATGTGTAATGGCTCCAAGATAGGACTTAGTCTCCAGCGCTCGCACATGTGCAGTAGCAAGAAATCCGAACATAGTCTCCAGTGCCACAGCAAAGAGGAAGGAGACACGGAGATACCCAGAAATGGGGAATCGTAACAGTGTCCTTGTAAACCACCTGAATGTCCATGTGATACATGAGGAGACATGTCCCTTTTTTTCCATCATCACAAATAAAATACTGATATTTTTAGGCTGGGAAGGGCCAAATGACTATGGGTCTTCCCATCTTAATAGTTCCAATCCCCAGCTTTCTGCTGTACTTGGGCTGGTTATAAAAATGGGGGAAACCCATCTTGGTTTGGTTTTCATGATTCTGTTTAAATAATTGAAAAAAAACAGCATAGGATCCCCTCTATTTTTGATACCCAGCCAAGGTACAGCAGACAGCTAAGGGTTCCAGCCTGCAGCTATTGCTTTACCTGTGCTGAATATGAAAAATAGGCGAACCCCACGTCATGTTTTCCCTTTAATGGAACAGGTCTACAAAAAATATTTTTTTTAATCTTCGCAGGTGACTTTGTACATTTCTGAATCATCTTTTTGTCCTGATTTCAAAAATGTATATAGTTTTTCTGTAGCACGTATAATTTCCATGGAGCAGCATCATTATTATATGGTATATTAAATATATTGGTGACTTTAAGAAAACAGCAATCTACATATTAGAAAAAATGTTTCACCTTAAAAAACAGTTTTTATTGAACCGAAATAGTTTCACATGCAAAATAGAAACCAAAATATGAGCAGAAATTAAAAGCGCTTGACATTAGACTGTCGTTATATACGATTTTTCAGGGTTGTCTCTATATAACACCCAATGATAATCTGCCATCATTGAGTCATTCCAAAAACCTTGGTAGCAGTGTTCCTTTACTTTAATGTCCTGGTGAAACCGTTTGCCTTGTCCATTGCTTACATCCCCAATATTTTGCGGGAAGAAATCTTAATCTGAATGAAAAAAGTGCATTTTCAGAGACATGCTACATCCAAGTCACTGGTATGCATTTAGCAGTTCCTCAACACCTTCAACATATTCTGGAGATTTATTTTTTCTTAAGAAGGTTTCACAGATCCACTTGAAGCTTTTCCAAGATCTCAATTTCTTATCACATAGAGTTCCTTCAAAAACATCTCTCATAAGCTCTCTGATCTGAGGACCAACAAATCCCCCTCCTTCAGTTTTGCTAGTGAAAGGCTGGAGAATATCTGTGAAATGTACTGGAACACTTGTGAATTTGTACTTGCCATGGCTTTCACAAAGTTTTTAATCAATCCCAACTTTATATGTAGTGGAGGATTAAAGACTGTTTTTGGATTATGCTGAACACTGTCTCTACCTGGAGACATAGATGTTTCTCTGTCCCCAACATGACGAACAATGCTCTACTGTATTTCTACTGTCCCATAAACGCAAGAAGCAATATTTTGTGAAATCTCATCACATTCCCATTAGCCGACCAATTACTTTCAAATCTCCACAGATATTCCATTGATGATGCTTATATTGTATAGCATCCAAAACAACTGAAAGATTTTCAGAACTTTCCTTTAGATGACATAAGGGAGCAATAGGGATTAATGGTTTCATCTTTCCATTGTGAAGCAACACTACTTTCAAACTTCTCTGGGATGCGTCAGTAAACAAATCGCCAATCTTCAACAAAATACTCGAATCAGTTCTTCAAGGAGGCCAATAACATTGTTACAGTACACCATTGGTCCATCAACTGTGAAAAATTGTGTTAAAGTGTTACTTATGTTTCGGTAATAACACAGTTTAACATCATCATGAAGAAGATTCTTCTGTTTCAACCTAGATACAAGAAGTTCAGCTTTATCTTTTGACAATTAAAGGTTTATCATTTTATCATGTTGAGTAAAGCGTTCTGGCTGCTCCATCAGGTACATACTCATCTTGACTTGACCGGTACTGACAAATGGATGTCACATGGATGTAACACATGCACACACAGACAGCACACGGATAGCACACAGATGACACACACGTACACACAGATTGCAACACAGATGGACAAAATGGCCCATGCAACACCTGCATTTTTTACACGGTCATTTGAAGGGGGCCTCATACATACAGGCCAGCCGACCATTTACACCTCTACAGAAGAGATTCAGAAGCGATAGCCCAGTGCTTACTTGTGAATAGAGTTCCTTCTTTTCATCACAAATCTTATCAACTCATTTTCTGTTGCTAACTGAATATAAATAGAACAAGATAAACTGTCAAATCACTTGTGACCTAATGGTTGCACATGTATTATATGGGGATTTGTTCCACAGAATACATTTTATTCATACATATTTTTCAGAAGCCAATAGCGTCACATATCTCTATTAATTCACAGTTATGTATTTTCTTGAAGAAGAATGTTTTTCTATCAATAAGGATCTATAAGAGGCTGCCGTTTGTCAGTACCATTGATTCCACACTTGTAAAGAAAGCAACACCAATTTCAGGGAAAATTATGCTGTAATCACAATTGCCTTTAAATTATGGAGCAAGCTGTTGTATTGTTAAGATGTTCTTGAAGAAGAGTGTGCTTCCAATCAGATTTGCTCTGAGAACAGAACATAAATTCTTATGAGGGAAAAAAAACTTGTTTACAATCGTAAGGATCTTACAGTTCTAGTTTCATAGATTTGCTCTGTCTATAACACGTAGAATGTACTAATTAAATACCACTTACAGGCCCATATGGTCCTACAATATAAAGTATCAGACTAGAAACACATTTTATGTTTCAGCTTGGCATCACACTAATTAATTATAGGAGTCTTTAGATTTGACAAGAAAATAAAGAATTGTGGAAAGAAATACAGAAATATATGTAAATCTCAGTGGCGTATTCCCAATGGAAACAGACCATGCTGCTTGTATCTCACCAGTGGGGCTCTAGGCATCTGGCACCACTGATCTCCAAAATGCAAATACTATTGAGTTAGTCCTGGATAGAATGGATTTTGGGACCAAGATGGGAAGCATCTGGAACAAGTAGATGAATTTCGTCAGGATTATACTCTTTACCAGGTTTTTCCTCCCAATCCATGAAAAGAATGGTGCTCTACAAGATCTGATGCATTCAGAGATTTTGGGCAGGAGAGGATTAAAATGAAATTTAAAAAGTTCTGCAGGATTCCTTCCGATCTTGATGCCCAAGTAAGTAATGTATTTAGACAGCCAGCTAAATGGGAAGTTAGACTTGAGATATTTAATTGAGTGGGTGGGAATGTTTAAACTTAGGGCTTCGGATGTGGAAAGATTATTGATTTTAAAATTGGACAGAAAACCATATTCTTTTAGAATGGACATGAGAGCAGGAAGGCCTGTACTCAGTCAGTACATAAATATCAAGAGGTCGTCAGCAAATGCTGCAGTTTTATGAGAGGTCTCCCCTATCTCAAACCCTTGAATGATTTCACAGTTTCTGATTGCTTGTATTAAGGGTTCCATCGCCAGAACAAAAAGGAGAGTGGATAATGGGCACCCCTGCCTCGTTGCATTCTGGATGTCAAAAGAATCACTTAGAGAATTATTAAGTTTAATTCTTGCCGATGAGTGCGTGTACATTTGAAGTATGGCCTGAGAGAAGTGTGGCGGAAAATGAAAATGCTTAAGTACTTCTTGGTGAAAGGTTCAATCCACCCTGTCGAACACGAAACCAGAGGTTTTTTTGTGTATGCTAGCGTATTGAATTAGGTGTAGGATGCGGATGGTATTGTCTTTTTCTTCTCTGCCTTTAATATACCCTATTTGGTCGAGAGAAATAAGATTTGGTAAGAGTTCTGCTACTCGCTTGGCTAGCATACTGGCATAGATTTTTAAGCCTACATTAAGAAGGGAGATTGGCCTATAGTTACTACAGGATTCCGGATCTTTACCTTCCTTATGTATAAGCGAGATGTGCGCTTCCAGGGCCTGCTTGGGAAATGAATGGCCTGCAAGGATATAATTACACATATTAAGTAGATGTGGAGCCAGAGTTTTAGAGAAGGATTTGTAATAGATTGATGGCAAGCCATCTGGGCCTGGTGCCTTCCCTGTTGGGGTTTTAGACACGATGGACTGGAGCTCTATCTGGGTGAAAGGACTAGAGAGAGTTATTTTTTGATCTGGTGTCAGTTTAGGTAAATGGAGTTTAGAGAGGATACCTGAATTAAAGAGACTCTTTTTTTCTGTTGCCGGGGACGACTCAGGCAGTCGAATTTGGTATAGTGCCGAATAAAATTTTAGAAATTCCATAGAGCTCTGAGATGGATGAGTGGATCGGGTACCATCTGGAGTTTTTAAGGCATTTATAAATGTGCGGGTTTGACGTTTCTTGATTAGGGAGATCATCAATTTTGACGCCTTTTTGCCGTCCACAAATAGTTTGTTTTTCCAATTCATGTATAGCTTTACCGACTGCTTGTTGAACAAATCTTTTCAGAGCTGTCTTTTCGCAGTTTGTGCCTCAAACACAGATTTCGCTCGAGATCTCTTATGTGATAACTGCAATTCAGCAATTTCTTTGTATAAGGTGCGGAGTGTTTGTTTCCGTTCCTTTTTCAGATATGAAGACATAGAGATCAATTCCCCTCTGACTAAAGCTTTGTGAGCTTCCCAAAGGAGGGGAGGTGAGATTTATGGGAATTCATTGGTCTTAAAATAATTATCCAAGGCTGTTTGTATTCATTGCTTAACATTCAGAGAGGACAGAATTGATTCATTAAGTCTCCATGATCTAAAGGCGGAATAGGATTTTTGAATTGTTAAATTAACTGCGACTATCGAATGGTCCGAATGGACCGTCAGCAAGATATCTGCTTTAATTATTGCCGGGAATAGAGACCTAGAGACAAAAATATAATCTAGTCTATGATAGGAGTCATGAGGATGTGAGAAATAAGAATAGTCTCGATCCGAGGGGTGGAGATACCGCCATGCATCGATGAGAGAAATGGACTGTAGAGAATTTTTGATGCGTGAGAGATCCCGAAGAGATACAGTCATATGAAAAAGTTTGGGAACCCCTATTAATGTTAACCTTTTTTCTTTATAACAATTTGGGTTTTTGCAACAGCTATTTCAGTTTCATATATCTAATAACTGATGGACTGAGTAATATTTCTGGATTGAAATGGGGTTTATTGTACTAACAGAAAATGTGCAATCCGCATTTAAACAATATTTGACCGGTGCAAAAGTATGGGCACCTCAACATAAAAGTGACATTAATATTTTGTAGATCCTCCTTTTGCAAAAATAACAGCCTCTAGTCGCTTCCTGTAGCTTTTAATGAGTTCCTGGATCCTGGATGAAGGTATATTTAACTATTCCTGTTTATAAACAATTCCAGTTCAGTTAAGTTTGATGGTCGCCGAGCATGGACAGCACGCTTCAAATCATCCCACAGATGTTCAATGATATTCAGGTCTGGGGACAGGGATGGCCATTCCAGAACATTGTAATTGTTCCTCTGCATGAATGCCTGAGTAGATTTGGAGCGGTGTTTTGGATCATTGTCTTGCTGAAATATCCATCCCCTGCGTAACTTCAACTTCGTCACTGATTCTTGCACATTATTGTCAAGAATCTGCTGATACTGAGTTGAATCCATGCGACCCTCAACTTCAACAAGATTCCCGGTTGACGGCATTGGCCACACAGCCCCAAAGCATGATGGAACCTCCACCAAATGTTACTGTGGGTAGCAAGTGCTTTTCTTGGAATGCCGTGTTTTTTTGCCTCCATGCATAACGCCTTTTTGTATGACCAAACAACTCAATCTTTGTTTCATCAGTCCACAGGACCTTCTTCCAAAATGTAACTGGCTTGTCCAAATGTGCTTTTGCATACCTCAGGCGACTCTGTTTGTGGCGCGCTTGCGGAAACTGCTTCTTTCGCATCACTCTCCAATACAGCTTCTCCTTGTGCAAAGTGCGCTGTATTGTTGACCGATGCACAGTGACACCATCTGCAGCAAGATGATGCTGCAGGTCTTTGGAGGTGGTCTGTGGATTGTCCTTGACTGTTCTCACCATTCTTCTTCTCTGCCTTTCTGATATTTTTCTTGACCTGCCACTTCTGGGCTTAACAAGAACTTTACCTGTGTTCTTCCATTTCCTTACTATGTTCCTCACAGTGGAAACTGACAGTTTAAATCTCTGAAACAACTTTTTGTATCCTTCCCCTGAAGAATTATGTTGAATAATCTTTGTTTTCAGATCATTTGAGAGTTGTTTTGAGGAGCCCATGATGCCACTCTTCATAGGAGATTCAAATAGGAGAACACCTTGCAAGTGACCACCTTAAATACCTTTTCTCATGATTGGATACACCTGCCTATGAAGTTCAAAGCTCAATGAGGTTACAAAACCAATTTGGTGCTTTAGTAAGTCAGTAAAAAGTAGTTAGGAGTGTTCAAATCAAGAAATTGATAAGGGTGCCCATACTCTTGCACTGGTCAAATTTTGTTTAAATGCGGATTGCACATTTTCTATTAGTACAATAAACCTCATTTCAATCCAGAAATATTACTGAGTCCATCAGTTATTAGATATATGAAACTGAAATAGCTGTTGCAAAAATCCAAATTGTTATAAAGAAAAAAGGTTAACATTAATAGGGGTGCCCAAACTTTTTCATATGACTGTATATGGAATCTTTTAGCAGTAGAGTCAAGATGTGGTTCAGGGCTAAATTTAAATCTCCACACAGGAAAGAAGTGCCTTCTGTAAAGAGGCTAAGCTTTCTGAGTGTGGAGAGAATCCATTTAACTTGTTAGGGGCATATATGCTTCTGACCGTAATCAAGGAACCGGATATTAATCCCTTAAATATATATCTACCCGCAGGATCCGCATCCAAACCATACATTGAGAAGGGAGTGTTTTTAGAAAAGGCAATGGATACCCCTTTAGAGCCTTTCTGTTGGGAAGGGGCGTGATACCATTGATTAAAGTGATGCTTATAAAAATTTTGGAGTTTGTGCATTTGAAAATGTGTTTCCTGTAAGGCTAAGATGTCAAAACCTTCTTTGTTGAATCTAGTAAGGGCTTTGACTGTGGGATGGGAGAGTTGAAGCCATGTGTATTAAAGCTTGCTATCTAATTACCTTTTGTGTTTGAACCATGGTAGACGACACAGTAGAAGTACTGAGAAATCGTAGGTAGTAGCCATCTGAGCCCGGGGGTGGAAGTTGAGAATGCAGGAGAGGCAGAAGTAGGAGAGGTAAGACAACACAAATTAGGAGTATCGAAAACATAAAAAGAACAATATACATATTATGCATGTATACAAATGGGTATTTTGGTGACGAGAACAGGTGTCAATAATAATCTATCATTATCGAGTGGGAGGCTAACTGGGCGACCACTCACCAAAGAAGCAAAAGAGAAAAAAACGGCAATTCCAAACAGTGAAAAAAGTATAAATCTGAGTAACAAAGTATAGCAAACCGTGGACTGGTACCTTCCCTTTCCAGAGGGTATTGTTGGATCCTGAGGTCCAACTGAGGGATTAGCCACAAGTCCCCTGGAGGACTGAGATCAACAAGGCAAGCAGAAAGAAACTTTAGAAACCTTGGAGATCAGGGTCAGTCCTGAGTAAAAAAACTGAGTGTGTAGGGTCAGTCTGGTTTACTTGCCAAGCCTAAGAGAAGCATTTTTGCCGCCTTCCGCTTTGCCTTCTGGGATTTGGATGTAGTGGCAGTGTTCCACAGCGTAGAAGGTAGAATGGGATGGATCAGAGATGCTTGGTGGATTGCTTCCAGGTCTGGGAAATTTTCCAGTGTGATATTTAACTTCACGCAGATTTTTCTTATTTCTTCAGAGGTTCTGGCTTGGAATCATTTGTACAGGGCGGTGATTGCAATACCAAACGAGTATAACCAGCGTTATTGATATTGTTTTTGATGTAAGGCATCCGTGAAAGGTTTAAGGAGGCGTATCTTGTTGAGCGTTGAAGTGGCAAGATCCTGAAAGATCACGATGTTGGCTCCTTCATATGTAATATTATCCGATTCTCTTGCCTTTTTTAGAATTAGTTTTTGGTGCAAAAATCGAGGAAGCGACAAATGACATCCCGTGGAGGATCTGATTGCTTGGGTTTTGGTTTAGAGCATGGTGTGCCCTAACTAATTCAATTAAGCTTGGATCTTCTGGTGGGAGAATTCTGGATAATATCTCTTGAAGAGCAGAGCCCACAGATTCAGGGAGGCCCTTGATACGTAGGTTATTTCTGCGCTCCATATTCTCATGGTCTTCTAATATGTTGTAAATTTGGTTGAAATTGTTCTCTTGAACCTGCAGGCAAGACAAGGTGGAATTAGCATGTAGAGCAAGTGTCGAGTTGGGCGACTCAAGGGCCTCTACTCTGTGACCGATTTGGGCGACATCTTGTTTAATGTCTGTCAGGTCCTTCATGACGGGAGCCATTGCTTTAGCTAGGAGTCGTTTCATAAATGACCTGGATATTGGTTGCTTTTTCTGTAGACCTTTGTCTTCAGGGTCGCTCTCAGAATCCGAGTTCTCCCCGGACCGCTGCTCTGGGAGAGGGGGGGGCATTGTTTTTTGATTGTGTAGATGCTTCTTTAGGAATTTGTCGACGTCCGCTTGTGTTGTTAAAGGAGACGGTCTTGAAGTGGTGCCTACGGCTTTGTTGCCGATTTTTACCATCCTGGGCCTTATATTGAGTGATACAGCACTTATAATAAAAGGACACCTGTCAAGTTCCTCCACCTCAAGGGTGTTAGCTCATTTCATTTCCAACAGGATGGGAGGTGGTGAAGAAAATAGAGGGCAGGTCTTGTGGCCCCGAACCAGGGGCAAAGGCCAGTGGTTATTGTGGAAAACTTCAGACAATGCGCCTATAGGTCTGCTGGCAGTGGCGTATGTGGTTGCTCTTTTAATCCAGAAGGGGGAGATGGCTGACAGGACAGTATTTTGTCTCCTGTATTTGGGTATTGGAGCATGCAGATACTTGGATCCCAATAGAAAAAGGGGGGTTTGGATGCTGATGCTGCCCTATGTGATTTGTTTGTTTGTAATATAGAGGGCTGCGATTTCAGGGGGGCCAGCAAGTAATATAGTTGAATGTCCAGCCGTATGCAAGTAATTCCACTACCAGTGGTGTATCTGGTTGATCTTTTTTAAGTCCAATATGAGGAGGGAAGAAAAGAGTGAGTTGCCAGCACTTAGTAGCCTTTTAAATGGGAGTTAGGGCACACAGTGGGTTAAAGGAACAGAAACTGGTGCTGGATGTAATAACTTTTCAAACTCCCCTTTGTGCTCTGGGGTAATGAGTAATGGGAAGCAGGTGGCAAACTCAGCACACAGCAGGGGTCAGTGGATTGTACACTATGAATTGGCCCCCTGTCAGCCCCAGGCCCACAGATCTTCTACTCCCTTGATCAGCCTGCTGTGTCCAAAGGCCTGGGGTTTTGTGCTCAGGGAATCCCTCCTCTTCCCCCTCACCACTCACACTTCAAAGTCTCAGCAATTGTCTGCTTCCTCCGTCTCTCTCCTGCTCAAGTGTGGTACTTGCTGAAGAGACTTTGGTGGTAGGAGTCAGCTTTTTTGTTTCTGGAAAAAGAAACTTTCTGAGCTTCAAAAATCCAGAGGCTTCTACTGCAACTAAAAGAAAGTGGTGACATGCTGAAGGTAAGAGGAGGGGGGCTGCAATTTACCTGTAGCACACACACTAACAAAGAGTGCACAACCCTGATTGTAGTCATTTTTATTTTATTTTTTTCATTTTAGTTTACTGACATCTAAGGTTACAGTGACACAGTCTACATCCAGGGGTTTGACTGACCAAGGAATCGAGTTAGTCATTTTTGATAGTGATGAAGACAGTGAACTTTCTTTGTCCGATGAAGAGTACATGCCACCAACTAATGTCTCTACTTCATCTTCCAGTGTTTCTTCAGATGATAAAGAAGTAGTGGACCCAGCATAACGTACAAATAGAACATCCAAAACGAATGTTTTTTGGAACAGTACTGCTGGGATTCTTGGACGCACCCCATCACATAATATTATGAGAGTTGCTGAAGGCACTGTAGGAATTCCCCAATTCTTGTCCAAAAGAGATGTTTTCTGTAAAAAATTTTCAGATGATATTGCAGATGAGGTAGTTTTGTGTACTAACTTAGAAGGAAAACATATCGCCTCAGGAAGAAAAAAAACATGGAAAAATATAACAAAAGAGGAACTATATGGTTTTATTGCCCTTACTCTTCTGGCAGGGTGTACAAAATCGTACGATGTTCCAATCAGAGAATTATTTCTTAACCCTTTTTCAGATCCACACTACAAAGCTACAATGTCAGTCAATAGATTTGAAAATATTCAGAGAAGCCTTCGTTTTCATGATAAGCAAACTCATCCTGTGAGGTTGGAAACAGATAAATTAGCCCCTATTAGCTACAGCTGGAATCTTTAATCAAAAACTGTACAAAGCTTTACAATTCTAATGACAATGTGACAGTGGATGAGCAACTTCTTGCCTTTAGGGGACGTTGCAAATTTATTCACTATATGCCCAGTAAACCTGCCAAGTATGGCATAAAAATTTTCTGAATGTGTGATTCTACAAGATATTATGGCATGAATGATCTGATTTACTGTGGCAAACAAGCTGATACTCCAGTCCAGAAAGATATATGTTCTGACATAGTAAAAACACTTGCAGTACCAATTTTCAATTCTAGAAAAAATATAACAATGGACAACTACTTAACCAATCTGGAACTGGGCAAATTTTTGCTTCAGAAAAAACTCACACTTGTTGGTACTATGAGGCCAAAGCGCCGCAAAATTCCTCCAATCATGAAGCACAATCCCAAGTGACCACTTTATGAGTGTCTTTGGTTTCTGCAATCAAGCAACAATGGTATCTTATAAAGCAAAGATGGAAAAATCCGTGATATTACTGAGTACAATGTATCATGATGGAAGTATTGACACCGATGATAGGAAACAGAAACCTGAGATCATACAGAATTATAATAAAATAAAAGGAGGTGTGGACAAGATGGATGAAATGATTGGAGAGTATTCGTGCAAGAGGCAGACAAAATGTTGTTCTGTAGTCATTTTTTATAATATCCTTGATGTGTCAGCCCTCACTAGCTATGTTGTTTATAGTGAAACTCATCCAGAATTCCATGCCAACAGGAAGGACAAGAGACGTCTATTCTTGATGGAACTTTGCTATGAACCTTTGATGCCTACCATGATGGAGTGAAGCAACACAAAATGCTTGCCAAGGCAAATTACGGAAGCTATGATCCGATGTGGTATACATTTTCAGGAACATCCAGAACCAACGGAAAAAAAAGAAAAAGCTGTTATATTTGTTCATCAAAGAAGGAAAGGAAATCTGAGCGTTTCTGTACTACTTGTTGACAAAATGTCTGCAAGGAACATTCTTGTGCAAATTGTTGCGAAACGTGCGTCAGGTGTGGGCGGTGTACTCCGGTGGGACCTTCTTACCTCGGTGGGTATAACCCAAGTTCTTTGCTCCCTGCAGTAATGAGTGGATCCTCATTTATTTGAACATGACATACAAGTAATGGCAATGTTACTTTGGCTGGTGGACTATTTAGTCCTTCTTTGCATGTATCACTCATTAGTAAGCATGTATTTTTGATTGATGGAATATACTCTTGTCTTTTAATATGGTTGATTGCTCCCATTTACAATTGTTTATTATCTACTATATACATACATTGTCAATCTTTATGAATGTATCTGGTTGCAATTAACTATATACAGTGCCTACAAGTAGTATTCAACCCCCTGCAGATTTAGCAGGTTTACACATTTGGAATTAACTTGGCATTGTGACATTTGGACTGTTGATCAGCCTGGAAGTGTGAAATGCACTGCAGCAAAAAAGAATGTTATTTCTTTTTTTATTTTTTTTTTAAATTGTGAAAAGTTTATTCAGAGGGTCATTTATTATTCAACCCCTCAAACCACAAGAATTCTGTTTGGTTCCCCTAAAGTATTAAGAAGTATTTCAGGCACAAAGAACAATGAGCCTCACATGTTTGGATTAATTATCTCTTTTTCCAGCCTTTTCTGACTAATTAAGACCCTCCCCAAACTTGTGAACTGCACTCATACTTGGTCAACATGGGAAAGACAAAGGAGCATTCTAAGGCCATCAGAGACAAGATTGTGGAGGGTCACAAGGCTGGCAAGGGGTACAAAACCCTTTCCAAGGAGTTGGGCCTACCTGTCTCCACTGTTGGGAGCATCATCCGGAAGTGGAAGGCTTATGGAACTACTGTTAGCCTTCCACGGCCTTGACAGCCTTTGAAAGTTTCCACCCGTGCCGAGGCCAGGCTTGTCCGAAGAGTCAAGGCTAACCCAAGGACAACAAGGAAGGAGCTCCAGGAAGATCTCATGGCAGTGGGGACATTGGTTTCAGTCAATACCATAAGTAACGTACTCCACCGCAATGGTATCCGTTCCAGACGACCCGTAAGGTACCTTTACTTTCAAAGCGTCATGTCAAGGCTCATCTACAGTTTGCTCATAATCACTTGGAGGACTCTGAGACAGACTGGTTCAAGGTTCTCTGGTCTGATGAGACCAAGATCGAGATCTTTGGTGCCAACCACACACGTGACGTTTGGAGACTGAATGGCACTGCATACGACCCCAAGAATACCATCCCTACAGTCAAGCATGGTGGTGGCAGCATCATGCTGTGAGGCTGTTTCTCAGCTAAGGGGCCTGGCCATCTGGTCCGCATCCATGGGAAGATGGATAGCACGGCCTACCTGGAGATTTTGGCCAAGAACCTCCGCTCCTCCATCAAGGATCTTAAGATGGGTCGTCATTTCATCTTCCAACAAGACAACGACCCAAAGAACACAGCCAAGAAAACCAAGGCCTGGTTCAAGAGGGAAAAAATCAAGGTGTTGCAGTGGCCTAGTCAGTCTCCTGACCTTAACCCAATTGAAAACTTGTGGAAGGAGCTCAAGATTAAAGTCCACATGAGACACCCAAAGAACCTAGATAACTTGGAGAAGATCTGCATGGAAGAGTGGGCCAAGATAACTCCAGAGACCTGTGCCGGCCTGATCATGTCTTCTAAAAGACAATTATTAGCTGTAATTGCAAACAAGGGTTATTCCACAAAATATTAAACCTAGGGGTTGAATAATAATTGACCCACACTTTTATGTTGAAAATTTATTAAAATTTAACTGAGCAACATAACTTGTTGGTTTGTAAGATTTATGCATCTGTTAATAAATCCTGCTCTTGTTTGAAGTTTGCAGGCTCTAACTTATTTGCAGCTTATCAAACCTGCTAAATCTGCAGGGGGTTGAATACTACTTGTAGGCACTGTATATACCACATCAGTTTTAATCAAATTTTGATTTAGTTTCTATCCCACTCTGATACTTGCATCTGGCCACATTAAGATTTTCATCCATCATTGTGCCACTATTTCATTGCCATTCATTTGATTTCCTAATTCCCTATATGGGTTTATACAGTTAGGTCCAGAAATATTTGGACAGTGACACAATTTTCGCGAGTTGGGCTCTGCATGCCACCACATTGGATTTGAAATGAAACCTCTACAACAGAATTCAAGTGCAGATTGTAACGTTTAATTTGAAGGTTTGAGCAAAAATATCTGATAGAAATTGTAGGAATTGTACACATGTCCTTACAAACACTCCACATTTTAGGAGGTCAAAAGTAATTGGACAAATAAACCAAACCCAAACAAAATATTTTTATTTTCAATATTTTGTTGCGAATCCTTTGGAGGCAATCACTGCCTTAAGTCTGGAACCCATGGACATCACCAAACGCTGGGTTTCCTCCTTCTTAATGCTTTGCCAGGCCTTTACAGCCGCAGCCTTCAGGTCTTGCTTGTTTGTGGGTCTTTCCGTCTTAAGTCTGGATTTGAGCAAGGGAAATGCATGCTCAATTGGGTTAAGATCTGGTGATTGACTTGGCCATTGCAGAATGTTCCACTTTTTTGCACTCATGAACTCCTGGGTAGCTTTGGCTGTATGCTTGGGGTCATTGTCCATCTGTACTATGAAGCGCCGTCCGATCAACTTTGCGGCATTTGGCTGAATCTGGGCTGAAAGTATATCCCGGTACACTTCAGAATTCATCCGGCTACTCTTGTCTGCTGTTATGTCATCAATAAACACAAGTGACCCAGTGCCATTGAAAGCCATGCATGCCCATGCCAACACGTTGCCTCCACCATGTTTTACAGAGGATGTGGTGTGCCTTGGATCATGTGCCGTTCCCTTTCTTCTCCAAACTTTTTTCTTCCCATCATTCTGGTACAGGTTGATCTTTGTCTCATCTGTCCATAGAATACTTTTCCAGAACTGAGCTGGCTTCATGAGGTGTTTTTCAGCAAATTTAACTCTGGCCTGTCTATTTTTGGAATTGATGAATGGTTTGCATCTAGATGTGAACCCTTTGTATTTACTTTCATGGAGTCTTCTCTTTACTGTTGACTTAGAGACAGATACACCTACTTCACTGAGAGTGTTCTGGACTTCAGTTGATGTTGTGAACGGGTTCTTCTTCACCAAAGAAAGTATGCGGCGATCATCCACCACTGTTGTCATCCGTGGACGCCCAGGCCTTTTTGAGTTCCCAAGCTCACCAGTCAATTCCTTTTTTCTCAGAATGTACCCGACTGTTGATTTTGCTACTCCAAGCATGTCTGCTATCTCTCTGATGGATTTTTTCTTTTTTTTCAGCCTCAGGATGTTCTGCTTCACCTCAATTGAGAGTTCCTTAGACCGCATGTTGTCTGGTCACAGCAACAGCTTCCAAATGCAAAACCACACACCTGTAATCAACCCCAGACCTTTTAACTACTTCATTGATTACAGGTTAATGAGGGAGACGCCTTCAGAGTTAATTGCAGCCCTTAGAGTCCCTTGTCCAATTACTTTTGGTCCCTTTAAAAAGAGGAGGCTATGCATTACAGAGCTATGATTCCTAAACCCTTTCTCCGATTTGGATGTGAAAACTCTCATATTGCAGCTGGGAGTGTGCACTTTCAGCCCATATTATATATATAATTGTATTTCTGAACATGTTTTTGTAAACAGCTAAAATAACAAAACTTGTGTCACTGTCCAAATATTTCTGGACCTAACTGTATATATGGTTCTCTATACCTTTGATCCCTGTCATACATGTTTGTTTCCTTCCTGCAAGGTTGAGCTCTCTTTCTACCACAGTCTAAATTGTATGGGATCTATATCCTTTTACAGGGTCCCACTCTTTGTAACACCGCCCTCCGTTTTGCTGTCTTGATTTTAACTCACCATCCTTCTGTGTATGTCCTCTATGTGTCACAATGATTAATAAATACTTTTGTATTTTTTCAAACACTTGTTTGCATGATTGATTATTATATTTAGACTCTTAGACTGAATCAATCTTAGTTATAGACCTGGGATCAGGCCTGCCACAGACTGTCTAGGTGTCTGGGTCGGAGCCCAGGCACCTCCAGCAAGGTCGGCAGACGGTGGTGACTGTCTGCAAGAGTTGGTGAATGGTCGGTGGAACCGTAGGACCGGTGTCGGGTGGTGGCCCGCCGGTACCGAACCGGGGAGCCGATTGGAGCCAAGCACCAGGCAGGGTATTCAGACCCCGACTAGGCTAGAAGCCACCCTGATAGTCGAATTTACTGATTGCAGTATGAACCTCAGGGGTTCATTCCCACCTAAGTCCCGATTGATGGCAACAGCCCAACCATCCCAGATAAGTGCCACTGCCAAAGGCAAAAGATCCCAAGAGCCAGCGCCTGTGGGCAAACGGGCTCCTACGACACTTACACGCCGGGGAGTGGACTACCGGTGTCCAGGCACAGGAGTCAAAAACTACATAACACAGATGCAGGGAAACAACAGCCATCACCAGCCTGTCCAGGGAGAACACCGCAGCCGGCTGTGGGCCCCGTCCATTCTACCGTTTAGTTTACCAGAGACTCCGTTATCTTAAGTCAGAGTGAGTACACCAGTGCCGTCAGGCACCACACCGCGCTGCACCGCAACACTGCGGCCTGCACCCCGGCCCTCACCTTCCCGCGGGCCCCCGGGACCATCGCCCCCTGCCTACGGAGGGGTTAACACCAAGCTGCATAACACCGTCCCCGGGAGGCCTAGTCAACGGCAGCGGTGGTGTCCACCATACAATCACCACAACCCGTGGGTGGCGTCACGAACTTTACCAAACAACCACCCCAAACCCCTGCGTGCACCGCCACTATACCCTTCCAGAGCGATGTCACCCCCGGGTCCGGAGGCGCTAGAGCCACCGACACATGAGCCTGGATCCGAGCGGCTCGGCGGCCACAGCCGAGACCACGGGGCGGTACACATCGACCTCTTTTGGCGTCACGAACAGGATCGATCCAGGCTACTTACCAGTAGAAGTGCGCCTTGTGGTTCCCGTCAGCGGCGTCCCGCTGAAAAATCTGAAGATCCGCCATTTTGGGCGCGAAAGTTTCCTGCTCAAGTCGTCTTCCCCGAGCAGTGAAGGCGCGAAGCTGAAGCCCCGCCCCCAAAGAGAGAAGTGCTGTAGAAAGACCAAGGGGGGAGAAGCGGGAAGATGTCCGCGCCCAACCCCGATGGCGGAGCAGCGCCGGCCGCCGGAGCGGCGGTGCCGGCAGATGTGCCTGATGATGGGAATGCAGTGGCACCCGCTCCGGTTGCATGAGAGGGGTTAACCGCGGCTCCAGCGGTCTTCCAGGTAATGCCGATCTCATTGCCCTACGTACCCGGCGCTGTCTGGTTACCTCAGTACGATGGGAAGCCTGATACTTTACAGGTAAGCAGTGGAAAAATCCAGCTGGACTCCAAAGGGATAAATAAAAATGCTTCTTTATTTATATCAACTCGATTAAAAATATATATCCATTTCTCAAGTAAAGACACCGGCTTGTTCACACTGATGCATGGCAGATGTATACTACTACGCGTTTCGGCGGAACGCCTTCCTCAGGTCATAGTCAGTACAAGATTAAGAGGATATTTATAAATGTTTTTCCTGAGCAGCGAAGTAACTCACATGTTCTCAATAAATTAATTATATAGGGGAGTATACGCTGCTCAGGTAAAATCACAAATTCACAAGAGAAAAGTACAAAAAGACCATGAAGTATTTATCTAACCTTAAATTACATAGGTATCCATCCAGATAAAATACAGAAAAAAATATATATATATCAATTAACATCTAGGTATGAAAATCTTATATATAGATAAATATACATATCTTTTTTTCTTTCTTTTTATTCCCATAAATGGACATGAAAATCAATAGACACAATAAAACCCCACTTTATAGATGTAGATAATCACATTCGTTTGTCAAAACACATTATAGGAAGCAAGATATATAAAAAGGACATTGCCCACAGGTATAAGAAGAGAGAGAGAGAGAAAAAAAAAAATACTTTACAGGTGTTCCGTAAGAAAATGTGCATGATTCTCGACTTGTATGCCATGACTGGCAAACAACGTGCCGTGGTAGTCTTGGGACAGTTGACCGGTGCAGCCGAGCAGAAGGCGGAGACCTGGGCAGACGCGGACCGGGCTTCGGTAACCGCCATTTTTGATAAACTTCAAGCCGCTTTTGAAACCCGCACGGAAGCGGAGTTGCGGATGCAGTTCTACCATTGCCGGCAGCGACCAGAAGATAGCATAAGAGATTATGCTCTGCGGCTGCAAGCGGCCTTACGCACCCTTAAGCGAGTGGACCTTATTAATGAGACTGATGGCAACAAAATGCTGCTAGAGCAGTTCCTGCAGGGGCTGGGGTCCCCCGAAGATCGCAAGCAGTTGCGGTTGTGGTCTCTGGAGCATGCCGACTTAGGCGGGCTTTGCACACTACGACATCGCAGGTGCGATGTCGGTGGGGTCAAATTGAAAGTGACACACTTCCGGCATCGCATGCGACATCGTAGTGTGTAAAGGCTCGATGATACGATTAATGAGCGCAAAAGCGTCGTAATCGTATCATCAGTGCAGCGTCGGCGTAATCCATAATTACGCTGACGCGACAGTCCGATGTTGTGCCTCGCTCCTGTGGCAGCACACATCGCTGTGTGTGAAGCCGCAGGAGCGAGGAACATCTCCTACCGGCGTCACTGCGGCTTCCGTAGGATATGCGGAAGGAAGGAGGTGGGCGGGATGTTTACATCCTGCTCATCTCCGCTCCTATTGGCCGCCTGCCGTGTGACATCGCAGTGACGCCGCATGACCCGCCCCCTTAACAAGGAGGCGTGTCGCCGGCCAGAGTGACGGTCGCAGGACAGGTGAGTCCATGTGAAGCTGCCGTAGCGATAATGTTCGCTACGGCAGCTATCACAAGGATATCACTGCTGCGACGGGGGCAGGGACTATCGCGCTCGGCATCGCAGCATGGGCCTGCGATGTCGCAGCGTGCAAAGTACCCCATAGACTTTGCAGTGCTGAAGGATCGGGCCATCAAGGCCCTGCAGGCGCCGGAAGTCGGCGCTCCTGACTCACCATCTTGGCCAGCTGCCACTGCCCCCATCTTGGTGGCACCCCCCTTGTTGGCCTTGCCGGCCCCTGCCGCAGCCACCGGAGTCGGAGAAGATCTAGCATCGCAGGTCCGGCATCTGAGCGAAGACGTCACCCGGATCCTCGCCGCCCTCCAGCTACCAACGAGAGTCAAGCCAGCGTAGAAGATCCAGCTCGCCGACAGCCCAGAGGACGTCCCTTGGATGCAGCGGAGGAGGAACAACGACCAACGGCAAGGACCGCCTGTCTGCTACAGGTGCAACAAGACCGGCTACTACTCCCGACGGTGTCCGTTAAACTAACAACCCCTGAGGCCAAGGGCCAATCCTCAGGAGTAGACCCACAAGGCCCAGCTGACTGGTGGGATCGGTACGTTGGAAGCCGCCCCATCATCTCCCTGGCGGTGGATGGCCCTGTTGGATACCGGATCGCAGGTAACGACTGTGACGACATGGACTCTCATGGGTTAAAGTTTCTTAAAATCCAGCCAGACAGCATGATAGATTGTCTATAGACGGGGGAGAAGTCCCTCATTGTTTTTACAAGACTCTTGTTGACTCAATGTAATTGTGTTGGCCACTGATTACTTATTACTTAATTGTTCTCCAGACATTTCCAGTAACCATTGTATTGTAGTTGTGTATTGATAATGTAATTACCTTAGTAGCCATTGTCTAGTCGGTGACTTGCCGACTCCATGTAGATATACTGAGTCTTTCTATGCACATCATTTAAATGAACATTATCCATGCAGCTTGAAATTCATCCAATGGGAGAAGCAATCTTATCCAACCAATCGATGAGGATGCAGTGTATCCTAAGGGAAGGTTATGGCTATAAAAGGGACTTCTTTAAGCCACCAGGGTTGATGAAAGTTGATGGATGCTGATGGATCCAGTCTAAGCTCTTTGGAGCTGACTAGAGGATCAGGATATCTTATGGCTTCAATCTAGGGACTCCGGATCCGGTTGGAGACCATATCCACAGCCTAGGGATTTCGACTCCGGCTGCCAGGATTGTAACATCATACCAGGACTACCTAAGGAGGACACTCAGGTTGGGACAGTTCAGTCACCTGTTACAGACTTTGCAGACCTCACACAGCTTCCAAAATCTGGCGTTATTCCTTTCTCGGTGGGTGCCCGCCAAAAGCGGGGTGCTGCTGGACTGGAGTAAGCGGCCCTGGAACCTCTGAGGCATGGACATTCTAAATCCCTGGTGAGCCAGCGGAAGGGTGAGACTCTGTTGCCTGTTACATTTGTGTTTTGCTGGTTATGTGTTATGTGCCGTTAAATGTTTGGGGATCCAATAAAGTCTAAATATTGTGGTTCCCTCACCCTGTGTTGTCTGAGTAGTGTTACGCCCATAGTTAAGGAGGCTGGCGTTCAGTTGGGATGAGCCCTGAGCCATGCTGTCTTTCTAAAGGCGGCGGGTTTTAGTGGACGAGAGCACCCACTGAGCCCCGTGTCTCCTCAATGACTATGCCTTATTCATTGTACCAGCGATATTGGGCTGATAGTGAAATTGCCCCCCCCCTCGATGATAGCATGACCATTATTGCAGCCATTGGGCTCCCTATGACCCAGGTGGGGTTCAAGGAAGTGACTCTGACCGTGGGACGGACCCAGTTGAAATGCCAAGGGATGATTGTGGTGCTGAATGAGTCCAGTGACCGTAACCCGAAAGTGGTCCTAGGGACCAACGTGATTGAGCACTGTATGGGTAAGGTGTTGAGTCTGTTGCGGCAGTTGTCGGCCACTGCGGGGCCGCCAGAGGGCACTGCAGCGTGAGATCCGGGCCCTCCTGCACGGTTGGGGAGATTAATGGCGTGCGAGTGATGGATGCAGCCCCTTTGGTGGTCCCGCCAAGGAGCAAAATGATGATTTGGTGTAGGGCAGCAGTAGGCTCCCAGGGACGGGATTACCCGGCTTTGGTGGAGCCTTCGCCTTCGGAGCACTGGCCCACAGTAAGTGTAGCCAGAGGGGTGATTGACGTCAAGAAAGGGAGAGCGCCCGTGAGAGTGTTGAATTGCGGGGAGGAAGCGGTCAGGCTCCCCCGCTACGCCACCATAGCTAAGCTGTACACCATAGACGCCCATGCCATCCATGAGACCACCCCCACTACCCCTACACCTAACATGAGCAGTGACACTAGATCTGCGCCACTGGAGGAGTGGTGCCAGGAATTACATGTCGGCATTGAGTCCACCCCGGTACACTACAAAGACGGGGTATACAGGGTACTACAGGAGTATGGGCAGGTTTTCAGCAAGCACCCGCTAGACTTCGGGAGGATTAAGGGGGTTCAACACCATATCCCCACAGGCACACATCCACCCATCAAAGAAAGGTATAGGCCGATACCGCCAGCACACTATCAATGCGTCAAAGATATGTTTAGGAACATGAAGGAAGCAGGGGTCATCCGGGATAGTTGTAGTCCCTGGGCAGCTCCATTGGTGCTGGTAAAGAAGAAGGATGGTACCATGAGAATGTGCGTGGATTACCGGAAGATCAATCAGATAAAGCATAAAATGCCTACCCTCTCCCCCGCATTGAAGAGTCGCTAGCTGCATTAAAAACTGCTAACTAGTTCTCTACCCTTGACCTCACCAGAGGATACTGGCAGGTGGCGGTCGCGCAGGAAGATCGTGAGAAGACTGCATTTGGTACCCCCATGGGACTCTATGAGTTCAACAGTATGCCGTTCGGGCTGTGCAATGCCCCTGGGACCTTCCAACGACTCATGGAGTGTTGCTTGGGACACCTCAACTTCGAGACCATTCTCTTGTACTTGGACGACGTGATTGTGTATTCCAAGACATACGAGGCCCACCTGGAGCACCTGGCAGAAGTGTTCGCGGCCCTCTCCAACTACGGGATGAAGCTGAAACCCTCCAAGTGTCACTTGCTAAAACCCAAAGTGCAGTACCTCGGGCACGTGGTGATTGCCGAGGGTGTCGCCCCAGATCCCGAGAAGGTCACCGCTATCTGGAACTGACCACGACCGACTACGGTGAGGGAAGTCAGGCAGTTCCTGGGTCTGGTGGGCTACTACTGCCGTTTCATCAAGGGGTACACGAAAATGGCAGCACCCATGCAAGACCGCCTCGTGGGACAGACCCAGAACAGGAGAGCCCTTGGACCCCCGTTTGCCTGAGAAGAGCAGCATGAAGAGTCGTTCCATCAGTTGAAGTCAGCCCTGACCGGGGAGGAAATCCTAGCTTACCCCGATTACCACCTCCCGTTCATGCTCTACACCGACGCTAGCAATGTGGGCTTGGGTGCGGTCCTGTCTCAAGTACAAAACGGAAAGGAGAAGGAGATTGCCTATGCTAGCAGAAAACTCCAGCCAACGGAAAGGAACCCCAAAAATTACAGCTCCTTCAAACTTGAATTCTTGGCCCTCGTGTGGGCCATAACTGAAAGATTTAAGCATTACCTTGCATCGGCAAAGTTCACTGCCTACACGGACAACAATCCGTTGACACATCTAGACATAGCCAAGTTGGGCGCTCTGGAGCAGCGGTGGATGGCTCGGCTGTCCAACTACGATTTCACTATTAAGTACAGGGCTGGCCGCAAGAACACCAACGCGGATGCGCTGTCCTGAATGCCGCACCTACCCGTTGAAGGGGTGAAGGACGATGGCCTCGAAGAAATCGAGTTACCTGCATTCCATTGGCCACGGGATGAGAAGCCCTGTGTTAACCAACAGCAGGTGAACTGTGATCCGCTGCCCAGTCAGGGGTGGCAAGAAGCTCAAGACCAAGACCCTGCAGTCCAGCTGGTAAAGACTATGATCGAGCAGGGCTCTTCCAGGATGGATCCCGCAGCCCCCTCCGAAGACCAACGGCTGTGGAAAGAGAGAAATCAGCTGCACTTACATCAAAGGAAGCTGTAACAAGAGATAATCAATCCAAAGACCAATGAGAGGGTTCGCCAGTTGGTGGTTCACCAAGCTAGTGTGCCCAGGGTCCTGCAGGCCTACCATGACGGCGCGGGGCACTTCGGTTGGAAAAAGCTAGAAATGTTGCTGAGAGACCCGTTTTACTGGAGTGGGATGCGAGAGTCGGTGGAGGCCTGGTGTCGAGAATGTGGCCCTTGTACACTGAGGAGGCGGGATAAGGCCAGCCAGAAGGCCCCTCTGCAACCGATTGTCACTCACCAGCCACTGGAGATGGTCGCACTGGACCACGTCAAGCTTACGCCCAGCCGAAGTGGGTATACCTATGCCCTGACCATCGTAGACCACTACTCAAGGTTCATGGTGTTTGTCCCCGTTAAAGACCTGACGGGCCGTACTGCAGCTAAAGCCTTCCAGGCCTACTCGTGCCGACCGCATGGCTACCCAGAGAGAGTACTCATGGATCAGGGTCGGGCCTTTGAAGCGGAGGTGTTCCAGGAGTTCTGCCACCTGTACGGGTGTAAGAAGATCCGGACCACGCCATACCATGCCCAAACCAATGGGATGTGCGAAAAGATAAACCACCTGGTACTGAACCTCCTCAAGACATTGCCGTTGGAGGACAGGAACCTGTGGCCAAAGAAGCTGCCTGACCTGGTGGACATGTACAATAACATCCCCTGCAGCTCCACCAGGTGCACACATGCGTACCTGATGAGAGCCCGACCAGGACGGCTGCCAGTGGACCTGGAAATGGACTTGGAGGCACCGAGGCCCTTCCCTCCACTAACGACTGGGATGCCAAGCGACAGACGCAGTACCGACAAATCCAAGAGTATGTGGAAAGGAATCTGCGCCAGAGCCAAGAAAAGCAAGCAAGAGCAGCACTTCAACAAACGGGCTCCGGCTACCCCCTTTGTACCCGGTGATGTGGTCCTGAAATGTAAAAGAAGGACGCACAAACTCGACGATCAATGGGAGAGGGCCCCATACGTCATACAGCCCACTGGATGGGAAAGCGAGAAGACCTATCTGATCAGTCGTGACTGGGGGAAAACCACGGCTACCGTTTCCAGGGACCACATGAAGAGATGCCCGGATCCCTTGAGACTAGCGGAAGAGGCTCCGGTACCCGTGTCGAGTGGGGAGAAAAAGAAAGAGGTGATTCATACCGTAATGGGTGACTTCCCAGCGGACTGGCCTATGCAGAATGGCGCGGTGATTGTTCCCGTAATAATGTTCCCACAACCAGTGGAAGAAATGGAGATGGAGAAGCCCGCTAACAAGCCACCCGAACAAATGCCCAGGGATGCACCTATCCTGCGCCCCCATAGGTCTCTACCTGCCATACCCGACACATGGGAGGAGGGACCAGCTGTTCCCCCTATCCCACTGCCCCCTCCTGAAAACACCGGGCCCAGGAGGTCCACACGCCCCAACCTAGGTAGGAACCCGCTTAGGTACAGGGAAACTGCTGTTTAGGGGTGCGATGTGTTAGTTGTGTAAATACTCGAATGAATGAGCGCTAATCACCCGAGGCTTTCACCTGATAAGATTCAGATACCTGAAATGCAAACGTACTGTTATGTAATGTCAGGTCAGGAAGCTGAGGAGTGGGATAACATAGAATCTGATGATGACGTTGTATATCCCACTTGGTGTGAATCTAGAGGCACGAGCTATATAGTTCAGTAAATGAGGAGTAGCGGGGGTTGAGGACAAAGATGAGCAGGTTACTTGGCGATTCCCACACAAACACGTAGTGATGCAACCATGAGAAGCACCGCATCCTCATTCACAACTCTGGCTGTGGTTAGCAGCGGTTGCGGGTCTGCAGTTTGCAGGAAGGGTTGTCTAGCCTGGAATCTAAAAGAGAAAAATATGCCAGCTCACCTGTTTGATTTTTTGCTCTGGGTGTCCAATGGAGCACAGAAACCATGTGACCCTAAGTGGATAAGCATCAAGCAAAGGGAAAATCAAGCTCCATAAAAACTCCAAGTTTGTTTAGAAAATTCTTTAAAAAATTCAATCCATCTAGGTAAAAGCAACATTTTTCAAACTCAACACATGTTCTTTGTCAGAGCTAATAGAAAGGAAGTGATACACCCAATATATACAACTATACATCTAATCATGAGTCAAAATCGAGATCACGTTTTTTTAAAAAAAATTTAAGAAAATCAACAGCTTTATTTCTAACAGAAGAAAAAAAAAGAAAAAAAAAACAGAAAGGATTACACAATTAGTATCAAGGCATGAGCAAAATTATTATATAACACTAATACTGAAACATAATCTCCATTCAATCCATGTGGGTAGCAAGTATTCAGGTTGTAAATCCAAAATACTGCACTCATGAGAAGCTTCTTCTTTTTGCATCTCCATCTCATTGACCACAAAACACCCTTTCAATGCCAATTGCTTTAAACAGGTCAGTTCGTCAATTATGATGTTGTACAAAGCGCTGCGATGCATGTGATATGTTACGATTTGTGCTAGAAAAAATACAATATCAGTTAAATGCTTTGAAATGCGAACTTTCAGGTTTCTCATAGTGCAACTCACATTTTATTACATCCAGTGCAGACAATTATGTATATACAAACTGTTGTGTATTGCAGTTAATGTAATGGCTAATTTTAAACTGTTGAGAATGATCATGATTATAACAACTGAGTTTTTAAGGACGAAGTACCGTATTTTTCGCTTTATAAGACACACCTGATTATAAGACGCACCCCCAAATTTGGTGTAGGAAAAGAGAATTATTTTTTTTTAATGTTAAATGGGGTCCATCTTATAATGCCAGTGTCCGTCTAACAAATCATATAGGGTATATGTTCCTCATAGCCCCCCATCCTAAAATTAGCCCCCCTTAATCTGGATATGGTCCCCTTATATTGAATATAGCCCCCTTGTGCTGGGACACGTCCCCCTGTGCTGCCCATGGCCCCTATAGATGGTACACCTCCCCTGTGTTTGATATGGCCCCCATGTGTGCTGCCCATGGCCCCTATAGATGGTACACCTCCCCTGTGTTTGATATGGCCCCCATGTGTGCTGCCCATGGCCCCTATAGATGGCACACCTCCCCTGTGTTAGATATGCCCACCATGTGTGCTGCCCATGGCCACTATAGATGGCACATCTGCCCTGTGTTAGATATGCCCCCCATGTGTGCTGCCCATGGCCACTATAGATGTCACATCTCCCCTGTGTTAGATATCCCCTCCATGTGTGCTGCCCATGGCCACTATAGATGGCACATCTCCCTTGTGTTAGGTATGCCCCCCATGCTGCTGACCATAATAAAATAAAACACTCTTTCCTTACCTTCTCAGCGCTGTCCCTCCTCGTGTCTCCCACCTCGCAGTTGAGCTCTGGCTTCCTGCACTTCCTGGTTCCTGCTGCCGGTCATGTGATCGGCACGGCAGAGTGATATCATCTCTGCATGCCTTATCACAGACAACAGCAGCAGGAGACTGGAGATCAGCGCTGGAGGTAAGTAAAGCTTTTTTTATTTTACTATGGGCAGAAGCACGGGGGCCATATCTAACACAGGTGGGATCATGTGCGATCAAAGGAGGGCGCAGGCAGATATAATATGCCCCGCTGCCCCAGCCCCTCAGCGTTATGCAGTTTCAGCACCACGCTGCTGAATGACAACGGCTGTGCATATTATATGAGCGGGAGCAAGAGATCAAACGCTGCCGCTGCAGCTATCACCTGCCCCCAGCACCGCTCCAGAGCGGACCCTGCAGTATATATATATATATATATATATATATATATATATATATATAAAAATATATATATATATATATGTATGCAACCCCCCCGTATATTCGGTTTATAAGACGCACCCCTACTTTCCCCCAAAATTTGGGGGAACAAAAGTGCGTCTTATAAAGCGAAGAATACGGTAAATAATGATGTTATTAAAAGTAATACTGTTTTTTTTTCTTCAAAAAAAGATTTGATCTTGACTTATGATTGGATGTGAATGGATAATCAGAGTTTTTTTTCTTCCAGCGTATCACTCCAAATGAATTCTTCTAAAATATAACTTTTATTTAATAAAGATAAAGAAGCCAATCTACGTATATCTGACAGACAGTTAAGGTCTTGAATGTAGGTCTCAGACTACGTGTTTCGATGTATTGCACGTCTTCATCATGATCTCAGAATTCATTTGGAGTGATACGCTGGAAGAAAAAAACTCTGATTATCCACATTTGTTTCTAAGTGTGCTTCAACACTCCCTCCTGTGCTGAATCCTCCTGAGTTTATAGCCTTCTCACCAGACGACTGACTGGGGTAAGCTCGCCTTTGTTCATTTATTTTGGATGATTGGATGTATAGTTGTATATATCGGGTGTATCACTTCCTTTGTATTACCTTTGACAAAGAACGTGTGTTGCGTTTGAAACATGTTGCTTTTACCTTGATGGACTGATTACTTTTAAGAATTTTTTAAATAAACTTCAAATTTTTATTGAGCTGGATTTTGCCCAGCCTGGGCCTTATTTTGAGATTGCAAAGGATGACCCAACTTTCCTTGTCTGCCAACATTGCAAACAGTGACTCAGTAGAGGCAAAAATTCAAATAATTTGACTACTACATGCATGAACCGGGACATGTGCAACCAACATGCATTACCAGCGTCAGACTGGGGTGTCTGGGCCCATTAGAGGAATTGACTCCAGGGACCCAACCTACAGCGATATGCAAATACCTGTTAGCCAATATCCTTGTTACAGTGGAGCACTGACTGTGAAACACAGGTGGCTCCTGCACATCTCCTGTGCACACACAATTACTGATGTATAATTACAGTAGTTTGCAGTAAGGGGGATCTTTGGTGAAAACAAGTGATTAGTGATGAGCGAGTACTAAAAAGCTCGGGTGCTCGAAGCTCGGGCCGAGCCTCCCAAGATACTCGTGTACTCGGCCCGAGCAACGAGCCCAATGTTATCCTATGGGAGACCCGAGTATTTTTGTGAAATGACCCCCCGGCAACATGGAGAAACCCTAAAAATGTCACAAAAGTCTCAGAAGAGTGCTCAAATGACATGGCAACAGCATGGGGAAGACCCCTTGAAGCATTTATCACTGAAAAGTCAGAGCTGTGAACAATTTTGTCCGCGTTTTACGCCATTTTTACGGACTCACCAGAAAACCTTCCAAAATGACCCCAAAATGATTTTTCATGGCAGAAATGTTAAGGGCACATACCCAATAGTGAGATAGAGCTGGTGTATGTTACTTTTTGAGATTAATACATGAAAGATTTTACGTGAAAACATTGTGTGGCACTCCGATGTCCCTGAGAAGAGACGTACATGAAGGCCTCTTGAGTCTAATGTGCCCATTTTGAGGAAGTGAGTCTTTGTAGTATTTTCCTTTGCCAGGGCAGTCCAAAATTGTGAGGTTCACCAATGCCCCTGCATAGAGACGTGCATGAGGGCCTGTAAACCTGAAGTGCCCATTGGAAGGAAGTGGGTGTATTATAGTATAGCCCTTTGGCAGGGCAGCCAAAAATTGGGAGGCTCCACGTTGTCCCTGGGTAGAGACGTGCATGAGGGCCTCAAAACATTAAGTGTCCATTGTCAGGAAGTGGGTGTATTATAGTATAGCCCTTTGGCAGGGCAGCCAAAAATTGGGAGGCTCCACGTTGTCCCTGGGTAGAGACGTGCATGAGGGCCTCAAAACATTAAGTGTCCATTGTCAGGAAGTGGGTGTATTATAGTATAGCCCTTTGGCAGGGCAGCCAAAAATTGGGAGGCTCCACGTTGTCCCTGGGTAGAGACGTGCATGAGGGCCTGTAAACCTGAAGTGCCCATTGGAAGGAAATGGGTGTATTATAGTATAGCCCTTTGGCAGGGCAGCCAAAAATTGGGAGGCTCCACGTTGTCCCTGGGTAGAGACGTGCATGAGGGCCTCAAAACATTAAGTGTCCATTGTCAGGAAGTGGGTGTATTATAGTATAGCCCTTTGGCAGGGCAGCCAAAAATTGGGAGGCTCCACGTTGTCCCTGGGTAGAGACGTGCATGAGGGCCTGTAAACCTGAAGTGCCCATTGGAAGGAAGTGGGTGTATTATAGTATAGCCCTTTGGCAGGGCAGCCAAAAATTGGGAGGCTCCACGTTGTCCCTGGGTAGAGACGTGCATGAGGGCCTCAAAACATTAAGTGTCCATTGTCAGGAAGTGGGTGTATTATAGTATAGCCCTTTGGCAGGGCAGCCAAACATTGGGAGGCTCCACGTTGTCCCTGGGTAGAGACGTGCATGAGGGCCTCAAAACATTAAGTGTCCATTGTCAGGAAGTGGGTGTATTATAGTATAGCCCTTTGGCAGGGCAGCCAAAAATTGGGAGGCTCCACGTTGTCCCTGGGTAGAGACGTGCATGAGGGCCTGTAAACCTGAAGTGCCCATTGGAAGGAAGTGGGTGTATTATAGTATAGCCCTTTGGCAGGGCAGCCAAAAATTGGGAGGCTCCACGTTGTCCCTGGGTAGAGATGTGCATGAGGGCCTCAAAACATTAAGTGTCCATTGTCAGGAAGTGGGTGTATTATAGTATAGCCCTTTGGCAGGGCAGCCAAAAATTGGGAGGCTCCACGTTGTCCCTGGGTAGAGACGTGCATGAGGGCCTCAAAACATTGTTCCCATTGCAAAGGAGCGGGTCTCCTGTCGTTGTAATGTCCATTCTGCAAAGAATGGGCGAAAAAATTTACCACTGGGGGTATACCTGAAACAAAGGCCTAAGTATTGCAATTTGTAACGGTCATCATCATGGTGGCGCATGAGGAGAAGGAGGAGCAGTCCAGCGATTATCCAAAGTCCAGAAGTGTGTACCCATGGGTGAGTGGAGGTACATGGCAAACTTTAAATTCCGCTCTCATTTGCTGGTGGTGTGGTGAAGTCTGGCCCAATCCAACCCTTGTTCATCTTGATCAGAGTCAGCCTGTCAGCATTTTCAGTTGACAGGCGGGTGCGTTTATCTGTAATGATTCCACCTGCGGCACTAAAAACACGCTCTGACAAAACGCTAGCAGCAGGGCAGGCCAGGACTTCCAAGGCGTAGAGAGCCAATTCATGCCACGTGTCCAGCTTGGATACCCAATAATTGTAAGGCACAGAGGAATGTCGGAGTACAGTTGTTCGATCTGCAAGGTACTCCTTCAGCATCTGGGCAAACTTAGGATTTCTTGTGGCACTACCCCGCACCTCAGGGGCTGTGGTACGTGAGGGGCTGAGAAAACTGTCCCACATCTTAAAGACTGTTCCCCTACCTCTGGCGGATTGGACTTGTGCCTCTCTCGGCTGTACGCCTCGGTTGTCCACTGATTCCTGACCTATGCTGCTAGCGTTTTGTGAGGGGAATGCTTTGCCTACTTCCGTGACTATGGCCTTCCGGAACTGCTGCATTTTGGTTGACCTCTCCTCCACGGGAATAAGAGACAAAAAGTTCTCCTTGTAGCGTGGGTCTAACAGTGTTACCAACCAGTAATGATTGTCGGCCAAGATGTTCTTAACGCGAGGGTCACGAGACAGGCAGCTTACCATAAAGTCAGCCATGTGCGCCAGACTCTTAACAGCCAGGACTTCAGTAGCCTGACCAACAAGATGACTGAACATGCTGTCCTCCTCCTCCTCCTCCTCCTCCTCCTCATCTACCCTGTCCTCTGGCCAGCCACGCTGAACCGAGGATATGACTGGTGTGCATGTCATATCCTCAATTTGGCCGGAGAGTTGCTCCATGTCTTCATCCTCCCCCTCGTCATAGTCCTCCACTGCACGTTGTGATGAGACGAGGCTGGGCTGTGTGTTATCATCACCCACACCCACTACTGTTTCTTGCTGCAACTCATCGCGCTCCACCTGCAATGCATCATGTTTGTTTTTCAGCAGAGACCGTTTTAGAAGGCAGAGTAGCGGTATGGTGACGCTAATAATGGCGTCATCACCACTCACCATCTTGGTGGAGTCCTCAAAGTTTTGGAGGATGGTACATAGGTCTGACATCCATCTCCACTCCTCAGGTGTTATGTGTGGAGTTTGACCCATTTCCCGACGGCTTAGGTGATGCAGGTACTCAACAACTGCCCTCTTCTGCTCACATATCCTGACCAACATGTGCAGAGTTGAATTCCAACGCGTGGGGACATCACACACCAGTCTGTGAGCCGGAAGATGCAAACTGCGCTGAAAGCCGGCAAGGCCGGCTGAAGCAGTAGGTGACTTTCGAAAATGTGCAGACAGGCGGCGAACTTTTACCAGCAGATAAGACAGCTCTTGGTATGACTTTAGAAACCGCTGAACCACGAGGTTGAGCACATGGGCCACGCATGGAACATGTGTCAGCTGGCCTCGCCTCAAAGCCGCCACCAGGTTCCGGCCATTGTCACACACGACCTTTCCTGGCTTTAGGTTCAGAGGTGTGAGCCAGTGATCTGCCTGCTGTTTCAGAGCTGTCCACAGCTCTTCTGCATTGTGGGGTTTGTCACCTATGCAGATTAGCTTCAGCACAGCCTGTTGCCGCTTCGCCGAGGCAGTGCTGCAGTGCTTCCAGCTTGTGACTGGTGTGGAGGGTACAGTGGATGAGGATGCGCAGGAGGAGGAGGAGGCTGAAGAGCATGACATTCCGGAGCTGTAGAGTGTGGGTGAAACACTGACTGAGGTAGGGCCTGCAAACCTTGGTGTGGGAAGGACGTGTTCCGTCCCTCGCTCAGACTGGGTCCCAGCTTCCACAATATTAACCCAGTGTGCCGTCAACGAGATGTAGCGGCCTTGCCCACAAGCACTTGTCCACGTGTCTGTGGTTAGGTGGACCTTGGGTGAAACAGCGTTGTTCAGGGCACGTGTGATGTTTTGTGACACGTGGTTATGCAACGCGGGGACGGCACACCGGGAGAAATAGTGGCGGCTGGGGACCGAGTAACGTGGGACAGCTGCCGCCATCAGGTCACGGAATGCTTCTGTCTCCACCAGCCTAAAAGGCAACATTTCCAGCGCAAGCAGTCGCGAAATGTTAGCATTTAGAACTGTGGCATGTGGGGTGTTGGCAGTGTATTTGCGCCTGCGTTCAAAGGTTTGCTGAATGGATAACTGAACGCTGCGCTGGGACAAGGACGTGCTTGATGATGGTGTTCTTTCTGCGTAGGCAACTGCAGGTGCAGGAGTGGAGGAGGCTTGTTCGCAGGCAGCATGGACAGGGGATTGGCTCGCATGCACAACCAGCGAAGACGTAGCAGTGACATCAGCAAGCACTGCTCCTCGACTCTGTTGTACTTCCCACAAAGTCGGGTGCTTGGCTGACATGTGCCTGATCATGCTGGTGGTGGTCAGGCTGCTAGTTTTGGTACCCCTGCTGATGCTGGCACGGCAGGTGTTGCAAATGGCCTTTTTTGAATCATCTGGATCCAACTTAAAAAACTGCCAGACTCGGGAAGACCTAACATTTGTACAGGCACCTTGTGTCGTCGTGTTGTTCCGGGGAACGGTTGCCTGACTTCTGCCTGGGGCCACCACCCTGCTTCTTACTGCCTGTTGTGATGCTACGCCTCCCTCCCCCTGTGCACTGCTGTCCTCGCTCTGCATATCCTCCTGCCAGGTTGGGTCAGTTACTGGATCATCCACCACGTCGTCTTCCTCTTCCGCACCCTGCTCCTCCTCCTGACTTCCTGACAATTGTGTCTCATCATCGTCCACCACTTGTTGAGACACGTTGCCAACTTCGTGAGAACGTGGATGCTCAAATATTTGGCCATCTGTACAGACGATCTCCTCATGACCCACTTCAATATGAGCTGGCGAGAGGCCAGAATGTGTGAATGGAAACGTGAACAGCTCTTCCGAGTGTCCAAGTGTTGGATCATTAATGTCCGAGGAGGACGTGTACTCAGCCTGGTGGTAGGAAGGAGGATCAGGTTCAGAAATGTGCGGTGCAGTATCACGGCTACTGACACTTGACCGTGTGGAAGACAGAGTGTTTGTGGTGGTGCCAATCTGACTGGAAGCATTATCTGCTATCCAACTAACAACCTGTTGACACTGGTCTTGGTTCAAGAGCGGTGTACTGCTGCGGTCCCCAAGAATTTGGGACAGGACGTGCGAGCGACTAGATGTGGCCCTTTGTTGTGGCGAAATTAGAGCTTGCCCACGACCTCGGCCTCTGCCTGCACCACCATCACGTCCACTTCCTTGTTCCTTGCCAATGCCCTTGCGCATTTTGCAATGCTGTGCACTGCTGACGTGTATATTCACTACTTGTGCGTTATATCAAAGTTTGTGGAAATTGCACACAAGTGCACCTGTACGCTGCCACCGACAGGCACACACGTGCAATTTTAAAAACCAAGCATGGACGCAATAAGAACCTAACAGGTTTTTTTGGGGCGCGACAATTACAGACAAGTCAGACACTATCTGGACTGTTTTACACTGTGTACACCAGCCCCAGATATGATGAAGGCTGGTATACGGTCACCACTACCCTGCCTGCCTGTATACTGGTACAATAGTCCTGACAAGGACTCTTCTGGTCACTAGCCTGTATTCAGACCTGGCTATACCCTGCCTGTATATAGCAACAATAGTCCTGAGAAGGACTCTGCTACTGTACTCCGACCTGGCTATACCCTGCCTGCCTGTATACAACTAGAATAGTCCTGAGAAGGACTTTTGGTCACACTGTTTGCAGCCCTGCAACTGAAAAAGCTATAAAGGGCCGCAAAGCTTTCCCTGAATCAGCGACACTCTCCCTGCACTATGGGGAGATAAGGTATGCACACCAGTGACTATGGAAGGGGAATACATGGAATAGCAGAAACTGCTGTGTGAATACTGACATGAAAAATTCAATAGCTATTTGTAAGAATGAAATGTGAAAAATGGAACCTGCATTACTGCCATGAATATATGAATAAAGAGAAATTTAGCTACTGAATTGATCAATGCAGAAGAGCCCCAACACTACGCCAAAGTATTTCTCTACGTTGGGGTCCCTAGCTTGTGTGTGTCCTCTCATGCAGTTAAAAAACTTACCGTGTATGGGACGCTGAGACCCAGGCTATATATACGATGTGGATTGGCAATAGGTGTGTATGGGGAGGGTTCACAAACGAAAAACTACTAACATTAAGGAATAACGTTTGGAACTCCATTCTATGTCTGAACTGGGTGCAAAAAACCTAAAAAACATCACTATGGGGAGATAAGGTATGCACACCAGTGACTATGGAAGGGGAATACATGGAATAGCAGAAACTGCTGTGTGAATACTGACATGAAAAATTCAATAGCTATTTGTAAGAATGAAATGTGAAAAATGGAACCTGCATTACTGCCATGAATATATGAATAAAGAGAAATTTAGCTACTGAATTGATCAATGCAGAAGAGCCCCAACACTCTCCCTGCACTGACTGTCTGGATAGCTGTGAGCAGAGCACAGCGCGCCGGCCGGTATAAAGGCTCGGTCACGCTGTGCAGGCCGGCCAATCACTGCAATTCCACAACTAACAGGGCTGTGGCATTGCAGTGGTCTGCCAGCCAATCCCTGCATGAGGGCTGGCTCTCAAAAGAGCGCCAACATGCAGAAATGAAGACCACGAGTACAGCACGAGTATCGCGAGATTACTCGGTCCCCACCGAGCAGCCCGAGTACAGCGATACTCGTGCGAGTACCGAGTAGTTACAAGCATGCTCGCTCATCACTACAAGTGATCCCTGATCCACAGGTTAGGTAGGTGATCTCTTATTGGATGAATGAATCAGGGGTCGAGTCGGACATGAACTCCACTTTCAAGGGGATAAAAGTTGCACGATCGGTGCTGGTCCCAGCAATCGGTCCCCACAGATGAATAAGTTGTCACTTATCCTTAGGCCATGTTCACACGTTCAGTACTTGGTCAGTTTGTTACATCAGTATTTCTAAGCCAAAACTGGAAGTGGGTGAAAAATGCAGAGGTGTTTCTATTAGACTTTCCCTCTGATTTTAATACTCCTGGTTTTGGCTACAAATACTGAGGTAAAATACTGACCAAATACTCAACATGGGCACATGACCTTAGAATAGGTGATTACTTAACATATTTATTACAGTGTAATAGTCACAGGACAGGGAGGGGTTAAACATTCAAGTATTTAATCGCTACTGGAAATAATCTTCCCTGTATTGATAGAGAAAAACTGTCCTCCAGACACAACACAATCCACTATACCAAGATCTATAATACAACATACAAGAGAGAAATACCGCCACACCGTGACCAATAACATATTACCACCACATAGTAACCGAATACAACCACATACAAGAAAGAAATACCGCTACACCATAATCAGAGCACATAATGACCGAAGATTACCACATACAAGGGAGACATACACTCATCACTATGACCAAAACCACATAAATGACCAAATAATACCCCATACAACAAAGAAATACCACCACACTGTGACCAGACCACATATTACCACCACACAGTGCTTGAATAATACTACAATAATGATCATGAATAAAAATCACAATACTAATAACACTAATATTACCATTAGTGCCATCATACACAGGAGCTCTGTATATAGGGTAAGTGTACAAGTAATACAGTGATCACCAGTGACATTAATTCGTGACATACACAGGAGCTCTGTATATAGTGTACAGTATAGTGTGTGTGTGTACATGTAATACACTGACTTACCAGTGACGTCTCTGGCTGAAGTTATTCATCTTCGTTTTTCCTCTTCATACGGCGCTGACCGCCATCACGTCTTCCAGCCATGACGCAAATCTGCAGAAAATAACACAGTCACCTATAGACGATCACTCCAAGAGCACATTCCTCACTTTTCCCCCAATTTCAACACCACGTCAGACTTTTGTTCCCCCCATGGAAGACAGTATCCTCAAAATTAAATTATATTACAGCAGTAATAATGTCCCCTAATTAGCCCTTACAGTAATTATATTCACCATTTGCCACTATAAACCCAAAATGTATGCTCCTCATTCTGGCCCCATATAGTAATAATATTTCTCATCCTGGCCCCCTTTATTTGATAAATTCTCCTATCCTGGGCCCTTATGTTCACTCAAATGATAGTTCATTTCTAAGGTGGGGAGACAGAAGCTGGTAGTGTTTGGATGTGGGGCTCCCGTGATGTCACAATGTAATGTGAGCCACGAATCGTGATTACTGTCAGCGCTGAAACAGTGCCAGCACCAGAGGTGAATACAGGGTCTTTTATTTTAGCTGGGGTAAACAAGGAGAATCAAAGGAGGTTGTTAATTGCTTCCTGTACAAAATATCAACCTTCCAAAATAGCCCCAAAGTGCACCTTTCCATAATGTCCCCCCAAAACTTACCCTTTCTATAATATCTCTCCCATATTACGTGTCTGCATAAAGTCCCCCCGCTCCTTATTATACTAATTATACTATGCCGCCTATTACAATCTCTTTCCTAATTGCCCCATCCTGTCCCATATTGCCCCATCCTGTCCCACATTGCCCCATCCTGTCCCACATTGCCCCATCCTGTCCCACATTGCCCCATCCTGTTCCCCACTGCCCTATCCTGTTCCCCACTGCCCTATCCTGTTCCCCACTGCCTGATAATGTCACTTGTAAAGTGACACCGCTCCTCCCCCATCACAGCCCCTGCATCTAAATTGATTCTCCATGTCATGTTTAACTCCACAGGAGTGATTACCTGGTGCCCGCACATCCTCTTCTTCCATGCGGACCCAGTGATGACGGATGTCGGTGCGGTGCTAAGGAACTCCTCCGCCTCAGTCTTGGCACTGCACTGTTCAAATGTATGCGTGCCTGAAAGATGTGCGTACATTTGAATATGAGTTGCGAAGTCTGCAGGTCCTGCGTTCACCTCATTTTGTGCAGGCAGGGCCAGCTCCAGGATTTTGTGGACCCCGGGTGAAAGTCTCATTGAGCCCTATGCACACGCAGACATGCACATACACAGATACGTACATATACATATTTAAAGACAAATTCACAAAAAATACATATAAATACATAAATCTATACACAGTCACTGACATACATAGATACACATCATACATGCACACACAGACATATTAGAGATATTATTAATATGGGGAAACCAGCAGCAGCCTCATTCACCTCCCCCGCTTGTCTCCCGTCCAGCTTCTTCCAGGCATGTGGCTGTGCCGCACTGATTGGTAGCCGTCACTAACAGACATGGCCGCACATAGAGCACACTGAATCTGCTGTTTATACATCACAGGAGGGGCTGGGGGCTACAGCATATAAATGACAGGAGGGGCTGGGGGCATAGACATTACTGGGGGGCATACATGTTACTGAAGTGCGTACCTATTACTGGGGGCATAGATGTTACTGGGGTAGCATACAACTCTGTGGGGTGTACACATTACTGGGGTGGGTGGCATAGAGCTCTGTGGTGCCACACATACTGCTCTGGGGTGGTAGTGCATACGGCTCTGGGGTGGCAGCGCATACGGCTCTGGGGTGGCAGCGCATACAGCTCAAGAGGGCACCTACTGCTCTGAGAGGGCCTATACAGAAAAGGAGTGGGGGCCCATACAGATCAGGAGTGGGGGTCCATACAGATCAGGGGGGGTGGAACATACAACTCAGAAGGTGCGGCATACATCTGTTCAACATACAGCTCAGGACGGGGTGGCATAAAGATGGAGGGGTGGAACATACAGCTCAGGAGTGGGGGCCCATACAGCTCGGTGGGGGAGGGACACATACAGCTCGGGGGGAGAGGCACAAACAACTCAGAAGTGAGGGCACAAACAGCTTAGGAGGGGGAGGGGCACATACAGCTCAGGAGTGGGAGCACATAAAGCTCGGGGGGAGGGGCACATACAGCTCGGGAGGCCCATACAGCTGGGGGGGAGGGGCACATACAACTTATGAGTGGGAGCCCTTACAGCTCAGGAGGGGGATCACCATACAGATCTGGAGGGGGTGAAAACTACAGCTCAGGTGGAGGGGGCCCCATACAGTGCAGGAGCACATACTGTGCTCAGTATGCTGCTTGGTGGATGCTGGCTCTTCATCTGTGGGACAGTAGCACATGCGCGGTAGCTCCGCCCACAGATGAACTTCAATGCAGGAGGAGCATGGAGCATTTAGCAGTGAATGCTCGGTGCCACTGTGGCTTAAAGGGCCGGCAACCGCACTATCCAGGATTCAGGATAGTGCGGCTGACAGCTCAAGCACTGCGGCCCCGGAACTCAGCGCGGGGCCCGCAGGACTGAAGAGTGGGCCCCCCATGCTGTCCCAGGGCCCCAGCATTTGCCCACGCCCGAGTGCTGACGCTGCCCCTGACTCCCACAGGGCAAGGACCTTTAGTGAGTCACATGACTGTAATGTCACCACAGGTCCTGCTAGAAAAGTGGAAACTGCAGAGATCGCATCTGTGCGATCACTGCAGTTTATGATGGAAAGGCTGGGGCCCATCAGAGCATGGGGGCCCAGTCTGCCCGCTCTAACGCTGGCACTGAGAACCAGCCCAGCCCGCAGTAACAAGCCCGCGCAATATAAAGCATGGGGATCTGGGGCCCTCTTGGGACCTGGGGCCCCGGGCACCGGAGGATTCCACGGTGCTCCGATGGACCAGTCCGATGCTGTGCATTAGGCCGGCTTCTGACTTGCGATTTTCTCGCAGTAGTGCAATGCTAGAAATTCTCGCATTGCACTCGGACACATGTTAAACAATGAGGCAGCTCCCATCTGCTATTTTTTTCTCAGTCCAAATCGGACTGAGAAAAAAATCGCAGCATGCTGCATTTTGGTGAGTTTCTCGCACGAGTCTCTCCAATGCAAGTCTATGGGTGCATACGGACCATACTAGTGACATGCGTTTTTCACAATAGATTTCACACATGTAGCAGAGGACAATGTAAATGCTTCTGTACATAACATTACATGAATAGCAGCTGATGAGGGTAAAAACTGATAGCACACTGACAGCATACTGACAGCACACTGATGACTAGTGTACTAAAATCGGCCGAGTTTTTTTCCCTGCTACTCGGACCGATTTTACACGCATAAATGTGATTCCAGCCTTAGGCCGGCTTCTCACTTGCGGGTTTCTCGCAGTAGTGCAATGCGAGAAAATCTCGCATTGCACTCGGACACATGTTAGTGAATGATTCAGCTCTCATCTGCGATTTTTTTTTCTCAGTCCAAATCGGACTGAGAAAAAAATCACAGCATGTTGCGTTTTGGCGAGTTTCTCCTGCGAGTCTTTCCAATGCAAGTCTAAGGGAGCGTGTAAATAATCGGATGTCACTGGACACTCACACCATCCTAGTAACATCCGATTTTCTAAATACATTTCTCACATGTTTCCTAAAACGCTGGAAACGAGTGAGGTCTCACAATGCCTGTCAATCTCTATTCTCTGTCAGTCGGTCTCTCCCTCTCGGTCTCTATACTCTCTCTGTCGATCGGTCTGTTGGTCGGTCACTATCTCTGTCCCTCTCTCTCTGTCCATGTCGGTCTATCCCTCTCCCCCCCCTCTCTCATACTCACCGATCCCTGATCACCAGCGCGGCGCTGCACGGCGTTCACACTGCTCCGGCGGCTTCTCCTCTTTTGAAAAAGCTGGCCGCTCATTATTCAATCTCGCATTCACTGCATTCCCTGCTTTCCCTGCCCACCGGCGCCTATAATTGGTTGCAGTCAGACACGCCCCCACGCTGAGTGACAGCTGTCTCACTGCAACCAATCACAGCTGCCGGTGGGCGGGTCTATGCTGTGCAGTAAAATAAATAAATAATTTAAAAAAACGGCGTGCGGTCCCCCCCAATTTTAATACCAGCCAGATAAAGCCATACGGCTGAAGGCTGGTATTCTCAGGATGGGGAGCTCCACGTTATGGGGAGCACCCCGGCCTAACAATATCAGCCAGCAGCCGCCCAGAATGGCCGTAGCTATTAGATGCGACTGTTCTGGGACTGTACCCGGCCCTTCCCGATTTGCCCTGGTGCGTTGACAATAGGGGTAATAAGGAGTTAATGGCAGCCCATATCTGCCACTAAATCCTAGATTAATCATTGCAGGCATCTATGAGACACCCCCAATGATTAACCTGTAAATTAAAGTTAATAAACACACACAGTAAAAAAATCCTTTATTTGAAATAATAAACAATAACAAAGACCCTCGTTCACCACTTTATTAAGTACCCAAAAAACCCATCCATGTCCGACGTAATCCTCGGAGGTCCCGCGTCGCTTCCAGCTCTGCTACATGAAGGTGACAGGAGCTGCAGAAGACACCGCCACTCCTGTCAGCTCCACGCAGCAACTGAGGTGAGTAGCGTGATCAGCTGATGATGTCACTCAGGTTACTCGCGGCCACCGCTGATCCTCCAACAGTGACAGCAAGTCACCCGAGTGACAGCGATGAAGTCACAGGTGAGTTGCGGTCACGGGGGGAGAATACAGCTGTTCGCGGGTAGCCTGAGTGACGGCAGAGCTAATCGCGCTGCTCAATTCAGTCACTCAGGAGATTAGCGGTCACCGGTTAGTCCTTCACGGGTGACCGCTAATCAGAACGCGACACTGACAGAGCCGCGGCATGACAATGAAGTCGGGTGACGTTCACCCGAGTTCATTCTGATCGCGCGGCTCTGTCTGTGTCTGCTGTCATCTGCCATTCAGCTCTGCTATATGGCTGTCTGTGTCTGCTGTCAGCGGCCATGTAGCAGAGCTGAATGGCAGATGACATAGTAAAAACGGATCCCATACGCATCAAACACGCATTACACACGCTCTACTATCCTTGAAATAATTAAAAAAAAGGAACGCACTTGCATTGCACAATGACCTAACGTGAACTAAAATCAGCCGAGTTTTTTTCAGCCAACACGGACCGATTTTACTCGCATAGATGTGTTTCCAGCCTCACTGTGGGAATCTTACTGCACTAAAATACGAACTATTGGGCCGTGTCTGCTGCTGCTTCTTCCTCCTATTCTCACAGAGGTCTGAATGCCTGCACCAGATTTCAGCACCGAATTTGTACCTCCTGGAAGAAAACTGCATAGAAACGATGTCAAAACCATTTTTGTGCATTTTTTTGCCAAAATATGTGGATTTGGTGCTGAAATTTTTATATCATATTCCTGCACTCAATCTACACATTCTGGCAAAAAAAAAAAAAACAAATCGCATTACTACTGCATCATACTGCATGTGCTACTGATATGTCTCAACAAGTCCACATTAAATACATGACTGCACCAAATGAATTATGAAATCCCAGAAAATCAATCATGCATAGTGATTGAAAAAAGGTGACCAAGTCCAATAAATATTCATATCATAAGATTTTTATTAAGTTAAAAAAATTAATTATTTAAAATAGATGCTCTACTGATTAGTTATTTTTGCCAGCAGGTGCAGATTGGGTGCAAGTGGAAAGTGCCGGAAAAGGGCAGTCATGGGCGAGGGCTATGATGGACCTAACCCCAGCCTAGCACAGTACAGACACAGTGGACAGAGTGGGGTGGGTGCTAGGTGGTGTGGAGGTGGTACCTGCTGACTGCTGCGCTTCCATTTCTTCAGCCAGGTGCGCCAGCTCCCATACACTTCCATGGGCCTCTTGCCCTGTGCGCTCAGTAAGGAGACGACCACTGGGCAAGACTTGCATAACTTTACTAAGAAAACATTTGACAGCAACTTGTAGTCATCATCAGTTACATTCTTTGGTTTCTGTACCTGGCTTGGCTCTACAGGGATGGCCATAATAGGGCAACAGCTTTCCGTTTTGGACCCACTCCCTCAACATAGTGGCAGATCGTGCGGCCTGGCACGCTAAACGGATGGACTCTCTGTATGACCTCCCACTGCGACTGTGTTCCTTTAGCAGCTGCCAGCCTAAAGTAGGGGCGCCCCAACTTCTCCTTTTACATCTCCATGACAAAACTGGACTTACACTCCACTGCAGACAAGCCCCCTTGAAATATTTATGCTTCTTTCTTTCCTTTTCTGCCTTTCCACTGTTTTGCTTCTGCCACCTCCACCCTATTCACTCCACTCTGCTCTTATGACCCTTCTGGTCGTTTCTCTTGTTCTGCTCACTGGCTCTGCATCTCCCTAACAGAATGAAACAGGAAGCTGCTTTTCTTTAGATCTCTTCCTGTGCTCATAAGTCACCCTCTCACTTAACCCCTGCTTCACTGTCACTCCCTACCCATCCCCTCTCATTAAGGGACCCGGGACCCATGACACCTTATGCCAGCCGGCTGTATTACACAGGTGAGATTACCATACAATAAAATTACAATGCAATCCAGACACATACACATCAATATATTTGTACCATAATACCATACAATCACCATAAACATTTGCATTGTAATAGCATAGGTCACCAAACTTGAAGTGGGGGTAGTAGGGCACTGGACACCCTATTACATCCCCCCTACTTTAAGCTCTCCAGTCCTCTGGTGACGGAACTCTCTTGAAAGATATAAACCAATACATGCATGCAACCAGCATTACATCCATGTTTTTGTCCCTTTTCAATGTGGGCCAGGCCTATTCACTAACCATATCAGTACTGCCAATATACCTTTTGTCTGGACCTCCCTTCCCTGCTAAGGGGCCCATTATCATCTAGCGGTAGCTGACAGTACTGCAACATAACCCAAATAAAGAACGAAATATCACATACACTCACATCCTAAAATACTTTAACATTAAATATGCATGTCCTTCTCAGTAGCCGTAGAACCGTCCAGCCCTCTGGGAAAACATGCAAACACTCCAGTCCTCTCACCTGCCAGTCATGATGAGAACCACAAAGTAGCATTGTCCATTTCACCCACTGGACCCAAATGGTGGGGGTGCTGTCCTTAAAACAAAGTGGGGAATCATCCAAACAGTCCTGGAGGTCTAACGCTTACTAATCAACGTTCCATCTTAGTTTCCATCTCAGCTGGAAACAGTCTCTCAGGTTTGGGGGCAAAGTCCATGGAGGGGACAGGGAAAGGCCATAAAAAGAACAGGACTAAGTCCATCAACAGGACAAAGTCCAGGGGCGGGATTCCTGAAAGCTGCAGGGCGAGCTGTGGGCCAAGGCTACACTCCTCCGCCCCAAGAGCTCGTAGATTTCCCAAATCAAACAGAGGTTCCACAAAGAACAACAGCAAAGTCCTAGCCTCTTCCAGCCACTTCAGGGCAACATTCTTCAGCCAAACTGAGGCTCCCCACCTTCAACTTCACAGATGATTCTTGCAGCAGGCCCGACAGCCACCAGCAGCTCCTGATGACAGCAGCCAAAGTATCTCCTGCAGCTTTTTTGCGCTTCCAGCCTCTGCCATGCTCACTACTCTCTCGTCTTTGCTGTGTGCTCCTCTCTGCACATTCGGCAGCACTGTATCCTCACTCCAAGATGGCACTGGCCGAGTCGATGATGCGCACTTCCTGCGTTGCTGGGCCCGCCTCTTCTGGCACCAGAGTCCGGTCACATCACACGTCTGTGTATCGCCTCCACGTCAGCAGCCGGGCTGCTCGGATCCGGATCTGCAGTGTGGCTCGAGGGGTCTCCGGACCCGGGGGTCTTGCGGACACTTCAAAATAAAAAGGGGAATGATGGTATGTGGGGATATTGTATACAGTCCGTGACGCCACCCACGGTGTGTGGTAAAATGGGGTACCACCGCTGCTATTGGGGAGCAACCGGGGTGTTGGGATGGCAGCTAGTTGTTGTTAACCCTCCGTGGGTAGGGATGGATGCCCCGGGGCAATCACACAAGTCCGTGGTAAACAAAGGTGCCAGTGGCCAGAGCTCCGCGGCTGGGTGTATTCTGGTCCCTCACCCGGGGTGATGGTGTGTGTCACTTTCCTCTGCGCTACTTGTGTTTCTTGTGGACTTCCTGGTATGGAACACGGAAGCCCGCTCCCGGTACTTTTATTGGGAGCCCTGCCCACTGACGCTGGCCCTTGGGATCTACCGGGCCCTGGCGGATGCCCTATCCCCCTCGGTGGGTTGTTGTCTGCTTTTGGGACTTTGGTTGGGACAGGACCTATAATCCTGCCCTCAATTGGTTAATTAGCAAGGCCGTTGGTTCCAGCCCTGGCTTCAGGGTCCAAGTACCCCCTCTGTGCATGGTTTCCGGGTCGGTTCTTCGGTGTCGGTATCGGCCGGCTCCTACCCTGTCCCGGTTCACCTTGGATCTCCGGCAGCCATCTTCCCGTCTCCTGTCAGACACTGACCAGCATCTGCCACCTAGCCAGAACACCGGGGCTCCAACCCCGACGCCTTTGCTCTCTTATTTCAGTTGCACTTTCTCCTCTCTCACACCTACTCCTCTCCACTCCAACTGTAAACTTCAACCTCTCACTTCAAACTCCAATTTCAACTCTCCTTTTTCCGCCCCCGGATTCTCCAGACCCCTAGGTGGGTGTTCCCCATCCGCCTGGTCCCGCCCACTGGTGTGCCTGTCCTACCCTGGGGGGAGTGATTATGGTTTTGTTGGCTTGGTGTAACCCTTTGAGGGAAGGTGTTATGAGGGGACCTATTCTACTGTATGTGTGACTACCTGGGGCACCAGGGTGTCACATTCCCCCTTGGATACAGACCGTCCGCGGGCTGTCCGACCACTGACATTTTTTTTTTTTCTGCAACTGTGGAATGCAAAAAGGGGATAGCAAGAATAACAACATTAAAACATTTTTTCCCTCACGGGAGGTACACTTCTTAAATGTTGCAAACAACATTACTTTCCCAAGGCACCCGCCACCCAAACAAACCTGCTCCCTAGTGCTACCTCTAAAACTGGTGGACACCCCTTTCCCAAGTCAAGAAACGGTTCCGGGTGATGCCCACGTGGGCCAGGTAGAAAGTTCCTTACCCGGCAGTCCTTGTCAAGAGCCCCAAGTCCGGGGGACCTCTGGCCTGGAGGTTAGTCACCGGTTGCAATAGTGAACGGGCCTCGGCCTACTCTACCGCAGGTCCTTCCTCCAGTCAGCCTCTCCAGAGGCTCAACAAGAAAGTAGGAGGGATATTTACAAAGCCCAAAAGTTTTTGGGTTGGCCTGCCAGTTCTCGGCCTTGGTCCATTTTTAAAACAACATAATTTTCAAACGGGGGAAACAACTGTTGGGTAGCCGGGAAACCGCTACCTTACTTTTTCTTGGTAGTAATCAGGTGAGATATTCGGCTGATTGGGTTTCATTTGCACACATACAAGATTATTTAAACAGCAAGTGGGCACCACTCACTTAAACTACGGTTTCCCTGTATCTGAGTGGTGGCTGACCTAAGTTAGGGCGTGTGGACCTTCTTGGCCCGCTATCCTCACTTAGGACTGGTGGGGAAGAGTGAACTACGGGTTCCTCTTCCCTAATGTCAGGTATAGCTGGTAGGGACCTACGGGGGCTTGGTGTAAGTGCATCCCTGGGTGGTTGTGGTGGTGTATCGCTGGTAGACCTCTCTGGCTCTGTATCTTCCACGGGTTGTGGGAACATTATAACGGGAACAATCACCGCTCCATTCTGCATTGGCCAACCAGCTGGAAAGTCACCCATAATAGTGTGGATCAGTTCTTACTACTCCTCCCCGCCCGGAGTGGGAGCGGGAACTTTCTCCACTATCCTTCAGGTGGTCCCTGGAAACAGTGGCCGTAGTCTTCCCTTGGTCACGACTGACAAGGTACGTCTTCTGATTTTCCCAGTCAGTAGGTTGTATGACATAGGGGGTCCTCTCCCATTGGTCGTCCAACTTATGCAATCTTCTCTTCCTCTTCAGCACTATATCTCCAGGTTCAAAGGGGCAGCTTGGGCTTGTCTATTGAAACGTTGCTCTTGTTTTTCTCTGCTCTGGCGCAGGTTCCTCTCCACATATTCCTGGATCTGTTGGTACTGCCTCTGACGCTTGGCATCTTAGTCGGTTGTTGGCGGGATGGTCTCAGGCACCTCTACATCTAACTCCAGATCTACTGGTAGTCTTCCGGGCCTCGCCCTCATTAGATATGTAGGGGTGCATTTAGTGGAGCTGCTAGGGATATTGTTGTACATGTCCACCAGATCAGGGAGTTTTTCAGGCCACAGGTTCCGCTCTTCAAGGGGCATGGTCTTGAGAAGGTTGAGGACCAGGTGGTTCATCTTCTCACACATCTTGTTAGTCTGGGCATGATAGGGGGTGGTACGGATCTTCTTGAACCCGTACAAGTTGCACAGATCTTCGCCTAAAAGGCAGGGCCTTGATCTGTAAGCACCCTCTCCGGGTAACCATGTGGCCGGCAGAAGTAGGCTTGGAAGACCTTCACTACAGTGTGAGCCATTAGATCCTTGACGGGTACCACCACCATGAACCTGGAGTAGTGGTCTACAATGGTGAGGGCGTAGGTGTAGCCGCTCCGGCTTAGCGTAAGCTTGACGTGGTCCAGAGCGATAAGTTCCAGCGGCTGGTGAGTGACAATTGGCTCCAATGGGGCTTTCTGGCTGGTTCCATCCTTTCTTCTTAGCACACAGGGACCACAATCGCTATACCATGCTTCGATGGACTCTCTCATTCCAACCCAATAAAAGCATTCTCTCAACAGCATTTCTAACTTCTTCCAGCCAAAGTGTCCAGCTCCATCGTGATAGACTTTCAAGACCACGGACACATACGCTTGCGGCACTACAATCTGACAGACCTTCTCATATGTCTTAGGATTAATTATCCCTCTGTACAATTTGCCCTGCTGTAAGTACAAGTGGTCCCTTTCTTTCCACAGCCGCTGCGCTTCTGCGAGGGCAGTGGGCTCCATCCTGGATTGGGCTTGGGAAATTAGCATCTTAACTAGCCAGACTGCAGGTTTCTTGTCTTGGGATTCCTGCCAACCATGGTGGTGTAATGGGTTGAAGGCTGGCTTCTGCTGACCACTATATGGCCTTGTCTCTTTCACACTATCAGGTTGATGGAACGCAGGCAGTTCAATTTCTTCTAACTCATCTTCATCCAACCCTCCATCAGGCAGGTGTGCATCCGAGACAACGCATCTGCATTGGTGTTTTTATGGCCGGCCCTGTACTTGATGGTAAAGTCATAATTCGCCAGCCGAGCCACCCAGCGTTGTTCCAAGGCCCCAAGTTTCGCCGTATCCATGTGGGTCAGGGGATTGTCATCTGTGTAGGCAGTACATTTTGCAGAAGCTAGGTAATGCTTGAACCTCTCTGTTATCGACCAGACGAGTGGCAGGAACTTCAACTTGAAAGAGCTATAAGTCTCGGGATTTCTTTCCATCGGACGGAGCTTCCTGCTTGCATAAGCAATCACCTTCTCCTTGCCATTTTGCATCTGCGATAGGACAGCACCCAGGCCCACATTGCTGGCGTCTGTGTATAGAATGAACGGGAGGCCGTAGTCAGGGTAGGCTAGGATTTCTTCTCCGGTCAAAGCTGACTTCAGCTGCTGAAATTATTCTTCCTGCTCTTCACCCCAGGTGAACCGGGGGCCAGGAGTCTTGCCATTCTTGGTTTGTCCCACCAGGAGATCCTGCATGCAGGCGGCCATTTTGGTGTAGCCCTTGATGAAGCGATGGTAATAACCTACCAGGCCCAGGAACTGCCTCACCTCCTTAGTTGTGGTCGGTCTTGGCCAGCTCTGGATGGCTGTAACCTTCTCCGGATCCGGCGCCACACCTTCAGCACTGACCACGTGCCCGAGGTACTGTACTTTAGGTTTCAGCAGATGGCACTTGGAGGGCTTCAGTTTCATCCCATATTTGGAGAGCGCCTCAAACACCTTGGCAAGATGCTCCAGATGTTCCTCGTATGTCTTGGAGTAGACAATGACGTCGTCCAAATATAGCAGGACTGTCTCCAAATAGCAATGTTCCAAGCAAGACTCCATCAGCCTCTGGAAGGTTCCTGGTGCTTTACACAACAAAAAAGGCATGCTGTTGAACTCGCAGAGATCCATCGGGGTAGCAAAAGCAGTCTTCTCCCGGTCCTCCTCCGCGGCGGACTCCTGCCAGTAGCCACTAGTAAGGTCAAGAGTAGAGAAGTAATTAGCTGTTTTCAGTGCAGCTAATGACTCTTCAATACGGGGGAGAGGGTATGCATCCTTGTGCGTTATCTGATTAATCTTCCAGTAATCCACAGACATCCTCATAGTGCTGTTCTTCTTCTTTACCAGGACCAACGGAGCTGCCCAGGGACTGCAACTATCACGGATGACCCCTGCCTCCTTCATGTTCCTCCACATGTCTTTGGCACACTGTTAATGTGCAGGTGGAATCGGCCTATATCTCTCTTTGATGGGTGGATGTGTACCGGTGGGAATGTGGTGTTGGACTCCCTTTATCCTCCTGAAATTTAGCGGGTGTTTGCTGAATACCTGCTCGCACTCCTGTACTACCCTGTACACCCCTCCCTTGTGATGTTCAGGTGTGGAGTCGGTGCCTACGTGTAGCTCTTGACACCAATTCTCTAGCTGCTTTGGTGAACTGTCATTGTCTGACGGTGATGCAGTGATCGTGGAGGCTGCTACGGGGATGGTATTAGTGTCTACTGTGAATAGTTTAGCAATGGTGGCATAACGGGGTAGCTTAACCTCCTCCTCTCCGCAATTCATCACTCTCACGGGCACTCATCCCTTCTGGACATCAAACATCCCTCTTGCTACCATTATTGTGGGCCAGTTTTCTGAAGGCAGAGGTTCCACCACTGCCGGGTAATCCTGTCTCCTGGGACCTACCGCTGCCCTGCACCAGATCATAATTTCCCTCCGCGGAGGCACCACTAGTGGTGCTACATCCATCACCCGCACACTACCAATCTCTCCACCTGACATGTTCACCTGTTGCCGCTGCAGGAGAGCCCGGATTTCACGTTGCAGAGCCTTCTGCCGGCCTGCTACCACCATGGCAGACAGTTGTAACAAATGCAGCACTTCCCCCATACAGTTCTCAATCACATTTGTCCCTACGACCATTTTTGGGTTACGATCACTAGGATCATTCTGCACCACAATGAGTCCTTGCTGCTTCAGCTCCACTCGCCCCACCTTTAGAGTTACTTCCTTAAACCCTACTTGGGTCATAGGGAGTCCATTAGCTGCAATGATGGTCAAACTGGCATCAGGTGGGGTGAGTTCACTATCAGACCAATAACGTTTGTACAGTACATAAAGTATAGTTGTTACCTGTGAGCCAGTGTCCAGGAGGGCGAACGTTGGGTTACCGTCCACAGCAAGAGAGATGATAGGGCGACCTCCAACATAGCGGTCACGCCAATCAGCTGGGCCTTGAGGATCTATTCCTGAGGATTGGCCCTTGGCCTCACGTGTTGCTCGTTTAAAGGACACTGGCGAGAATAATAACCAGTCTTGTTGCACTTGTAGCAAATGGGCTGTCCATACCGGCTGTTGTTGCTATCCCTTCTCCTTTGCATCCAGGGAATGTCTTCCGGGCTGTTGGCGAGCTGGATCTTCTCTGCTGGCTTGGCCTTCGGTGGAAGCTGTAGGGCTGCAAGAATCCTTGCGACATCCTTGCTCAGACGCTGGACTTGCGATGATAAGTCCTCAGGAGTCCCAGGCGTTGTTGCAGATGCCGGCAAGGCTAATAAAGGGGGCGCCACCGAGACATGAGCAGTGTCAGCCGGCCAGGGTGGTGGTTCGGGGGCACCAGCTTCAGAGATTTGTAGGGCTTTAATGGCCGGTCCTTTAGGACTGCAAAGTTCAAGTCCGGGTGTTCCAGGGCACACAGCCACAGCTGCTTGCGGTCCTCAGCAGATCCCAGCCCCTGTAAGAACTGCTCTACCAGCATTTTGTTGCTCTCCAGCTCATTGATGGAGTTCGTCTGCCTCAACGTACGTAAGGCGGTCTGCAGCCTCAAGGCGTAGTCCCGAATGCTGTCCTGAGGACGCTGCCGCAGTTGTAAAATTGCATCCGTAAATCCGCTTCTGTACGGGTTTCAAAAGCGACTTGTAATTTATCAAAAATGGCGGTTACTGAGGCCCAGTCGGCATCAGCCCAGGTCTCTACCTCCTGCTCAGCGGCGCCGGTCAACTGTCCTAACACTACCAATGCGTGCTGCTTGCCGGTCATGGCGTACATATCAAGAACAGTACATATTTTCTTCTTGAATACCTGCAGGGCATCGGGCTGGCCATCATACTGAGGTAACCAGGCAGCGCCAGGCATGTAAGGTAAGGTGATCTGCATCACTTGAGTGACTGCCGGAACCAGAGGCCCCACCGCTCCTGCGACCGGAGTGGGAGCTGCCGCATCTTCGCCATCCGCTACGTTCACGGGCGCCGCCGCTCCAGCGGGAGGCGCTCCCCCCGCCATCAACATTTGGCGCAGACATCTTCCCGCTTCTCCCCCTTGGTACTTCGGGAGCCTTCCCTCAGCGCGTTTTACTAGTTTCATTTTCGGAGAGTCACTTCCGCCCGCCGTGTTTCCAGGGGGCGGGGCTTCCACTTTGCACCCTTTCTCAAGGAAGAAGACACTGGGTTGTCGTTTTTCGCGCTCAAAAATGGCGGCAAAATGGTGACTTTTCAATTTTTACAGTGGAGCACCGCTGACAGTCCAAAAAAAGGCACACTTCCACCAGGTAGGTGGAGGGGGTCACAATCCTGTTCGTGACGCCAAATTTTCGAGGTGTACCGCCCCCACGTCAGCAGCCGGGCTGCTCGGATCCGGATCTGCAGTGTGGCTTGAGGGGTCTCCGGACCCGGGGGTCTCGCGGACACATCGAAATAAAAAGGGGAATGATGGTATGTGGGGATATTTTATACAGTCCGTGACACCACCCACGGTGTGTGGTAAAATGGGGTACCACCGCTGCTATTGGGGAGCACCCGGGGCTTTCGAATGGCAGCTAGCTGTTGTTAACCCTCCGTGGGTAGGGATGGATGCCCCGGGGCCCAGTGTCTCTGTGCTGAAGATGGTGATTGCAGGGGCCGGCACGCCCGGACAGACCGGGGAATGTTGGTGTGCTCCCTATTGAAGAAATCACACAAGTCCATGGTAAACCAAGGTGCACTACTTGTGTTTCTTGTGGACTTCCCAGTATGGAACACGGGAGCCCGCTCCCGGTACTTTTAATGGGAGCTCTGCCCGCTGATGCTGGCCCTTGGGATCTACCGGGCCCTGGCGGATGCCCTATCCCCCTCGGTGGGCTGTTGTCTGCTTTTGGGACTTTGGTTGGGACAGGACCTATAATCCTGCCCTCAATTGGTTAATTAGCGAGGCCGTTGGTTCCGGCCCTGGCTTAAGGGTCCACGTATCCCCTCTGTGCATGGTTTCCGGGTCGGTTCTTCGGTGTCGGTACCGGCGGGCTCCTACCCTGTCCCGGTTCACCTCGGATCTCCGGCAGCCATCTTCCCGTCTCCTGTCAGACACTGACCAGCATCTGCCACCTAGCCAGAACACCGGGGCTCCAACCCCGACACCTTTGCTCTCTGACTTCAGTTGCACTTTCTCCTCTCTCACTCCTACTCCTCTCCACTCCAACTGTAAACTTCAACCTCTCACTTCAAACTCCAATTTCAACTCTCCTTTTCCCGCCCCCGGATTCTCCAGACCCCTAGGTGGGCGTTCTCCATCCGCCTGGTCCCGCCCACTGGTGTGCCTGTCCTACCCTGGGGGGCTGACTAGGGTTTTGTTGGTTTGGTGTAACCCTTTGAGGGAAGGTGTTATGCGGCGGCCTATTCTATGTGTGACTACCTGGGGCACCAGGGCGTCACATCTGTCTCTGCAACTGCGCCCACAGCCACGCCTCTCTCACATGTTGGGTTGCAGTCACAAGCCGGTGTCTCTTCGTCTGTTGCGCCCGCCTCTTGCGGACACCTCTTCTTCTGGGCAGAAATTCATCTTCCACCGGACTCTTCTTCGGTGGAATCCTTTCATCTCAGGTCGGACCTTCTCTTCAGTTCCTGCCCTCTGCATGGATGAAACACCTCCAGGCCAGGTACATTTTTGCATACTCTGGTGCCATCTCCTCCCATGATGGGCAGGGTCACTTTCTCTCAGTCCACATGTTACCACCATCTTGGGAGCCATGCTGTCATCCGCCATCTTGACCTCACTAGTTTCACTTTCACTTTTAACCAACGGCGCATCGCTCTCCTGCAGCTTCACTTCAGGCACTGTCTCTTCAGCCACATTGCTCAGCTGCAGCACCGCTTCAGGCTGCTCACCTTCAGGTGCCATATCAATCATAATTTTCTCTGCATCACACTCTCCAGACACATCTTCCAGCTGCAGCGCCGCTTCAAGCCACTCAGTTTCAGTTGCAGGCACCATTTCTTCTGCGCCCAGGGTCAGGTGCTTCTCCCCATTTGGATGCCAGATGTACAGTCATGGCCAAAAGTTTTGAGAATGCTACAAATATTAATTTTTACAAAGTCTACTGCTTACGTTTTTCTAATGGCAATTTGCATATACTCCAGAATGTCATAAAGAGTGATCAGCTTAACAGCAATTACTTGTAAAGTCAATATTGGCTAAGAAAATGAACTTTAACCCCCAAAACACACTTCAACATCATTGCATTCCTGCCTTAAAAGGAGCAGCTAACATTGTTTTAGTAATTGTTCCATTAACACAGGTGTGGGTGTTGATGAGGACAGGGCTGGCGATCAATCAGTCATGATTAAGAAAGAATGACACCACTGGACACTTTAAAAGGAGGCTGGTGCTTGGTATCATTGTTTCTCTTCAGTTAACCATGGTTATCACTAAAGAAACACGTGCAGCCATCATTGCTCTGCACAAAAATGGCCTAACAGGGAAGAGTATTGCAGCTACAAAGATTGCACCTCAGTCAACAATCTATCGCATCATCAAGAACTTCAAGGAGAGAGCTTCCATTGTTGCCAAAAAGGCTCCTGGGCGCCCAAGAAGGACCGGCAAACGCCAGGACCGTATCTTAACACTGTTTCAGCTGCAGGATCGGACTACCAGCAGTGCCGAGCTAGCTCAGCAATGGCAGCAGCCTAATGTGAGTGCTTCTGCACGCACTGTGAGGCGGAGACTCTTTGAGCAAGGCCTGGTTTCAAGGAGGGCAGCAAAGAAGCCACTTCTCGCCAGAAAAAACATCAGGGACCGACTGATATTCTGCAAAAGGTACAGGGAGTGGACTGCTGAGGATTGGGGTAAAGTCATTTTCTCAGATGAATCCCCTTTTCGATTGTTTGGGACATCTGGAATACAGCTTATTAGGAGAAGAAGAGGTGAGCGCTACCACCAGTCTTGTCTCATGCCAACTGTTAAGCATCCTGAAACGATTCATGTGTGGGGTTGCTTCTCAGCCAAGGGAATCGGCTCACTCACAGTCTTGCCTAAAAACACAGCCATGAATAAAGAATGGTACCAGAATGTCCTCCAAGAGCAACTTCTCCTCCCAACTGTCCAAGAGCAGTTTGGCGCCCAACAATGCCTTTTCCAGCATGATGGAGCACCTTGCCATAAAGCAAAGGTGATCACTAAATGGCTCATGGAACAAAACACAGAGATTTTTGGGTCCATGGCCTGGAAACTCCCCAGATCTTAATCCCATTGAGAACTTGTGGGCAATCATCAAGAGACGGGTGGACAAACAAAAACCAACAAATTCTGGCAAAATGCAAGCATTGCTTATGCAAGAATGGACAGCTATCAGTCAGGATTTGGTCCAGAAGTTGATTGAGAGCATGCCAGGGAGAATTGCAGAGGTCCTGAAGAAGAAGGGTCAACACTGCAAATATTGACTTGCTGCATTAACTCATTCTAACTGTCAATATAACCTTTTGGTACTCATAATATGATTGCAATTATATTTCTGTATGTGATGTAAACATCAGACAAACACAATTAAAAACCAGAGGGCAACAGATCATGTGAAAATATAATTTTGGTGTGATTCTCAAAACTTTTGGCCATGACTGTACACATCCTGCCGACTACGCCAAATGTAAGGTGCCAGAGAGGGGCAGCCGGGGGGGACCTTAACCCACCCTGGCACAGTACAGACATGGGGAGCAGAGTGGGGTGGGTGATAGGTGGTGTGGAGATGGTACCTGCTGACTGCTGTGCTTCCATTTCTTCAACCGCCTTCGCCGGCTCCCATACACTTCCATGGGCCTCTTGCCCTGTGCGCTCAGTAAGGAGACGACCACTGGGTAAGACTTGCATAACTTTACTAAGAAAACATCGTCATCATCGGTTACATTCTTTGGTTTCTGTACCCGATTCGGCTCTACAAGGATGGCCATAATAGGGCAACATGTTTCCATTTTGGATCCACTCCCTCAACATGGTGGCGGATCGTGCAGCCTGGCGCGCTAAATGGATGAAGTCTCTGGATGCCCTCCCTCTGTGACTGTGTTCCCTGATGTACTAGCAGGTGCCAGCCTAAGGTAGGGGCGCCCCAACTTCTATTACGTCTCCATGACAAAACTGGACTTACACCTCCACCCTATTTACTTCACTCCGCTGTTCTGACCCTTTTGGTCCTTTCTCTTGTTCTGCTCACTGGGTCTGCATCCCCCTAACTGAATAAAACAGGAAGCTGCATTTCTCTATATATCTTCCTGTGCTGATGAGCCACCCTCTCACTTAACCCCTGCTTTGCTGTCACTCCCTACCCATCCGTTCTCACTAAAGTACCCTGGACCCATGACACCTGGTGGCAGCCGGCTGTATTTCACAGGAGAGATTACCATATAATAACATTACAATGCAATCCAGACACATACACATCAATAAATTTGTACCATAATACCATACAATCACCATAAACATTTGCATAGTAATAGCATAAGTCACCAAACTTGAAGTGGGGGCAGTAGGGCACTGGACACCGTATTACACAAGAATATGGTTTTCTGCCAGGAGATGCTGGTCTGCTAATTCATAGAGAGTTATTTGAGGTTCCCTGAGGTCAGATTACTTGCAGTCACAGGTGGAGAGCTGTGGAAACCTCCAGCTGTGACCACAAATAACTGGAGTGATTTTACTGCTCATTGCTGCATCTCAGTCTCTAACTGAACTTACAGCTTGAGGATGTTTTATTGCTGCACGCTGTTAGTTCAGATTTAGCATAGCTGGACTCGTCATGGGACCTCATGTGGATTACGTCAGACCTTCGTGTTTTGAGGGTTAATAAAGTTGTGAGAGAGAGTGGTGTTTTTGGATTTTATTATAAAATAAAGAATTTTTTTGATGTCTGTTTTTTTCTTTTCACGTATAGATTAGTAATGGGGGTCTCATAAACACCTCCCATTACTAATTTAGGGCTTAGTCGCAGCTGTGGGCTGCCATTAACCCTTTAGTACACCGATTGCCACAGCACCAGGGCAATCGGGAAGAGCCAGATAAAGTGCCGAAATTGTCAGATCTAATGGATGCGGAAATCTTGGGCAGCTGTAGGCTGCTGTTTATAAGCTGGGGGGGCCTAATAAGCACTGGTCTCCTCAGCTTGAGAATACCTGCCCCCAGCTATTGGGCTTTATCATGGCTGGTATCAAAATTATGGGGGACTGCATGCCTTTTTTAAAAAAATTATTTATTTAAGTAATTAAAAAGAAGCCGCATGCAATTTCTCTTATTTTGATACATAGCCAATATAAGTGCACATTTGGGACCTGCATCCCATAGCCGTGGCTTTATCTGTGCTGGTATTAATGGAGGGGGGATCCTACACTAATTGTTTTGTTTATTTGTTTATTTTATACCACGATAGAGACCCACAGACAACGTCTGTGATTCCAACCAATCACAGACACTGTCTGGTGATGGGGTCTGACAGCAGCCAATCAGAGATTCCGGTGGCTGTAGAGAGCAGTGAATATGCATAGGGAGCTGCAGGGAGACTCTGTAAGTATGTGCTGCTTTAACACTTTTGCTCCCTTTTTTACAGTGGCCAATCACAGCCATGCCAATACTTGGCTAGGCTGTGATGGGCAGAGAGAGGATGTTTTTTGCCATTCGAACATTTACCGATCCTTTGCAAGATCGCCTTTTGCAGTAAATGATCGGATGTCTGATCCCAATCCGATCAGGCCAGAGATCGATTTTAACATTTTCCAATCTTTGCTGATCAGTATCGCTCATCTATAGTTGAGGCTAAATCCAAAGAGAGAGGAGCTGCTACTAGAATTCTGAGTGCAGTTCCAGAAAAACAATGTAGCTCTAACTTGGAAGTGTTTGTGATTCAATCAGCGCTGGTGAGACCAGAAGAAATGCACAGGCTACGGATTTCCAAATGTCTTCATAGAAAATCTATATTATTCTAATATTTTATATAAAGGGCTCGTTTATTTATAGCTTTATCAACACAGGCATGTAATGAATAAATTTAGGAATTTCTAAAATAATGACAAATAGTAGAATACTTGGCTGAATACTAAATATAAATATTCCCTGCATCCACCTGCTTAACACACCCACTCAGCAGTTCTTTGTGTCAATTTGTTCTCATGCGAATTACCACATCATATGAGATTTTACTCTGACATCAATATGATGTTATTGGTTAAACCTCTATTTACCCTTAAAGTGAACTCTGATTGGCACTCCCAGAGGTGGGCCTAGAGGCAAAGGTGGAGCATTAGGGGCAAGAATTGGGTGATGTCTCATACCACTCCTTCTTTTGTATTCTTCCTGATCTTGTTCCTGTTCCTCCATTTCCCGTGCTATCTTTTCTTCTTCATCCAACTTCGGTCTCAATCTCAAACCATCTCTTCTGATCTGATCTGTGATCTAGTGAGCCTGTAGTGTTTTTTTGTCACTCCTCCAAGAATGTTCCTTTTTCAGGTCTTTGGATTCTCAGCAATGTTTCCAGAAATTAAAGAATAGTTTTAACACTAAAATAGAAATTTCTGAGATTCAATCAGAACTAGTGAGAAGAAATACACAGCCATGTGATTTCCCAAGATCTCTCCAAAAAAGTTTTAAACTTTCATTTATTTATAGCTTTATGAATAAAGGCATATTATGCAAACATTTAAGTGTTTCTGAATAATAGCAAATAATAGAATACATAGCTGTAAAATAAGAAAAAACACTCCCAGCTTCCACCTAGCTTTGCACACCCCTATCAGCAGTTTTGTTTTAATGTGTTCTCATGAAAATTATCACATCCTATGAGAATGTCAGACTTGAAAAAAATTAACCCTGTACTTACGCAAACATCTGTATGTTATTAGATAAGCCTGTGTTTACCCTTAAAGTGCTCAATAATTAGCACAACTTAACCCCTTTACAACCTTTGACGTACGTCATAGGCCATGTCTGTCCCTTTAACACTGGCTCGTGCAGTGAGACCCCATGTTTCCCTACACATGTTGACTAATCTGTGCAGCTAAGGCCGGTTTCACATTTGCGTCGTTTTGACAGAAACGGAATCCAGCACAGATGCAGTACAGTTCATTTATTTTCAGAGATGTGCGGCACCATGTGGTTATGTGCTTCATACACATCCGCATGTATCTACATGGTGTCGCGCTTTTACTGTAAATAAATTAACTGTACTGCATCTGTGCTAGATTCCGTTTCCGTCAAAACAACGCAAATGTGAAACCGGCCTAACAGGTGCTGATGGATCAGAGATATACTCATGCAGTACACCTGCTGGGGGTGCATCATGCCCGCTACCATCAGCAGCCCCGTGATGCGATCAAGGGGTGCTTATTGGTTGTCATGACCGCCACATATCAGTTGATGACCCTTGTCACTGTTATAACGTATTTCCTGTGGATGCCAGCAGAGCGCCGGCACTCATAGGAAGACAATTGTGCTGTACAGAGTGGTACAGAACTATCGTTCTGAACAGTAGAAGCTGTGTCAGCTTCAAGTCTCCTAAGGGGACTTGTAAAGTAAAAAAAAAAAAGGGAAAAAAAGTTTTTCAAATTATGGAAACATTAAAAAGCTAAAGTTCAAATCACCCCCTTTTGCCCCATTGAAAAGAACAAATATGTGTATTATTTAAAAATTATTTTATCGCCTCATTCAGAAATTCCCGATATATCAAAATATAAAAAAAATGAATCCAATCGGTAAAGAGCGTAATGAGAAAAAAATCAAAACGCCATAATTACTTTTTTTTGTGCGCCGCAATAAAAATGTAATAAGATGCAATAAAATGCAATAACAGGCGATCAATGCATCGCATCTACCCAAAAATGATATAATTAAAAATTTCAGCTCAAGACAAAAAAAAAAAAGCTATCAGTCAGGCCCAAATTTGAAGAAATGAGAATGCTCCGCGTCTTGGAAAATGACAACAAAAACACAATTCTTTTTTTTTTTTTGTCAAATTTCTAATTTTTTTCACCACTTAAATAAAAATAAAACTAAACAGGTTTGGTATCTACAAACTCGTACTTTGCTGGAAAATCATACTGCCATGACAGTTTTATCATATAGTGAACATGGTAAATAAAAAAAAACAAAAAACAATTGTGAAATTACACTTTTTTAGTAATTTCACCACACTTACAATACCGGGTAGAATGAATGATGTCATTCAAAACAACAACTCATCCTGCCAAAAACAAGCCCTCATATGGCTGTATTGATGGAAAAATAAAAATGTTATGGGTTTTGGAAGAAGGTGAGTGAAAAACAAAAAAAAAAAACCCAGAAAATCGCCGAGTGGTAAAGAAAATCTATCAGCATGCTTCAAAGGTTAAAACAGAATTTAGGGATGCCTGTTTTGTCAAGGTCCAATTGTTGTTTATTTTCTGTTCGTTTAAGCAGCAGGACTTATCATTGCTTGGACTAGAATGTCAGTCCAGCACGTCCCCTCCTCTGATTGACACCTTACTGTCAAAGTACAATCTGTATAGAGAGCCTGGTGTGGGTGGGACAGCTCTGCTCTGCTGCATTGCTAAATCTAAAAATTATGATTGTGTCAGAACAACTGCACCCAGTAATCTAAGTGACACATAACTGGATTCATGATCTCTTTGCCTCCATTATGCTGCTCTCAGATGAGGTAGTGTGATGCCCTGGACTAGTCAGGTCGTCCCAGGTAGTCACACACACACACCACCCCCTCCCCGAGTAGGTGACAGCAGCCAACCAAGAAACCCTTGTCACCACCCTCCAGGTTTGATGTCCACACCAGGGGGGTGGAGCCAGGTGGTTGGCTCTGCCCACCGAGGAGTTCACAGGCCTGGAGACGGGAAAAGACACATAAGTTCAGACGGAAGTTGTAGAGCAGTCTAGAGAGTAACCTTGACGGTGAAGGAGGGAGGACAAGTTCAAGGGCAGACCTGTGACAAGGCCTGCCAACAGACTACTCCGGTGGCTGGGTTGGAGCCCAGTCACCTTTGGCAAGGAGGCAGATGGTGGTGGCCGCCCGCAGGAACTGGGATTACAACCGGTGGAAGCGTAGGGACCGGGTCGGGCGGTGGCCCGCCGGTACCGAACCGGGGAACCGATTGGAAACCGGAGCACCAGGAGGAGTACTCAGTACAAAGCCCTGAACCGACAGGGCCGAGTCAAATCAACTGATTGAGGACTGGACTTAAGGACCTATCCCACACAAGACCTGTTAGAAGACAACAGCCCAACCATACAGGGTAAAGCCACCGCCAAGGCATAGAGACCCAAAGAGCCAGCGTCTGTGGGCAAATGAGCTCCTACGGCATATACCAGTCAGGGAGCGGACTACCGTTGCTTAGGTATAGGAGTCAAACATTCATACAAAGAGGTGCAGGAGAAAGGCGGAAACCACCAACCTATTCTGGGAGAAGCTGCAGCCGGCTGTGGGCCCCGTTCATCACCCCGTTTGGTTTACCGGAGACTCCAGTGTATTGTGTCATAGTGAGTACTCCAGTGCCTTTGGGCCGTGCACCGCGCCGCACAGCATCAGCACCCAGCACGCACCCGCTCCCACGCCTCAGCACCTCCCTCGGGCCCCCGGGACCATCGCTCCCCTACCCACGGAGGGGTCAACACCAAGCTGCGCAAGACCGTCCCCGGGAGGCCTAGTTAACGGCAGCGGAAGAGAGAAACTTATGGCCCGAGAAGCTGCCCAACCTAGTGGACTTGTACAATAATATTCCCTGCGTTTCCACGAAGTGTATGCTTGCATACCTGATGAGAGCCCGGCCTGGGAAGTTGCCGGTGGACCTAGAATTGGACGTTGAAGTACCTGAGACCATCTCTCCCACTGCCAATTGGGATGTCAAGCGCCAGAAGCAGTATCGGCAGATTCAGGAATATGTAGAGAAGAACCTGCGCCAGAATAGAGAGATGCAAAAGCAGCGCTTTAACAGACGGACTCAGGCTACTCCCTTTGGACCCGGAGATGTGGTACTGAAGAGGAAGAGAAGGACGCACAAGCTGGACGACCAGTGGGAAAGAACCCCTTATGTTATCCAACCCACTGAGTGGGACGACCAGAAAAATATCTTGTCAGTCGAGATCAGGGAAGAACTACGGCCACTGTTTCCAGGGACCACCTGAAGAAGTGCCCAGAACCCCTAAGGGGATAGAAGAGGTCCTGCCTCCTACACCGAACGTGGAGCAAAAGAAAGAGGTGATCCACACCGTGATGGGTGATTTTCCAGTTGATTGGCCTATGCAGAATGGAGCGGTGATTGTTCCCGTTATAATGTTCCCACAACCTGTGGAGGGAGGAAAGCGAACCAGAAGAGCCTGTCAGTACTGTACCCACACCAGCGCCCAGGGATGTACCTACACCCCGACCCCGCAGGTCTCTGCCAGCCATACCTGACATTGGGAAAGAGGAGTCTGCACCCCCAGCTCCTCCACCGGTTCCATGTGAAGCTAGAGGGCCCAGAAGGTCCACGCGGCCTAACTTGGTACAGGGAGACCACAATCTAGTGAGTGGTGTCTGTGCATTGTGTAAATATGAGTGTGAATGAATACCAATCAACCGAAGCTGTCACCAGATTAAGAGGTTTAGGTTGTGGTTCCCGGCTACCTACAGTTCAATTCCCCGTTGGGACAGTGTGCCTTTAATGTTCCCGTTTTATAAGTTAAAACCAAAAACAATGGCTGAGAACTTGCAGGCCAACCCATAAACTATTGGGCCTTGTAAATAATCCTGGACCTTCCTTCTACAACGTTTGCAGCAGTCTCCGGAGAGGCTGATTGGAGGATGGGCCTGCGATAGAGTAGGACGAGGCCCAGTCTCCATTGGGACCGGTTACTATCCTCCGGGTCAGGGGTCCCCTGGATGTGGGGCCCTTGAAAAGGACTGCTGGGTAAGGAAATTTTTACGCTGCCCGTTTGGGCAACACCCGGACTTAACCTGGACTTGGGCAAGGGGTGCCAACCTGTGTTTTAGAGGTGGCACCAGGGTTAGGTTTGTTTGGGTGGTAAAGGTGAGAAGGACCCGGTCCCGTCCCATCCCGGTTATGTTATGCAACGTTTAAGTAACCTGCCTCCTGTAAGGGAAGAAACCAAAATATTCTTGCAATGTAAATATGTTGTTATCCTTGAAAAATGTTTTATTCCTTTTATCTTTTCTGCAGTAAAAATAAACCGTTGGTGGTCGGACAGCCCGCGGACGGTCTGTGTGTAACCAAGGGGGTGTGTGACGCCCTGGCAAAACCAGGTAGTCACAGACAGGCCCCTGCATAACACCTTCCCTCACTAGGAAACAAACAGCCAACCATTAAACCCTAGTCACCCCCCCTTAGGGACAGATAGACACACGGCATGGCCAGGCGGTTGGTGCACGCCCACCCAGGGGTTTAGACTGCCCGGGGCGGCAAAAGCAGCAGATCAGTTTTAGAGTACAGTGAAAGTGGAGGTCAGACCTGTGTGTCAGGCCTAAAGCAAACTAACAGATACCAGGGTAGCAGCCCTGGTGCCTTGGCTAGGAGGCAGACGGTGGTCTCCGTCAACAGGAAATGGGAATATGGCTCGGTGGAACCAAGGTGGACCGGGCCAGGGTTGTAGCCCGCTGGTACCGACACAGGGAACCGACCCGGAAACCGTAGCACAAAGGGGGGTACTCGGACCCTGAAGTCAGGAGCCAGAAACAAGTGAAACTGGTTAATTAACCGATTGAGGCCAGGACTAGAGGTTCTGTCCCTCCCAAAGTCTCTCATAGAAGACAACAACCCACCGATTAGGGATAAGAGGTCACCGCCAAGGCCCATAGATCCCACGGGCCAGCGTCTGCGGGCACGACTCCTTAGGCCACATCCAGCCAGGAGCGGACTCCTACATTTCATACTGGGAAGTCTTTTCTACTAAAACAGTGAAGGAAAAGGATAGAGACCACCAGCCGGGTGGGGGATCCCGAACGCAACCGGCCACGGCAACGGCCACCACCACCTTGGTTTACCAGAGACTTGTGTGTTTTACTAACAGTGAGTACACCAGCACCCTCTGCCGTCGTCATTCCCCCTGCACCAGAGCCATCGGGTCCCGGGGCCACCATCCCTGCCCACGGAACGTTAACATCTTGCTGCACAACATCTCCCCCGGGTGCCCCGTAACAGCAGCGGTGGTGTCCCACCTCACCACACATCGTGGGTGGCGTCACAAACCTATTACGGCCAAGCCCGTACATCTACGTCCCCCATTTTATTCGGTGTGTCCGCGAGACCCCCGGGATCCGGAGACCCTCGAGCCACCACCCCTGAAGGTCCGGATCCGAGCAGCGGCAGCTGCTGGCACGGGGGCGGCACAATAGTCTAGGGACTTGTAAGTGTGGAGACCCTTGACGTTTGGGTTACGAGCTTATGTATTTTGGCCAAAATATGATTAATCCCTCACATTTATTATCATTTTATATAATTTTCTATTACGCACAATTTTCCACAGGATGCAGCCGGACCCTTGGGATGTCTGTCCTGTGTGTAAACGCACTTATACGGTGCTGGGCAGCTCGGCTGATCTAATAGAAGGGCGTCATCAATAGGTTGCATGCTAGACACTGTGCATTGCACACATACCTGTGTGACTGGTGCCCTATGTAAAACCTCAATAGTGTGCATGTTTAATACCAGCAATCACCCCCTCCATGGTATGGTAGGCTGTGAGTGGTTACCTCATCGGAATTCTGCACCTGTGTTACCCCCACCTTTATCATGGGGGGCCGGCTGCATCCTGTGAGTGCATCTGCCATTTTTTGACCCTTGTTGGCTGATGGCTTTTTTTTCTGGTGAGTTTTTTTTGGGGGTTTTTTTTTATTCATGTCCTTTTTGGTGAATTATTTTAATATGGTGGCAGCAGTTCATAATGGAAAAACCTGGTGACAGGTTCCCTTGAACACATTAGGTTAAAAATTGTGACATCTGTCTGGTAATAGGGAGGTAGGAGAGTCCCCACTCCAGCCCCTTATCTCAATACAGAAATACAATACAGAGTAAACATGACTGAAACAGATGCAGTGTAGAGCTATTTGTGGCTAATTTAAAGGATAGCTCCTAAAATGAAAATTATTTCTACTGAAAATGCCCTTTTTGTCATGTTGCATTCTACTTCTAACATTTGTGAATGGGATAGATTTTGTTACCAGGGTGGCAATGTGAGAGAGTGCAGGGCTCAGCCAAACCCAGACCTGCAGACTGGTCATGTGTAAAATGAGTTCTATTTAATTCATGTATATTATGTGTGTTATGAGTAAATGGCCACTTGATGGCCACGGTGTGCTCAGCCACTTCCCTGGTGCGGCTAGGCAGGAAAGCGTTAGTGAGGAGGAGCACTGTGTACAAAAAGGGAAAACAGAGAGGGAAGTGAAGGAAATTCCCTATGGAAGTTGAGTGACCCACATCTATGAGAGGTGTGTGGAGAGAAGGATCAAATATCTTTATCTAATTTGGACCCTCTTGGTCAGATCCCAGTGTCGGGCACTTGGCGCCCTGGTGACAGTTGGGCTGACTGAACCACGTCCCAAAAGGATGAAGTCCGGAAGGCCTGAATGGTGGTCACCTCCTGGCGTATACCCAAAGAACCCGCTCACCAGGCTGAAGGTCAGTGGGCTCCGAGGTAGGAGTAGGTCCTGACAACCGGGAAAGAAGAGTGCCGTCCCCAGGTACCCCCCATTATGGCTTATAGCTAATCCCTGTGGGTGGGAGATGGACCCCTGAAGGACTATATAAATCTGCCCGACAGAATGATGATGAGTGACGGGATGAGGGTCTCGGAGGCCCGAGTACCAGGGAAGTGGCTGGCCAGTAAATTAAGTGTGACTCCGGTTGCTATGGACAACCTAGTCGGGGTACCGGAGTACACGGCTGAAGTAATGATACAAAATATTATTGTGACCCCTGTAATGTTTAAGAAGCGTTCCCGCCGATAGCGTGATAAGAAACTGTTTAGTAAAGAAATATTGTTGTTCAAGAAAGAATGTGTCTGTGTGTAGTGTTTGGGGACTCCGGGGCCTGCTGCAGTCGGCAGCTGGGAAGTGGCCCAGAAGAAGGAAGAGATCGTCCTGGCCTTCGGCCTGAAAGTAAGTGTCCCGCACCACAAGTCCCAGCAACTCTTCCCCTTTATTAGACAGACAGCTGCGGTGCAGAATGCTGACCCAGGGCTGCGCTGTGGCCATACAGCAGTACCCGCTGAAACTACTAAAGCACCCGGTCACCCATCTAACAGCAAGACCACACAAAGAAGCTCAGTGCAATTATTCCACGTGGTGGAGGCAAGCGCAGCTATTTTCAGGTACAGCGTGACAAACCGCAGCACGATAAATTCTCCTTTCTGTTTGTACTGAGTAAAGGCTAACTAAGGACAAAAACCCAAACTCACGGGTCTGTTTTGATTAGAGCGTCACATTACTACAGGAACTGTCTAAAAATTGATTTGGCTGCTTAGTGCAGGTCAAACATAACACACAACATACTTATCACAATCTCTTTTACTCTCTTTACAATGACAAACACTGGGGACGCCTAATCTCACTGCTCTGGGAAATAACGCGCTGCAAGATTTACTGGGCAGCCTAAAATGAAGTGCTGGCTGGAGACTAAGCGCATAACATCGTATTTCAAAAGAGAGGAGTCTATTAAATCTAGGAGCTATGCAATAAGGAATATATTTGCCTGTCAGCATGACCTTCTCGGGGTTTTATTTTTTTTTTTTACTTTTGCTTAGCAAGCACAGTCAGTTAATCTGTCTCTTGTTAAAAATTACCCAATTTTATAGGTAAATAGTTTTCTGAAATGGTCATGCTCAATAATAAAGATAGCAATTAAATCTGTCATAATCCCAGCACAATTTGCTCTCTTTAGGCATCATTGGAAAAACATCCCGACCAATGGTACTAAAAGTGCATTAAATTAAGAAAACGTCACGGCTTAAACATAAACTGATATTAGAATAATTTCAAAATGGGGGTTGGTATATCTTTTCATGAGCTTAATAAAATTTGCCTGGAACAGAAGTCGGAATGAACCCATCCGGAATAATATAAAATAAGGCTGGCTGGAGGAAAGGAACACACCTGAGTGTTTATAGCACCCAAATGCAAAAAGTGATAAAAGGATTTATAGGATCAGTTGGTGATTCAAGTGGCTGGAATCATTTTGTTACAAGAGCACTAGCTGAGTATATTTTCTCTTTATCACATCTGTCTAATTAAAAAGTGTTGGAATTATAGACAATTTTTATTTTAATTCTTTTCATGGTATAAGAATGACATTAGGTTCTCAAAACAAGCAGCAGCATTACTCCAAAGCAAAGCCCAAAGTCCCTCATATGTTACGAGGGAGACCCGGGGAAGCGTGCCAAGATGGGAAATGGACAGCTTCCGCCGGTCAAGGTCCACTGTGCGGTGTAAGGGACCGCCGCTATGGTGGGTGAAGAGTGAGCGGGTTGCTGCTAGCGATCGTCTGGAATGTCACAGACGATCTATGTACACCGATCTGCCCTAACCCGTGAGGGTTGTATGGCACAGATCACACAGCTCGGTGTACCTGTTGCACGGGGAAGCACAGAGGTGCCCACGCACGTGTGCCAGTGGAAGTCACGAGAATATGGCACGAGGGTAGCACAGAGGTGCCCACGCACGTGTGCTTTCAATAACCAGGTGAGTCCGATGGAGACTTGAGGAGCTCACCTGGGACAGGAACACGGCCTGTTGACGGGGATACTGCCGGAGCAGCAAGGCAGGAACACGGCCTGCAAACGAGGTACTGCCAAAGCAGCAAGGGCCAAGCCCACAGAAGACAGTAATGCCTGAGCAGTGGCGTGGCAGCACGCTGCCAGACATCCAAACATAGAAGGACGGTCACGCGCCGCCATGATGGCAGGAGGAGCTTTTAAGGAGGTGTCGTTCCACCCAAGGGCAGGCGCGAGGCGGAGATTACGGACTTGACCCAATCAGGGTCCACGACGTCCCAGCCTGGCCAGTCAGGATTCACCACGTCACCAGCCTTGTCATCAAGCCGTGTGACGTCAGTGGGCGAATCAGAACCCACCACGCATTTCACATGCTCACCCTCCTGCCTCTGGGAAATAGAGGCGGGATCCTCGGTCTCACAATGTGCAGAGATAACGGGAGTCTCACTGCTTCCCTGAGCAGTAAACCTCTGCACATTGCGCAACCTCGCAGACCTTCGGGGCTGCTGAGCAGGAGGGTCTGCGGCAGGCCAGGAATGGGAGACCGCTTCACTCCTTGTAACAGGAGAACCACTAGGTGTCACCCTTCTGCTGCCTCTCTGAGAAGGTATCTCCTGCACACTGCGCAGTCTGGCAGACCTTCGGCGCTGCTGAGCAGGAGTGCTCGTGGCAGGCAAGGAATGGGAGACTGCCTCAGGAGAGCCACGAGATGTAACATTACCCCCCCGTCTAGGCCCCCCCCGTCCGTGCTCGAAGGCTGCTATCAAACTCGGGGCGCGGATATGATCCTCCAACTCCCAGGATCTATGCTCCAGACCACGGCCGGCCCACTCCACGAGGTAGTATCTTTTGCCCTGTATGACTTTTGTCTCCACAAGTTTTGCCACCTCAGGGTCGTAGGACGGGGAGTCGGTTTGAGCCGGCAGGGACCCCGAAAATTTATTAAGTCGTACGGGTTTCAGGAGGGACACGTGAAAGGTGTTGGCTATAGCCCAGCGTGGAGGGAGCTGGAGTCGATATGCCACAGGGTTTACCTGCTGTAGTACTTTAAACGGACCCAGATACCTAGGGGCGAATTTGGCTGCCTGTACCCGTAGGTTAACATTCTTAGAGGACAGCCATACTAGGTCACCAGGGGCGAAGGATGGTGCAGGGCGGCGGCGAACATCAGCCGTTGTCACCATCCGGTCTTTAGCCCTCTTAAGAGCCTCTTGGGTGTCATCCCAGATCTCCCGGGCCTTGGTCGCCCAATCCTCCACTCTAGTATCGGGTGACGTAATGGGCATCGGAACCAGGATTCTGGGATGTTGTCCGTTATTGAGTAGGAACGGAGTCTGGCCAGAGGATTCATGGACCGAATTGTTAATGGCAAATTCGGCCCAAGGAAGGAGGTTAGCCCAGTTGTCGTGATGCGCGGAGATAAAATGGCGGAGGTAAGTTACCAAGGTCTGATTAGTCCTCTCCACTAGTCCATTGGTCTCGGGATGGTATGCGGAGGAGATGTTCAGCTCTATCTGCAGGAGCTTACAGAGCTCTCTCCAGAAGCGAGACGCGAACTGAGGACCCCGGTCGCTCACCACCTTGTCAGGCATGCCATGCAACCTAAATACATGCCGAATGAACAAGGTGGCGAGAGCACGTGACGTTGGGAGTCGTGGGAGAGGCACCAAGTGGACCATTTTAGAGAAGTGGTCCGTGATAACCCATACGACCCTGTGCCCTGCTGACTTGGGCAGATCTCCCAGGAAGTCCATTCCCACCACTTCCCAGGGACGATCCGGCACTGGCAGTGGGTGAAGAAGACCTGCCGGTCTCTGCCGGGACGGCTTATTCCGAGCACACGACATACAGGCTCCCACATATTCCTGTATGTCCTGGGGTAGTCTCGGCCACCAATAATGCCTGGTCACCAGGTCTCTGGTCCTTTTGACCCCGAAGTGACCCCCGACCTTGGAGGCATGGGCCCACGATAGCACCTCGTTCCGTAGTTCAGGGGGAACGAGGGTTTTGCCAGGTGGCACCTGGTCCAAAGAAGTGGGAGTGACCATCCTCAAGCTGTCCGGGGGTAGTATAAGACGAGGCTCCTTCTCGTCCTCCTCCAACACAACCATACAACGTGACAAGGCATCGGCCCGTACGTTCTTCTCACCGGCCAGGTGGCGGATAATAAAGCGGAACCGGGAGAAGAATAAAGACCAACGGGCCTGCCTTGGGTTCAGGCGTTGTGCTGTCTGGAGGTATGTGAGGTTTTTGTGGTCAGAAAATACCTCAAATGGATGCTTCGCACCCTCCAGGAGATGCCGCCATTCCTGGAATGCTAGTTTCATCGCCAGTAACTCCCTATCCCCTATGGAGTAGTTCCTCTCAGCCGTAGAAAAGGTCTTGGAGAAAAAGAAACACGGATGTTTCCTTCCTCGTTCGTTTTTCTGGTACAGGACTGCACCTGCACCGACCGAAGAGGCGTCTACCTCCAGTAGGAAGGGTTTGGAGATGTCTAGACGATGAAGGATGGGAGCTCTGGAGAAGTGAGTTTTGAGAGTGTGAAATGCCTCTACCGTTTCCCGTGTCCATGCTTTGGGATTAGCGCCCTTGCGGGTAAGGGTAATGATGGGTGCTGCCACCGTCGAGAAGTTGGGAATGAACTGGCGATAATAATTGATAAACCCCAAGAATCGCTGGATCGCCTTCAGCGAGCGGGGCTCAGGCCATTTCATCACTGTCTCCAACTTCCCCGGATCCATTGCTAACCCCTGACTGGACACTATGTACCCCAGGAACGGCAAGGATTCCTGTTCAAAAACGCACTTTTCCAGCTTAGCATATAACGAATGGGTGCGGAGCCTCTTAAGTACTCGGATGACATCCCTCCGATGGGTGGTAAGATCGGGGGAGAAGATAAGAATGTCATCCAGGTATGCAACCACGGAAAGATACAAATCCCGGAAAATGTCATTCACAAAGTCTTGAAATACGGCGGGGGCATTGCAGAGTCCGAAGGGCATTACTAGATACTCGTAGTGACCGTCCCTGGTGTTAAAGGCGGTCTTCCACTCATCGCCCTTTCGGACTCGCACTAGATTATACGCCCCGCGTAGATCCAGCTTTGTGAAGACCTTTGCCCCGCGGAATCTATCAAATAGCTCAGTAATGAGGGGCAAAGGGTATTTGTTCTTGATTGTGATTGCATTTAATCCCCTGTAATCGATACAGGGGCGCAGATCCCCTTCCTTCTTCTGCACAAAAAAGAACCCTGCACCAGCCGGTGAAATAGACTTGCGAATGAACCCCTTCGCCAGGGCGTCCTGAATATATTTGGACATAGCCTCCATCTCTGGAGCAGAGAGTGGATACACTCTGCCCCTAGGGGGCTCGGAGCCTGGCTTCAGGTCTATTCGGCAATCATATGGCCGGTGGGGAGGAAGAGTATCTGCGGCCCTTTTGGAAAAGACATCCCTGTAGGCCTCATAAGGTGTCGGTAAACCCGGCCCCTCAGTATTCCCTGAGGACCCAACCGACCTAATGGTAGCGGGTGGTTCGGTAGTCACGAGGTGCTCTCTACAGGATCCTGCCCAGGATGAGATCTCCCCTGTTGCCCAGTTGAGTATAGGAGCATGCTGTCTCAACCAGGGAAGGCCCAGTAGGATCTCATCCGTCCCCCCTGGAAGCACCAGGAAGGACACCTGCTCATGGTGTCCCGGTGGTACATCCATCCTGAGAGGGATGGTGATCTGGGTGATAGGATCGAGTAGTATGGACCCGTCGACTACCCGGACCCTGAGTGGCTTGGGCAACAGAACCAGGGGAACTGAGTATCGGGTTGCCAGGGAGGTCGAGATGAAATTGCCTTCAGCGCCTGAGTCCAAGCAAGCCAGGGCAGAGAAGAGAGTAGTGCCGAACTGCAACTGGGCGCTGATAGTCAACCTAGAGGGAGAAGTAGCGTCTAGAGTCCCCCCTCTGATAGAAACTAGACGCTGTCTTTTCCCGACGGTTTGGGACATCGGGTAGCTATGTGTCCCCTCTGCCCACAGGAAAAGCAGATGACACAAGACCGAGAACCTGGGGCAGAGGAGACCACCTTGGACACCTCCATTGACTCCACGGAGTCGCCTACAGGAGTGGCTGGGAGACCTGTCTGATGGAAGACGGGAGTTAGACGCTTTTTAGGCCGAGAAGACGTGGGTGCTGAAGAGACCTCGAGCCTTCGCTCCGCCTGGCGGATGTCTATGCGAGAGGCAACCTGAATCAAGGACTCTAAAGTGGCAGGCACCTCACGTGTGGCCAGTGCGTCTTTGACAAACCCTGCCAGGCCCTCCCAAAACACAGGGACAAGGACCTTATCCGGCCAGTCCAGCTCTGCGGCCAGTGTCCTAAAGTGTACTGCAAAGTCCCCGACTGAAGCAGATCCTTGCCGAAGTCGTAGGAGGCGCAGCGCGGAATCGTGGGTGACTTGAGGCCCGAGGAACACCATTCTCATGGCCCCAAGATAAGCTGCTAAGTTATTCACCACACGATCTCCGCGCTCCCACAACGGCGTGGACCACTTCAGCGCTCTCCCTGTGAGCAGGGACTGGACGAAGGCTACCTTCGCCTTCTCGGTAGCGTAAAGAGTCGCGGACAGCTCTAAGTAGGTGGTAACCTGGTTTATAAAACCACGGCACTCATAGCTGTTGCCGCTAAAGCGCTCTGGAAGCGCAAGGCGAGGAGACCTTCCGCCCAATAGCACAGCCTGGGTAGCCGCCTGGGTGGCGACTGTCATCAGAGTAGTCTTGATAAGAAATCTGTGGAGAGAAAAGCGCATATAGGGTCTTACCCCAGTATATAAGGGGTGGGAGGAGGGTGAAACTACTCACCAGATGTCGTTGTGAGAGTCACAACAACTGTATTCGCATGTAGAATCTGATCCAAGGCTGCAGCCACCCAATTGGCAGATAACAGAGAGCAAAAGAGAAACAGTATCAAACACCCTTCTCTTTTGCTCTCTGTCAGAGTAGTCTTATCGGAGGAAGACTGCTCCACTGCTGCCAATCGTGACTCCAACTGCTGCACATAATGCAGCAACTGCTGCTGCTCTTCAGCCATAGCCAGACCTTTGGCGTGACCGTAATGTTACGAGGGAGACCCGGGGAAGCGTGGCAAGATGGGAAATGGACAGCTTCCGCCGGTCAAGGTCCACTGTGCGGTGTAAGGGACCGCCGCTATGGTGGGTGAAGAGTGAGCGGGTTGCTGCTAGCGATCGTCTGGAATGTCGCAGACGATCTATGTACACCGATCTGCCCTAACCCGTGAGGGTTGTATGGCACAGATCACACGGCTCGGTGTACCTGTTGCATGGGGAAGCACAGAGGTGCCCACGCACGTGTGCCAGTGGAAGTCACGAGAATATGGCACGAGGGTAGCACAGAGGTGCCCACGCACGTGTGCTTTCAATAACCAGGTGAGTCCGATGGAGACTTGAGGAGCTCACCTGGGACAGGAACACGGCCTGTTGACGGGGATACTGCCGGAGCAGCAAGGCAGGAACACGGCCTGCAAACGAGGTACTGCCAAAGCAGCAAGGGCCAAGCCCACAGAAGACAGTAATGCCTGAGCAGTGGTGTGGCAGCACGCTGCCAGACATCCAAACATAGAAGGACGGTCGCGCGCCGCCATGATGGCAGGAGAAGCTTTTAAGGAGGTGTCGTTCCACCCAAGGGCGGGCGCGAGGCGGAGATGACGGACTTGACCCAATCAGGGTCCACGACGTCCCAGCCTGGCCAGTCAGGATTCACCACGTCACCAGCCTTGTCATCAAGCCGTGTGACGTCAGTGGGCGAATCAGAACCCACCACGCATTGCACATGCTCACCCTCCTGCCTCTGGGAAATAGAGGCGGGATCCTCGGTCTCACAATGTGCAGAGATAACGGGAGTCTCACTGCTTCCCTAAGCAGTAAACCTCTGCACATTGCGCAACCTCGCAGACCTTCGGGGCTGCTGAGCAGGAGGGTCTGCGGCAGGCCAGGAATGGGAGACCGCTTCACTCCTTGTAACAGGAGAACCACTAGGTGTCACCCTTCTGCTGCCTCTCTGAGAAGGTATCTCCTGCACACTGCGCAGTCTGGCAGACCTTCGGCGCTGCTGAGCAGGAGTGCTCGTGGCAGGCAAGGAATGGGAGACTGCCTCAGTCCTTGCCTCAGGAGAGCCACAAGATGTAACACTCATACATCATGTGCTTTCCTTTTAAGTCACTTTACCCTTTGTCTTGTTGTGTTTATTGATGTTTCTTTGTAAAAAAAATTCTTCAAAATAGGGCATGTAGTTCATGTATTTTGTAAAACTTCTTCATATATGTGTTTGATCTTTTTTGCAACTACTTAACTCAAAAAGTCACATGCTCCACAAAATATTGACAAAATTGCACAAAACAATTCTGCCACAGAGAAAACCACTCCAGTAGGGAACTGGAGCACAACTGGACAAAAAAATAGCAAGTTTTCAAAAAGTTGAAATTGATCAGCCAATAACATCTGAAAAGCCTAAACACCACCCACAATGGCAAACTAGAAAAAAACAACACCAGATAAAAACGAAAAACAACTTTAAAAAAAAAATGAAATTGAAAAGATGATTTTGGAGCAAAAAAAAACAGACACAAGACAAGAAAAAAATGTGCAAAAGAAATGATGAATAGATCCCTAAATCCTAGACATATGAGAAACACAACCACACGCAGTGCTATTAAAGCTTTACCTCTACCATTTTCATCTACAATACTGTAATCCCAAGTAGCCCTCTATGAATTTCATCCAGGGGCATCTATACCATCCATGCAGCCAGTTCTACAGCACTCGGGCTAAGAGGTGCAGGGGAAACCATGGATTATAATGAGTGCTTTCTGGTCTACTGCGCAGGTCCCGAGTATTCAGTGGGGTCCATGATCAGATTTCCCTCATTATTCTCTTTATTCATTTACGGGCTGCAGGCTCTGCACATGTTGTTGTGTGGGGTTTCCTGCTCTCCAGCCTAGGGGGTGCGCGCGCACACTTCCTCAACTTTTATAAGGAGATGTTTGCATCTTGCTAAGGTGTCCTCAGCCTATTGCCGGAGACACTAGCTATTTAAGGTTCCTCCCCCTGATAGGAAGGGAGAGCATTTTGTTTCATTTTTGTATGTGTCTTGAGATGTGTTTTCTGAAGGGCTTGTGTCTTCTGTTTCTAAGTCCAGTTAACTTCCTGAATCTGGTCACCTGTCTGAAGCAGAGATCCTGTTTATAGTCTGGTTAACCATTGTCCCAGGTCTTCAGGTATCTGCATATTCAGGAACTGGCATATCTGGTTACTGGCATTCCCCCTGGACTCCAGCTTGGTCCTGTGTCCTGTATTTGTGTTCCTGCCGTATGATGTACCCTTTTATCCTGCTACCCGAAGCCTGTCCATGTCCTATGAATAGTCATGTTTTATGTAACCTGAAGTCTGGCTGTACCTGCTGTGCTAACATCACTCTGCTGTGGTCTATGCCTGTGCCTGCACTGCCCTCTTACGGTCTGTGCCTGCTGTACCCGATGTCCGATGACCTCTGCCCGATGTCTGGAGCCTTACCCAGTGTTCGGTGTCTGATGATTTCTGCCCGATGTATGGAGCCTGACCCTATGTCCAGGACCTATGCCTGAGGACCTATACCTGAGGTCCTACTGCCTGATGTCTGCTGGTGCTTATCCTGCCCGTTCCTGTTCAGGTCCCTGCTCTGTGTTTCTGCTTCCCCAGTCCGGCTGTCACCCTGGCCCGCTCAGCTGCCACAGTCCCGGTTGCCTGCCCTGGGAGTGGCACCTGGTGTCCTGCCTCGTGGCGGGCACTTAGTCAAGCCCCACCATCTGCTAAAGGGTAAGTCCGGGTTCCCCCTGTGGTCCAGTGGGTCCGCTCTACTTATGGACACTCGGCGCTTTCCTCGATCCGCTGGTGGTGAGGTCGTGACAGAGTCTCAATTAATCCACATAAGGAATGAGGATACAGCAAAGAGAATATGGGAAGCATTAAGAAAGCTACATGAAAGACCCAGCTTAAATCACAAGTTATTTCTGCTAAGAAAACTTTACAGTATGAGATTGAGTGCAGACAATGACATGCAGGAGCATATATTTTCTATGATGGAAGTGATATCACAGCTGAGATCAATTGGTGAATATATTAAGGAAAGCCATATAGCAGCAATATTATTGTGCAGTTTACTGGATTCATACATTGATGACAAAGCCACTACGGGACTGGTGGACGGTTACAGCAACTAAGGAAAACCCAAATGAGAATGAAGGGTATGCTAAGGGCACACCCCAATGTGTAGAGTGTCTCTGTTTGCTTCACAGGTACACAGGTTTCGGTCACGTGTGTATAGGAACACATTGGACCGAGAGGTAGCCCAGTTAGTGTCACTGGGAAATCGAAGAGATAGACGCTGAACCGGTCACGTGCATAGGGAGCACGACAAACGGGTAAGATAGCCCGGTTAGCGTACACATGTCTGTCACAGGCACTGCAGACTACCGGTCACATGAATGCGGAGTACGTCAGACCGTGTGGGCTACCCAGTTAGTGTCACTGGGCACCCGAGGACTGGTACACATACACACAAGTTTGCCACTGGCACTGCAGACTACCGGTGACGTGTTTAAGGGGCACGCCAGTCTGGGTGGGCTACCCAGCTAGCGTTACTGGTTACCCGAGGACTGATAGGACAGAGACTGACCCTCACTGTGCCAAGACACTGGTGTACTGAGATACAAATACCTGGTACCGACGCCTAGCCCTGATTAACTCTGTCCTATCGCACACACACCTGCCACAAACACTGCAGGAAAGATGGCGCTGGAACCGAAGCATACATACAGCACAGTCTGCTCACTGACCTGCAGCAATAGACAATGATGCTCATGTGCCGATGGGCGTGGCTACAAGCCTTTTATAGTCTCCTCCCTGCCTCAGGGCACATGGCGGGAGGTAATGGCGCCGGTTGCGGCCATCCCACAGCCGCCACTTCAACGCTGATGTCATGCCAACCAATCAGCGCTGACGTCACGCGCATGTGTGATAGCAGTATTCTCAGACTTAGTGCCTGCAGGAACCCGCGCATGCACGGTAGCGCTAAATGAGCACTTAGACTCAGGCCAGTGAATGACTCTATCCACCTGATGCTTCTCAGTCAGATGCATCGAGCGACGGACAGGTGGCACTGCGAAGTCAGCCGAACCTGTTACAGGAGATAGACAGGACCAGATTGGTTTGAGGCTCAGGGTAACCCTGAACCGTAACACATACACTGCTTTAATAAATGCACTAGAGACAAGACCTGAAACAGACATTACAGTAAAGTTTGTGAAGCCCAAACTCATAGATGAATATCAAAGAAGGAAAGAGCAAACAAATGATTCTACTGAAAAAGATGGTGGAAATGCTCTTAAAGCTACAGAATCAAAGAAGCCCTATAATAAAGAGACAAGAGAATGTTTACTATATAGAAAGCAAAACAACAGAAATTACACCATAAATAGAATAAACAGGAGGTGGAAAAACACAATTTCTAATTCATGTACAAATAATTGAAATGGCACATTTAAAGTAACTGTTAAGAATTCATCATCAGGTTGGTTTATTGACTCAGAGCAACAAGTCATATGACAAGTAATAAAACTTTCTTTACTGAATTTGATTTAAATAAGAAGGAAGCCATTTATCTTGCAGATGGAGAAAAATAACTGCAGAAGGTATTGGACAAGGAATGCTTAACTGTTCTAGTAAATTTGGGTGTAGCACCCAGGGATATGGGGTACTTAGTTCTGGGCAGTGTCTCTCTTGGGAATGTCACGATGGTGGCCATTACCCGATTACCCGCTTTCGTGCCTTGGGCCCTTTTGTAATGGGGATATTTACAGGGGATTTTCTGAATAAGTTATTCGTGACGTCACTTGTGGTGTTGCGGCTAAGTATATGGAGCCGCCGCTGCAGGGTCTCTATTGGGGCTGATGGTATGGCAGCTAGTATGGTAGTCCCTCTGCAAGTAGGGTATTGCCCCATCGGGTGTATGGTGCAGTGGACGTCGGAAGAAGGAGTCCAGACAGGTATTCAGTGCAACTGGTTTACTCACTGTTCTTAAGGCGTTATCTGGTTGCCCGAGGCCGGCTGGTTTCGCCTCCAGGTCTGCTTCGTCCCAGTGCCAGTCTGGTTCTCTGATAGCTTCTTCTCCTGCACCTGTCTCTGGTAAATGGGTTTCCGTGGTATGGAACTCTGGGGGTCCCCAGTTTGGGGTTTGTCCAACTCTGTCCGCCTGATGGTAGTGTGAACCCTGTGGGGTTGGAAGCTCTGGGTCCTGTCCCCAGCTCTCTCTTTGCTACTGAGTCTTTGGATTCTTTAGGGTCAGCAAGGTCCTTGATGGTCCCCTTTGCTGTGAAGGTGTTAACAAGTCGGCTTGAAGCTCTTTCCTGTCCTAGGGTACTGTACTCCGTCGGTGCGTAGTTCCAGGAGTACTCCACTGTACTCCACTGGCAACCACCTCTCCTGGGTACTAGGTCGCCGTCAACCCGAGTCAGGACGTCAGTCAGTCACACCTTCACACTCCTGCTGTCAACACTGTTTTCTCACTTAGTTAGACTGACTACTGACTTTCTGTGTTCCCGACTACTCTCCACAGTCTGCCCCTCCCACCTGGTCAACTGGTGGACTAGAGTGGCTCCACCTCTAGGCAGCCATCCATGGTCCCACCCTAGCTAGGTACCATTGTATGGGGGATTGTTGGGGGAAAACTGGCATTACCTGGGTTTTTGGTGTTACCGGCACTGGAGTTCTGGGTCCCTAAGAGGATAGGCCCTGCATCCTTGTGGGGATGCAGAACCTTGTAGCACCCTGGGTGTTCAGGGCGCTACATGGGCATGATTCAAAAATACTTGTAAAGGATGTGTTATATGTTCCAGGATTAGCAGGAGGATTGTTATCTGTAAAACGTTTAACAGCTAAAGGACTTACTGTAAAATGATGAATGTACAATCCTAGCGGTAAATAAGACAATAACCAATGGCAAGGCAGATGAATAATTATATCATCTAGACACATTAACCCCTTCAGTCCTCGGGCACTTTCCGTTTTTGCGTTTTTGTTTTTTTGCTCCCCTTCTTCCGAGAGGCGTAACTTTTTTATTTTTCCATCAATATTGCCATATGAGGGCTTGTTTTTTGCAGGACGAGTTGTACTTTACTTTACTGGAAAACGGAAAAAAAATTCCAAATGCGGAAAAATTGCAAAAAAAGTGTAATCGTACAATAGTTTTTGGGATATTTTATTCACTCTGTTCACTATATGGTAAAACTGAGATATCTATGTGATGCCTCAGGTCAGTGCGAGTTTGTAGACACCAAACATGTATAGGTTTACTTGTATTTAAGGGGTTAAAAAAAATTCACAAGCTTGTCCAAAAAAAGTGGCGCACGTTTTGCGCCATTTTCCAAAACCCGTAGCGTTCTCATTTTTCGGAATCTGAGGCCCAATGATAGCTTATTTTTTGCGTCTCGACCTGACGTTTTTAACGGTACCATTTTTGCGCAGATGCTACGTTTTGATCGCGTGTTATTGCATTTTGCGCTAAATTTGCGGCGACCAAAAATCGTAATTTTGGCGTTTGGAATTTTTTTGCCGCTACGCCGTTTACTGATCAGAATTATCGATTTTATATTTTGATAGTTCGGGCATTTCTGAACGCGGCGATACCAAATATGTGCGTATTTTTTATTTTTTTAACCCCTTAATTTTCAATGGGGTGAAAGGGGGGTAATTTGAACTTTTAAGTTTTTTTATTTTTTTTTAATTTTTTAAAACTTTTTTTTTTACTTTTTTTTTTATTTTACTAGTCCCCCTAGGGGGCTATGGCGATCAGCAATCCGATCGCTCTGCACTATCTGCAGATCTCAGCTACAGAGCTGAGAACTGCAGATTTGCTGCTTTACTTTCAATGCCGGCTGTATTCCGGCATTGAGAGGAAGTGAGTCATGTTAGCTACAGGCGTCATCACATGACCCTGTGCTACCATGGCAACCACCGAAAGTCACATGATCATGTCACGTGACTTCCGGTGGGGGCGGGGTAAGTGACTGTCACGGCGGCGCCCATATACATATCGCTGTCAGATTTTGGCAGCGAAATGTAAGGGGTTAATGGCCGCGGGTGGAAGCGATTCCACCCGCGGCTAGCAGGCACACATGTCAGCTGTTGATAACAGCTGATATGTGCGCGGATCGCCGCCGCCTGCTGGCAGCAGGGGGCGGGGCTTGCGGCACACGATCCATGACGTACCCAGTACGTCATGGGTCGTTAAGGGGTTAAAGGACAGATGAGATGAAGTTATGAACACAAGAATTGTATTCACATGTGGCATAGACGTCTTTGAAAAAAAAAAACATATGAACTGTGGCAGGGTAAGAAACCAAGTGTGAATCATTTAGGAGTTTTTGGATGCAAAGATTTTGTATTTTTTCCAGCAAAGAAACTCTCCAAACTTCAAAACAGATCCATAGAAAGAATATTTGTTGGATATAGTGAAAATTGCAAAGGATATAGAATCCTAGATTCCAAAACAGACAGAATTAAAGTGAGTAACAGTGTAACATTCATTGAGGATCTAAATGAAGACACAATGATATCACTGGAAACAAAAAATGAGAAAAACAGCAATGAGCTGAAGGAACTGAATATAGCTGAAGGAACATCTGATGAAAAAGAAGTTGAAATTGATAACAAACAGAATACTGAAAGTGAAGAGATACAACTACAGATAAACACAGAACCAAGATGTTCAATAAGAGTAAACAAGGGAAAACCAACAATACGTCTTTCATACAAGGCAAGTAGAACCAAAATTTATGAGCCTACCTCTTGGGAAGACATATCTCAACTTCCTGAAGAAGAAGCTAATAAATGGATAAAAGCCACAGAAACAGAACCATGTATGACTCAAAGACATGGACACTGACATAATTACCAGAAGGAATAAAAGCTGTAGGATGTAAATGGGTTTTTAAAGTAAAATACCAAACAGATGGCACAGCTGAACGATACCAAGCAAGACTCGTAGCTAAAGGTTATTCTCAAAAAGATGGAGAAGACTATTATGAAACATTTGCTCCAGTTGTCAAACATACTACAATAAGAACTTTTGTTTGCAGTTGCCGCAATGAAACAAATGGAGTTGAAGCATCTGGATGTAAAGACAGCATTTTTGAATAGAAATTTAACAGAAAATATTTACATGGAACAACCTCCAGGATTCAAAGATGAAAGTAACCCAAACATGGTTTGAAAACTACAGAAAAGTATATATGGTTTAAAACAAGCTGCTAAAGCATGGAATGATGAAATCACAGAAGTGCTCATAGATGAAAAATGTCAAAGAAGCAAAAAGATTGATGGACAGATGAATGTATGTTCTCATATGTGTTGATGATGTTTTAGTTTGTTTTGAAAAAGAAATGGATAAAGTGGACATACTAAAAATTCTGAATCAACACTTCGAGATCAAAGACCTGGGAAATGTGAAACAGTACATAGGAATACAGATAGAAAGAGAAGAAGATGGAAGTTTCCTACTTAAAGGGAAGGTGTCGCATTTTTTATTTTTCTATTAATAATAGTGATTATGAAATAAAGTATTTTTAATACCAAATTAAGCTCGCTGTTTATTTACTTTTTATTTAATTCTAGTGTTACTGAAGCACTGCGGGCTGCCATCATGGATTTGCTGTGAGTAACAATAGTTACCTCCTTCATGGCAGCTCCCAGGGCATTCATTCTGATGGTCGGACTCCGACCCTATATTTAATACAGGACAGCTTCCTGCTGTGATCTGGTGACACCCCCTGGGCTGTCTAGATTACAGCAAAGGGAGGAGATAGCCACCATGTTTGTGGAGCCCACAGCGTATGCTGTGAGCTGCAATTCCCCCTGTCACCTGCATGGGATGTGTGAGTACCAGTATGCTACTCCCCCCCCCTCCAACACCTCGCCGCCATCGCTGCTCCCCAGCCCTCATCACTCCACCCCCGCCACCACCATCCCCCCCCGGTTTCGCCACTCCCCTACTTGTGTGTGCTCACCTCCAGCCTCTGCTCTTAGCACCTCAGTGGGCCAGCACGGTATACAGTGGGTGAGTACCGGTATGCTACTACCCCACCACCACTGTTGCTGCTCCCCAGCCCCCACTGCTCCGCCCTCGCCACCATCAACCCCCCCGCTACCACCACTCCCCCACATGAAATCTCTACAACAGAATTCAAGTGCAGATTGTAACGTTTAATTTGAAGGTTTGAACAAACATATCTGATAGAAATTGTAGGAATTGTACACATTTCTTTACAAGCACTCCACATTTTAGGAGGTCAAAAGTAATTGGACAAATAAACCAAACCCAAACAAAATATTTTTATTTTCAATATTTTGTTGCGAATCCTTTGGAGGCAATCACTGCCTTAAGTCTAGAACCCATGGACATCACCAAACGCTGGGTTTCCTCCTTCTTAATGCTTTGCCAGGCCTTTACAGCCGCAGCCTCCAGGTCTTGCTTGTTTGTGGGTCTTTCCGTCTTAAGTCTGGATTTGAGCAAGTGAAATGCATGCTCAATTGGGTTAAGATCTGGTGATTGACTTGGCCATTGCAGAATGTTCCACTTTTTTGCACTCATGAACTCCTGGGTAGCTTTGGCTGTACGCTTGGGGTCATTGTCCATCTGTACTATGAAGCGCCGTCCGATCAACTTTGCGGCATTTGGCTGAATCTGGGCTGAAAGTATATCCCGGTACACTTCAGAATTCATCCGGCTACTCTTGTCTGCTGTTATGTCATCAATAAACACAAGTGACCCAGTGCCATTGAAAGCCATGCATGCCCATGCCATCACGTTGCCTCCACCATGTTTTACAGAGGATGTGGTGTGCCTTGGATCATGTGCCGTTCCCTTTCTTCTCCAAACTTTTTTCTTCCCATCATTCTGGTACAGGTTGATCTTTGTCTCATCTGTCCATAGAATACTTTTCCTGAACTGAGCTGGCTTCATGAGGTGTTTTTCAGCAAATTTAACTCTGGCCTGTCTATTTTTGGAATTGATGAATGGTTTGCATCTAGATGTGAACCCTTTGTATTTACTTTCATGGAGTCTTCTCTTTACTGTTGACTTAGAGACAGATACACCTACTTCACTGAGAGTGTTCTGGACTTCAGTTGATGTTGTGAACGGGTTCTTCTTCACCAAAGAAAGTATGCGGCGATCATCCACCACTGTTGTCATCCGTGGACGACCAGGCCTTTTTGCGTTCCCAAGCTCACCAGTCAATTCCTTTTTTCTCAGAATGTACCCGACTGTAGATTTTGCTACTCCAAGCATGTCTGCTATCTCTCTGATGGATTTCTTCTTTTTTTCAGCCTCAGGATGTTCTGCTTCACCTCAATTGAGAGTTCCTTAGACCGCATGTTGTCTGGTCACAGCAACAGCTTCCAAATACAAAACCACACACCTGTAATCAACCCCAGACCTTTTAACTACTTCATTGATTACAGGTTAACGAGGGAGACGCCTTCAGAGTTAATTGCAGCCCTTAAAGTCCCTTGTCCAATTACTTTTGGTCCCTTGAAAAAGAGGAGGCTATGCATTACAGAGCTATGATTCCTAAACCCTTTCTCCGATTTGGATGTGAAAACTCTCATATTGCAGCTGGGAGTGTGCACTTTCAGCCCATATTATATATATAATTGTATTTCTGAACATGTTTTTGTAAACAGCTAAAATAACAAAACTTGTGTCACTGTCCAAATATTTCTGGCCCTGACTGTATATCCCTGTGTATGTGTCAGGAGAAGTGACGCTATGCAGGCTATATATCCCTGAGTATGCGTCAGGAGGAGCGACGCTCTGTGGTATACAGCTGGGAGCGCAGTATACATTAAAGCACTATGCAGCTGTCCTTGGTGATACTTTAGACATTAGAATCACAGCGTTTACCCACAAAATGGCTCCGCACTGTGATCCTAAATTTCATCTCCCTTATCCTTATGGAAACACCCAGATTGGGAGGGGGAGGTGACATCACACACAGGAGAGCAGATTCTGCCCACTTTTACTGCAGCTGTAATGTGAGATACATCTACAGCGGGATTTCTGTAGGATTTCAGCAGCTGCTCCACCTAGTGTTTAAAAGTGGAAAATCTCAAACTTTATTTTTTTTATATTTTGCTCAATTAAAAACAAATAATATTTAAACAAATTATTAAAACATTAATACTTTACACATTAACCCCCAAAACACCCCTGCAGATCCAACGTAATCCATACAAAGCCCCTCGATGATTCTGACACTGCTACATCTGGAGTTTGGAGAAAGAGAGACATGTCTGTTCTCCACAGCCTCCGGGAAATACTGATAGCAGCGGGGGATCGGCTGTGAGCAGGTCATGTCACACCCGAGCTTACCCGTTGTTGGGATTGTTGGTTGCATAAATTAGTATAATGAGTGGAATCTAACAATAAGTGGCATGTGCTGTGTGTTTACAACATAATAAAATACAATAAAACACAAAATATATAACACAAAATAATTTTTGAAAATGATTTTACTTGAACATTATTTATATTCGTTTGCCATGTATTTTTTTCTATAATGATGTTTTATGTTTGCACTCCTTTTATATCAAGCATCCTCCCCTAAATAATGTTGGACTAAATAATTTAAATTATAAACAAATTAAAGACATCAATGGACCTCATTGCATTGTTTCAGGGCAACAACTACACTAAGCATGCAAACAGAAAACAAAAAACTCTTTATATTCGCCCACATATCACATCTCCAAATCAGAATTGATAGGAAAAAAGCATAGATATCAAGGTATAGAAAGAATATGTTTTTATTAAATATCATAAAAGGTGCAAGGAGATGGAAAATACATGTAATAAACATAATAAACTGGACAAACGACAGATGAGGGTGAAAGAGCTCCACACATCTACCCAGATACTACAGCCATATAGAGCTCAGGTATGTTATTACCAGCAAGGGAATATATTTTACAACAAAGGACATTCACCCAGATGGTAACCCCTCGGTGCCTCCCAACAGGGATGTTACTAATAGTCAAATAGGGACCAAAACTGGGAGGGGGGGATCCAATGTCATGGTACATCACATTATAACCATATCCAGAGCTTACCAAGTGGTTACCAAGACCAGGGTAGGTGTGGGGAAGGAAAGTCCCTACACATGTTTCGCGTGTTACAGCTTCCTCGGGGGAGCGTGAAACATGTGTAGGGACTCTTCTTCCTCCACACTTACCCTGGCCTTGGTAATCAATTGGTAAGCTCTGGATATGGTTGTAATGTCCTTATAATGTGATGTACCATGACATTGGATTTTTGTTTTCTTCCCCAATTTCGTCCCTATTTGACTATTGGTAACATCCCTGTTGGGAGGCACTGCGGGGTTACCATCTGGGTGAAAGTCCTTTGTACTTTGTAAGATATATTCACTTGCTGGCAATAACATACCTGAGCTCTCTATGGCTGTACTATCTGGGTAGATGTGTGGAGCTCTTTCACCCTCATCTGTCGTTTATCCTGTTTATTATATTTATTACATGTACCGTATTTTTCGGACTATAAGACGCACCGGACCATAAGACGCACCCTGGTTTTAGAGTAGGAAAATAGGAAAATTAAATTTTAAGCAAAAAATGTGGTCATGACACACTGTTATGGGGCAAGGATCTGCTGCTGACACTGTTATGGGGGTAATCTCCCCAAATTCTCTACTAAGGTACCCCTGCCTAGTAATGATCCTCCTGCCTTGTATATACAGTATATATCTCTCATCCTGGTATAGCCCCCATCCTGCTATATACTGTCATCCTGGCATATGGCCCCATCCTGCTATATAACCCATCCTGGCATATGGCCCCAACCTGCTATATACCCCCATCCTGCTCATATACCCACATCCTGCTCATATACCCCTATCCTGCTTATAATATACCCCCATCCTACTCATATACTCCCATCCTGCTATATACCCCCATCCTGCTCATATACCCCCATCCTGCTCATAATATACCCCCATCCTGCTCATAATATACCCCCAACCTGCTCATACTATACCCCCATCCTGCTATATGCCCTCATCCTGCTATACACCCCCATCCTGCTATATAGCCCCATCCTGCCATATAGCCCCATCCTGCTATATACCCCCATCCTGCTATATACCCCCATTGTTACGGGGGGCTGTCTGATAATAAAACCTAAAGGAATGTCAGACAGTCAGGATCCACTGTGCAAAGACTCTGCTGCAGACTATGGCAGAGGATAAGGGGTATATAAGTGTGCCACTGTAAAAAATAATAGCACAAGTGCAGAGTGCAATACCTCTGTTAAACTCACATTGGAATATAATTAGAAAATAAAGCAATTCCTCCCTTACTTGGAGGGTGTGTGGAATGGTCTCTGTTAAAGATCACAGAGACAAAAGCAGTGAGTGGGAAATGGCACCTACCTAGGTCCGTTCCTCTAGTGGTGCCAGGAGACAGACAGCAGCGTAAGCCGCACAAAGCTCCTACCTGCGTTCGCTCCACTAGTGTGCGAGGACACGAACCACTAGATATGGCACCTGCCTAGGTCCGCTCTTCTAGTGGTGCAAAAGAGACGGACAGCAGCATAAGCCGCACAAAGCTCCTACCTCTGTTCGCTCCCCTAGTGTGCGAGGATACGAACAACTGCCAGACGCAGTATAAGGAACGTTACCCTAGCGGCAACGTCCACCTACGAGTAGAATCACAAGGCCCAGCCGGACCATGTGCCTCAGGCACCTGCCTATGTCCGTTCCACTAAGGGGTAAGGATACGGACTGCAGCCGAAGCTGTAAGGTATAACAATGCTACCCTGCCGGTAGCGCTCACCTAACATAGACAGAGAGATGCCTAGAGGGACGTGCACAGGGCGTCTACCCTCATGCATGAACCAAGAGGACTGAGCGCCGGGCGGCGTGCGTCAGGGTCTTATATAGACTCTGCGCCTCATCCAAGATGGAGGACACCAGAGCCAATCCGCTGCCAGAATGACAGCAATGACGTCACGCTGGCCTATCACCGAGCAAAGCGTCACAAGCACATGACCAGCGACCAATCGGCATAGAAGGTGTCAGAGACATGTGACCACGTGTCACAAGCACATGACCAGTGGCCAATAAGCTTAGAAGGTGTCAGAGACATGTGACCTTGTGTCAGCGATGATGTCACCCGCACATGTGCAATGGCGCCAAGATAGGACTTAGTCTCCAGCGCTTGCAGATGTGCAGTAGCAAGAAATCCGGACATAGTCTCCAGAGCCACAGCAACCGTAACAGTACCTCCCCCTCGAGGGCCCCCCTCCCGGTGACGCAGGTAATCGGCAACTAAGTCGGGAGCATGGACAGCCTCCTCAGGCTCCCAAGAGCGATGTTCCGGGCCATAGCCCTCCCAATCTATCAAGAAGAACCTGCGCCCTCTAACCATCTTAGAGCCAACTATGGCTCGTACCTCATAGCTAGAGCGAGAGGAATCAGAGCCAGGAGAGTGCACTTCATGAGCGTGAGGTAAAATAGCCGGCTTTAGCAGTGAAACATGGAATTTGTCATGGATCCTAAGATGGACGGGTAACTTCAATTGGTAGACTACATGATTTACCTGACGAAGAACCTCATAAGGACCCAGGAAGCGAGGAGCAAATTTGACAGAGCTCACTCTAAGTTTCACGTGTTTTGCAGAGAGCCACACAAAATCCCCTGGAGAAAAGACAGGAGCCGGGCGACGAAACCGATCGGACACCGTCTTCATACGGTCCTTAGCTCCTTGGATCGACTCTTAAGTCCGATCCCAAACCTCTCTGGCATTAGTTGCCCAGTCGGCCACAAGAGGAGAAGGTGCATCAGTGGGAAACGGTACCGGTACCCTAGGGTGTTGCCCATTATTGAGTACGAATAGTGTCTTCCCAGTGGCCTCAGCCAGCGAATTGTTAAGGGCAAATTCTGCCCAGGGTAGGAGGGAGGACCAGTTATCGTGGTTCTCAGCAACAAAGTGTCGAAGGTATATAATTATTGAATGATTGGTACGCTCAACCAAACCATTGGTCTCCAGATGGTATGCCGAAGAGTGATTCAACTCAATTTGCAGAAGGCTACAAAGATCTCGCCAGAAACGGGAAGCAAATTGCGGGCCTCTATCAGAAATGATACGATCTGGCATCCCGTGAAGCCTAAAGACATGCTTGAGGAATAGTTTGGCTAGTACCCTGGAAGACGGGATTCTCGATAACGGTACGAGATGAACCATCCAGGAGAAATGGTCCGTAATGACCCACACAAATCTATATCCCTGTGAACACGGAAGATCACCCACAAAATCAATGCCTACCACCTCCCATGGTCTATCTGGAACTGGTAAAGGATTCAAAAATCCAGCCGGTCTCTGCCGTAATGGACGGTTGCGAGCACCCGAGTAGCAGGAACCGACATATCTCTTGACGTGGCTGGCTAAGTGTGGCCACCAATACCACCTCTCCAGTAACTCTCGTGTCCGCCTAATACCAAAATGCCCACCCACCTTTGAGGTGTGGGCCCACGACAGTATATCATTCTGTCGATCATGCGGAACAAAGGTCTTGCCCGGAGGGATTTGGTCTAACGTCACAGGGGAGAGCGTATGAAAAACCCTGGAGGGAAGGATAAGACGAGCTTCGTCAATATCATCCTGGGTAGAAACCATAGAGCGAGACAGAGCATCTGCCTTGTTATTCTTACTCGCAGACAGATAGTTGATGGAGAAGTGAAAGCGGGAGAAAAAAAAGGACCAGCAGGCTTGGCGAGGATTCAGACGCTGAGCGGTTTGTAAGTACGGCAGATTCTTATGGTCTGTATAGACCTGGAAAGGATGTTTCGCTCCTTCCAGCAAGTGACGCCACTCCTCCAAGGCTAATTTCAGGACGAGCAGTTCCCTATCCCCAATGGTATAGTTTCACTCTGCTGGCGAAAAGGTTTTAGCAAAGAAGAAACACGGCCTTTTTCTACCTGCACTGTTCTTTTGATACAAGACCGCACCAGCACCCACTGAAGAGGCATCAACCTCCAAGAGGAAGGGCTTATTCTCATCGGGTCTTTGAAGAACGGGAGCAGTTGAAAAGTGTCTTTTTACTGCCTCAAAAGCCTGGGATGTCTCAGTAGACCAGACTTTTAAGTGGAGAGGGAGAAGGGGTTAAACCCGCGCAATCCGCCAGTAATCCAGAAGGAGATGTTGATAAATTAAACAATCTTTTATTCCATGGGTCTACGCGTTTCAAGGTCTAAGACCTCGTCTTCAGGACCAGTAAATCAACACTGCATGTACAGAGAGATGAACCCTTTTATACATATGGTATCTACAAAGTACCGCCTCCCGGCACTTTGAAAAAAGTCAGAAAAAAAAAAAAAAGACCTCTGCATGCATGATGCAGCACTTTCTGCAGACATAACAAAACTCTGTTAAATGTTCATAGACTGGTCATCATAATAGTTTACATGAAAAATAAACAATAATTGGATGAAAAATCAAGAAAAAAGAAATAAATGAGAGGAATAGTATGAAAAAATGTCAATTTTCGGGACAAGAACTCCAAAGTAGCAGTCCCTAATTATAAGGTAAAGTTCGACTTTTAGTGGTGAACGCCACCAGTGATTTATATATCTGTGTACCCATTAATATGTAACACAGGTAAATTATATTGACATCTAGGTGAAAGAAGAAAAAAATATATATATAAATATATGTATGGCAAAACATATTTTATAGAAAAAACTATAAAAAGTAATAGATAATAAATAATGAAAAAATAAAATGCTGTGATATGTTGAATAAAAATTGTAAAGGAATTTTTTGCCCAGGAATAAAAATATAAATATAAAATTGTAAAAAAGTGATGTGAATCTTTATTATTTGTATTGTGGGTTAAAAAGCTTTTAAAATAGTCACTCCAAACAGTTAGGAGGAGGAGGACATATTTGTATTCATTATTCCTGGAGAGGCCCAAGCAAAAAAGGACTCTAGGTTATTATTGGGCATAAGCGTGGAAAAAGCATCTATACGCATGCTCCTGAACCTGCCATGAGGACACATAGAGTAGCGGTACGGAGTAAATGCCAGAACTGAGACCATGGGAACAAAACTAAAGCACCTGCGCCAGGGGTAAACCTGGTTCAAGGTGCCATGTGTATGTTTCAGAAACAAGAAAAGAGAGATAATGACAGATCATACACAGATTAGTACAACAGTGTATAGAAATCATTAAAACCCTTTTGCCGCAAGAGCACCAGACCATGATAAAAATTGAAAACTAAAATTCTCACATACATAAAAAACTGATCACAATGTAATGATAGAATTAAATACACAGATCCATAAAAACTATAAAAACATATAATAAGGATAAGATAAAAAGAGGCAGGATGACCATCTCAAAATTTTTTAATAAAAAATCAGTAGAAGAGGTCTGTCACTTCATTAAGTCCTATCGGTTTTAGTGTATTTAATATATAAATCCAGAATGTCTCTTTTTTATTTAGAGCCTCAATTCTGTTAGGAGTATTGTTAGGGATTTGTTCAATTGGTGTTATAGTGATGTCTGCCTTTTTACCATGTATTAACGTGCAATGTCGGGACAGACCATGCAAAAGGAACCCTTTCTTGATATTGTGTCTGTGGGAATTTAATCTATTATGTAGGGGCTGTCTGGTTCTCCCTACATATTTTATTCCACATACACAATCAATAAGATAGACAACAAAATCAGAGTGGCATGTGAGGTGTCCCTTAATAGTGTATTTTTCTGGTTCTTCTGCTGGACCAAATGTCTTTCTTTTATGCGCAATGGATGTGCAGCATTGTTACGAACCGGCGCCGCCATAGCCGCAAGCAGCCTGCTGCGGTTCCTGTTGCGCCCAGGCGCCGGCTGCCGTTCTTGGCCGTGCCTCGGGTCGTCCAGTTGGCTGTTCCTTCCACCACGTCTAAGTGTGGAGAGGCGGCTAGTGCGCATACGTGCGCCGATTTACCCCAGCCAGAGTTTAAGCCCGGTGTTTTGCATAGTGAGCATGCTCAGCCTGTTTGTGTTATGTCTGAGACTAAGTCCTCAGTTCAGGCTACTGAGCATGCTCAAACTGATAGTCTGCTTTCTAAGCCTGTGGCTCAGGCTACTGAGCATTCTCAGGCACTTAGTGCATCAGAGGCTAGGTCCGGTAAGGACCTCACTGAGCATGTCCGTGAGGTGGCAGGTCCTGATAGGGCAGAGGGTGTCAGGTGTCCTGATGACGTGGCAACTCCGGACTGGCTCGCAGAGGCCCGCCCCTATGATCTGGCACCTCAGTATTGGTTGTCAGACGATGACTGGTGAAGTGTTTGGGGCGTGGCTGCCATGAGGTCATCAATGACGTGGCGGTTCCGGATAGGTCGCATGTGACGTCACTGATGACATGGCACTCTGCTATTGGACCTTGGTGGTTCCACCCTGGGTTTGAGGCGGACCCAGGTTATAAAAGGGGCTGGAGACAACATGGAGGTGCGCAGTCTTCACTTTTGCTCAGTCAGAGCACACCTCCATGTTAGAGCCTCATTGCGGCATAAGCCTATGTTGGGAAGCGGTAGGTAGGGTTAGGCGAACGGTGCCTGTCACGCCAAGATTCGTGGCTCGGCACATCAGGGTCAGGCGCCGTGCTTCCCTCCTGCCGTTACAGTCTTGCTATAGCAGCCCAGTGACGTTAACTGGGCTGCGGCTGCTGTGCTTCCTGTCCGATTGTGCCCCCTACGCACACGGACAACGCACCTGCTGTGCTTCCTGTCCGATTGTGCCCCCTACGCACACGGACAACGCACCTGCTGCGCCACCTGTCCGATTGTGCCCCCTACGCACACGGACAATGCACCTGCTGCGCCACCTGTCCGGTTGTGCCCCCTACGCGCACGGACAGCGTACCCCAGGACCCCTGTGGAGTTAACAGGGTGTTCCTTATCCTCCTCGGCTTCCCAGTCAACGCTACTGGTGTACCCATCTGGCCTGACGTGTCCTACACACACGTGGCCAGGCGAGAGGTGGCCAGAAACGCTAATCGGAGGACCGCTCGGCCTGACGTGTCCTACACACGTGGCCGACAGGGCGCTTTCGTGGCGGTCTTCCGGTCAACGCTACCTGGTTACCACCCGGCCTTACGTGTTTCCTGCACACGTGGTTGGTGTAGCGCTAGGTGCACCAAAACGCTAATCGGGTTGTCGTCCTGTCTGACGTGTCCCAACACACGTGACCGGTTCCCAGAGTTCCTGGGTTATCTCAGAGCCATCCAGCTCTATAGTCTCCGCCTAACCCTCAGGTGCCAGCAGCTCCTTTGTCATCTGGAGCACGGTGGGCCCCGACTGGCGATTAGGATATATACCCCCTGGTCCTAATCTGCCGGTCCCCCCGTAAAAGTAAGACTGCGCGAGGGTCTGGCTGGCATGGCGGAGATGGAGCAGCTACGTCAGTTCATGCTGCAGCTTGATGCCAGAGTGAGGTCTCTGGAGAAGTCTGCTCTTGCTGCTGATATGGATGATGTGGTGGCTCAAGCGGCTGCAATGGTGTCAGTCACCAAGCCTACTCCAACCCTCCCTCACCTCTCGCTGCCCAACAAGTTTACGGGGAACAGCAAGGCATGTAGGGGATTCGTGAACCAGTGCTCAGTCCATCTAGAGCTGTTGGCTGCACGGTTTCCTACAGAGAGGTCGAAGGTGGGGTTTATCATCTCCTTGCTCTCTGATAGAGCACTGGAGTGGGCTACACCATTGTGGGAGAGGAATGACCCCGTAGTACAGGACTCTAAGGAGTTTTTGGAGTCCTTGCGACAAGTGTTCCTGGGGCCTCAGGTCACTCACGACTCGGCCCTACAGCTACTGACTTTGGAGCAGGGGCGTACCTCCTCAAGTCAATATTCTGTGAGTTTCAGGACACTTGCTGCAGAACTGGGGTGGTCAGAGAGGACTCTCATTCCACTGTTCTGGAGGGGATTAGCCTCGCACGTGAAGGACGCATTAGCGTCGCGTGAGGTACCAACTACCCTTGAGGGCCTCATGACTCTGGCTACCCGCATTGACCTGCGGACCTCCGAACGTCAGCTGGAGCGCAGGTCAGAGGGTCGTTCAGCCACTGTAGTGGTCTCTCCTACTGCACCTCCCTTAGAGGACATCTCTGTCCCTATGGACATCGCTAGGGTTGGTGTTGCTAGGTCTTCGAGTCGCAAGGGCATTTCCTGTTTTGCTTGTGGGCAGTATGGTCATTATGCCAACCGTTGCCCAAAGCGTCAGGATAAGTGACCACGATTGGTGACCATAGCTGGAAGTAGACTGGACTCTGCGTCATCCATTAGGGTGATGTTTCCCGCGTCCATTTCCTTTAAGGGGTCAACATGGTCCACAAGGGCAAGTGTGGACACAGGTGCTGGGGATAGTTTCATCTCCTCCTCTTTTGCCCGGCGGCATGCAATCCCGCTGGTGCAAATGCCAAGGCCAGTGAGAGTCCGTGTGGTGGATGGGTCCTTGTTGCCCAAGGTAATTCACCAGCGGACAGTGCCCATTACCCTTGCCATGTCATCTGGGCATAGGGAGACCATTTCATTTCTGGTTCTCCCTAAGGGTGCAGATGATATTCTGCTGGGTATTCCTTGGTTGAAGCGGCATTCCCCACATATCGACTGGTCGTCTGGGGTGATCACGCGGTGGAGCGAGTCTTGTAGCTCCCACTGCATGTCTCCATCTTTCGCCCGTCGCTCAGTGGTGACTATAGACCATTCGAGTGGGAGGGCCGCTAGAGGGGGGGGTACTGTTACGAACCGGCGCCGCCATAGCCGCAAGCAGCCTGCTGCGGTTCCTGTTGCGCCCAGGTGCCGGCTGCCATTCTTGGCCGTGCCTCGGGTCATCCAGTTGGCTGTTCCTTCCACCACGTCTAAGTGTGGAGAGGCGGCTAGTGCGCATGCATGCGCCAATTTACCCCAGCCAGAGTTTAAGCCCGGTGTTTTGCATAGTGAGCATGCTCAGCCTGTTTGTGTTATGTCTGAGACTAAGTCCTCAGTTCAGGCTACTGAGCATGCTCAAACTGATAGTCTGCTTTCTAAGCCTGTGGCTCAGGCTACTGAGCATTCTCAGGCACTTAGTGCATCAGAGGCTAGGTCCGGTAAGGACCTCACTGAGCATGTCCGTGAGGTGGCAGGTCCTGATAGGGCAGAGGGTGTCAGGTGTCCTGATGACGTGGCAACTCCGGACTGGCTCGCAGAGGCCCGCCCCTATGATCTGGCACCTCAGTATTGGTCGTCAGACGATGACTGGTGAAGTGTTTGGGGCGTGGCTGCCATGAGGTCATCAATGACGTGGCGGTTCCGGATAGGTCGCATGTGACGTCACTGATGACATGGCACTCTGCTATTGGACCTTGGTGGTTCCACCCTGGGTTTGAGGCGGACCCAGGTTATAAAAGGGGCTGGAGACAACATGGAGGTGCGCAGTCTTCACTTTTGCTCAGTCAGAGCACACCTACATGTTAGAGCCTCATTGCGGCATAAGCCTATGTTGGGAAGCGGTAGGTAGGGTTAGGCGAACGGTGCCTGTCACACCAAGATTCGTGGCTCGGCACATCAGGATCAGGCGCCGTGCTTCCCTCCTGCCGTTACAGTCTTGCTATAGCAGCCCAGTGGCGTTAACTGGGCTGTGGCTGCTGTGCTTCCTGTCCGATTGTGCCCCCTACGCACACGGACAACGCACCTGCTGCGCCACCTGTCCGATTGTGCCCCCTACGCACACGGACAATGCACCTGCTGTGCTTCCTGTCCGATTGTGCCCCCTGCGCACACGGACAACGCACCTGCTGCGCCACCTGTCCGATTGTGCCCCCTACGCACACGGACAATCCACCTGCTGCGCCACCTGTCCGGTTGTGCCCCCTACGCGCACGGACAGCGTACCCCAGGACCCCTGTGGAGTTAACAGGGTGTTCCTTATCCTCCTCGGCTTCCCAGTCAATGCTACTGGTGTACCCATCTGGCCTGACGTGTCCTACACACACGTGGCCAGGCGAGAGGTGGCCAGAAACGCTAATCGGAGGACCGCTCGGCCTGACGTGTCCTACACACGTGGCTGACAGGGCGCTTTCGTGGCGGTCTTCCGGTCAACGCTACCTGGTTACCACCCGGCCTGACATGTTTCCTGCACACGTGGTTGGTGTAGCGCTAGGTGCACCAAAACGCTAATCGGGTTGTCATCCGGTCTGACGTGTCCCAACACACGTGACTGGTTCCCAGAGTTCCTGGGTTATCTCAGAGCCATCCAGCTCTATAGTCTCCGCCTAACCCTCAGGTGCCAGCAGCTCCTTTGTCATCTGGAGCACGGTGGGCCCCGACTGGCGATTAGGATATATACCCCCTGGTCCTAATCTGCCGGTCCCCCCGTAACAAGCATAGACAGTTTTTACTAAAACACTTTGAGACCCCGATTGAGCATTCCCTTTTGTTACAATTGATAGGGAATCTCAGCCTACTGGGTGCCACAATATTCCTAATGGTGGGGGCTCTCCTGAAAGTAATGCCTGGAAAAGGTGGAAGGATGTTTTTAAGCACAGGGTCCCCCAAAAGGATCTCCCAGTGCTTAGTAAGGGTCTTTTTAATAACAGCGTTGTCATGGCTAAAAGTGGTGATAAAATTAGAGCTAAAATCAGAAGGACCACTATGCGGGAACATCTTTTTAGAGGTTAAAATCAGATCATCCTGTCTCATATGCTTGGTTTCTTTAAAAGCACGTGTTAAAAGTTTTTTGGGGTAAGTCTTTTCATTAAAACGGTCATATAAAACACCAGCTTGTATCTTAAAATCATCATCCAGTGTACAATTTTTTCTAATTCTTCGGTATTGGTTAATAGGAATATTCAAGAGCCACTTATTATAGTGGCCGCTATTAAAATGTATATAGCTGTTTGTATCCACTTTTTTAAAAAAGGTTTTTGTAATAATCTTGTTCTCCTTGTGTGATATTGTAAGGTCAAGAAAATCTATTGTATCCTTATTTACTAGTGTGCGAGGACGTCCTACATACGTGCATGCAAGGTATGCTTCAATGTCTATACAAAAAAGATCAGCAATTGCACAGGAGGCTACGTCCTCTATTTCAGAGGTTTACAACAATTTATCTTGTTACAATTCTCACCCTGAATATAGGCGTATTAACTCAGACATTAATACGAAATTGCTACAACTTGAACATACAAACAGGAGCTGTAAAAATTAAGCGCAATAGGGTCTTACCCTTATAGGTACAGGGCACGGGTAGGGGGAGCAATATTACTCACCATGTGTAGTTGTGACAGTCACAACTACTATATTCGCATGTAACAATGGATCTCGGCCGCGGCAACCCAAGCGGCTGATAACAGAGAGAGATTGTAGAAATCGGGTTTCTAAAGCCGCGCCAATGATCACAACCAGGACATCAGATTATGTGACTTTATTGCAGCATCGGTCTACGCGTTTCATGAGCTCTGCTCACTTCCTCAGGACCATATAAAATCTACCATGTAAGATACAAGTGTACATTAAATAGACATAGTGACATCATAGTACCGCCCCATATAGAAAAAATGAGCGGGAAACAAAGCCTTGTGTTGAAAACATGACGCAATACAAGAGAAACATGGTGAAGATACAAAACATAATATCCGTATGAAAAACAAGTGAAACATATCTTGAAAAACACAATAAATTGAATGCGAATAAAAATTGTAAAAAATGTATATGTGTAATCAACCTCATTATCTATGATCCAACCAAAAAAAAAATAATAAAAAAAAAAATTATATATATATATATGTATATATATATGTGGTTATATTTATAATTCCTCCACAAGTCCGGACGAGCCTGGAACCCATGAAGGACACTTAACACCAGATCCCAAGCAAGTATGGATATAAGCTGCAGAGGCATTAGCCCTCTCAACCAGGAGAACTGTGACAAGTTTAGCTACATGTAGCCCAGCACGTCAAGATCAATCAGACAATGAACGTATATATATATACTGTAGTGATTAAGGCTATAGTGACCACCGACCAAGGTAATCAAAGAACCGTTGAGTGAGTGTCCATATAATTATTTAAACAAAGAAAGGTCTTAGGCACAATGTAGCTTTCAAAGAAACTAGTGCACTCACTCCCCTTCTTTAGAAGGAGTGAGGGTTTACTATAGTTCAGTACTGTGGGAAAAAATCCCCAGCGGCTGCGCAGAAGGAGCTTCAGACAAGAGGGGTGAAAAGAGTTCATACCCGTGGGAAAGTGAACCATGCGCATGCGTCAGTTACGCAGGACACCCGTGTAGACTGGGTGCAGAACAAGAAGGACAGTGATCTTAGGAATGTGATAGCTCGAAAAAACCTTATTAAGAGAACGTGCACATTCTGTGAGCGAACAACCAGAAATTAAAAATTAAAAAAACAGAAATATTTCATTATAAACGGCAATAATTACAGAAGAACGGGAACTGATTTTAAAACAATATATATCCGTTTAATGTTACTAAATTCGTGCGCTGTAGTGTCATCAAAACAGAAAGAAAAGGCGACACCAAGAAAAAAGGTCCAAGTGCCAAAGAAACAACCCGTTATTTTGTATACACATGTAGAACATTAGGGAAAGAGACGGAAGCCTAATAAAAATTTAAAAATAAAGTAAAAAATTAAAACTAATCTGAACAGGACTCCACGATTATTGTCATACCCACAATAGTGGTGACGTAAACCTTCATTTGTTCCATGCTCACAGCGACCCATAAATGAACCGTATAATATACCCTGATAAGACTCCTAATGGTCATAAATATACGAGAAATAGGGTATTAATACTAGGCTTGCTGAACCACCAATAATATTACAATTGGGAACAAATCCTTCTTTAAAATTATTAATAATCAGGACAAACATAATAAATACTACACATTCAAGGCATAAATAAGTCACATAGGATAAAAGAATTCTTGTTAAAAACAAGCAATAGCATTAAAAAAATGTGAATATGTAAAAATTATAAAAAATATATAAAAACAAGTATACCTATATCCTAAAAGACAGACCTCCATAATTTAACTTAATACCAATGTAACCATCAAAGGGAAGAAAACCCATTGAGAGGAATAAAATTTTAATGAAATAAATCGGTTACTTCATTCAGGCACTGGGGTTTCAAGGTATTGAGCTTATAGATCCAGTATGTTTCTTTTCTGTTCAGGATCTCAATTCTATTAGGCACATGTGGCGGAATCTGCTCAATGGGTGTCACTTTAAGTTTGATTTTTTTACCATGATGTAGGGTCACATGCCGAGACAAACCATGTAGCATGAACCCCACTTTAATATTGTGCCTGTGGGAGTTTATCCTATTATGTAGAGCCTGAACAGTTCTACCCACATAGCGTTTGGCACAGTCACATTCGATCAGGTAAATGACGAAGTCTGATTGACAAGTCAGATGTCCTTTGATCACAAACTCCATTCCTCCAGGGGCTACACCAAAATTTAATCTTCCATGCTGGATATTTTTACAACATAAACAATTTTTGGTGAGGCATTTGTAGACGCCTAACTTTTTCTTATCACCGGTGAGACTGACCTCCTCTCTAAGCCTACTGGGGGCTATCTGATTTTTTATGGTGGATGCCCTACGATATGTCACCCCAGGAAATTTAGGTAGTACCTTGTTAAGAAATGGGTCATTAAGTAATATGGCCCAATGCTTTTTCAGGATGCGCTTAATCAAATTCCCATCACTACTGAACGTGGTGAGAAAATGAGACGAGAACCTTTCACCGGGATTGTCAGGGATGCCCCTGTCCTCTTTTTTAATCAGATCTGTCTGTTTAAGATCCATACTGGCCTGATAAGCTTTTTTGATGGAGGCCATCGGGTAATTCTTATCCCTAAATCTGTCTCTTAGTATGATAGCCTGATCCCTGTAATCCTTATCCAGAGTACAATTCTTCCTTATCCTCTGGAATTGGTTTTTAGGTATGTTGAGCAACCATTTGTCATAATGGCTGCTGGAGAAATCTATATATCCATTGGAGTCCACAGGTTTGAAAAAGGTTTTGGTTAGGATTGCTTCATTGCTGTGTAGTATAGTCAGGTCCAGGAAATTAATGGACTCTATACCAATGGTGGGAGAGAATTTAAGACCCCAATTATTTTTGTCAATGTCCTCTAGGAAAGTGGGGAGATTGTTCTTACTATTATCCCAGATGATGAAGAGATCATCTATGTATCTTTTATATAACACCACGTGTTGGAAATATTTAGAGGAATATATGTATAATATTTCAAAAAGTCCCATGACTAAGTTCGCAAAAGTAGGTGAAACCTTGGAGCCCATTGCGACTCCACAGCGTTGATGGTACAGGGTGTCTTGAAACGTGAAGAAATTATTCTCCAGGATGAATCTCATCCCTTCATAGATAAACTCCTTTTGAGAGAGAGGCAATCTATCATCCCTCTCTAAAAATTGCCTAAAACAATTAAGTCCTAACGGATGCGAAATGTTTGTATAAAGTGAGGCTATATCTAGGGTCACCAACAGATATGATTCCTTCCACTTAATGTCTTTAAGAATAGTAATTAGATGAGCGGAGTCTCTCAGGTAACTTCTGAGGTTTGTAACATGTATTCTCATTATGCTATCTATATATGCTGCCAAATTCTCCGTCAATGCCCCAATCCCAGATATGATGGGTCTCCCAGGTGGGTTTGATAAACTCTTGTGGATTTTAGGAAGGTGGTAGTAAAAGGCCAGTCTAGGATTTTTAATTTCCAGGAACTTTTTTTCTTCATTATTAAGGAACCCTGCTCCCCCTGCGTTCAGAATGAGGGTATGGTAATCTAGAATGGCCTTATGATACACTTTCATATGTGATGTATTGGACAGCATCCTATGGGCTTCTTGTATATAGGTGGTCTTGTCTTGAACCACAACTCCCCCACCCTTATCGGCACTTCTAATGACTATGTGGGGATTGTTTTTTAGAGCTGCCAAGGCAGTGATTTCATCTCTAGTCAGATTATTATTGGGACGACCCTTCTTAGTGAGAAGTCCCTTGAAATCCTCCAACACCAAATCATTGAAGGTCCTGATGTGATGCCCTCTGCTCTGTAGCGGATAGAATTTGGACTTTAGTTTCAAATCTGTGTGGAGAAAATCATCATCCAGCACGGCCTCCTTGGTAGGATTCGCCTTATGGACCTGAAAATGTCGGGTAAGGGTTAGCTTCCTAATGAATCTCTGAAAATCAATATATAGTTCGAAATCATTAGCACGTTTAGTAGGGCAGAAGGAGAGGCCTTTTTTCAAGACACTGATTTCACTCTTGGAAAGCTCATAACTGGATAGGTTGAAAATCCCTGTGGACCCATGGCTCAGTTGACGTTTCTTTTCTCTTTTTTGTTGGACCCTATACCCAGCTCTAATTCCTCTGTGGTACTTTTTTTTTTCTCTCCTCTGGGGGTGAGAAAGTTGGTAATATGGACCTGTGTGTTCCTGGCTACCGGTAAAAAAGGAACACAGGAGTTACCCTTTAAGGTATTATCGATGGTGATAGCCCCTTTATTAAGGGTACCAGAAGTTTCAACCATCAGAGAGGGACTGATGATGGCCTCCTCAGTCCCTGCCGTCCCTGGTAGGGGCATATATTCCTCGTGTATAGATAGTTCCAACAAATCAGTTTTTTATATATTTTTTATAATTTTTACATATTCACATTTTTTTAATGCTATTGCTTGTTTTTAACAAGAATTCTTTTATCCTATGTGACTTATTTATGCCTTGAATGTGTAGTATTTATTATGTTTGTCCTGATTATTAATAATTTTAAAGAAGGATTTGTTCCCAATTGTAATATTATTGGTGGTTCAGCAAGCCTAGTATTAATACCCTATTTCTCGTATATTTATGACCATTAGGAGTCTTATCAGGGTATATTATACGGTTCATTTATGGGTCGCTGTGAGCATGGAACAAATGAAGGTTTACTTCACCACTATTGTGGGTATGACAATAATCGTGGAGTCCTGTTCAGATTAGTTTTAATTTTTTACTTTATTTTTAAATTCTTATTAGGCTTCCGTCTCTTTCCCTAATGTTCTACATGTGTATACAAAATAACGGGTTGTTTCTTTGGCACTTGGACCTTTTTTCTTGGTATCGCCTTTTCTTTCTGTTTTGATGACACTACAGCGCACGAATTTAGTAACATTAAACGGATATATATTGTTTTAAAATCAGTTCCCGTTCTTCTGTAATTATTGCCGTTTATAATGAAATATTTCTGTTTTTTTAATTTTTAATTTCTGGTTGTTCGCTCACAGAATGTGCACGTTCTCTTAATAAGGTTTTTTCGAGCTATCACATTCCTAAGATCACTGTCCTTCTTGTTCTGCACCCAGTCTACACGGGTGTCCTGCGTAACTGACGCATGCGCATGGTTCACTTTCCCACGGGTATGAACTCTTTTCACCCCTCTTGTCTGAAGCTCCTTCTGCTCAGCCGCTGGGGATTTTTTCCCACGGTACTGAACTATAGTAAACCCTCACTCCTTCTAAAGAAGGGGAGTGAGTGCACTAGTTTCTTTGAAAGCTACATTGTGCCTAAGACCTTTCTTTGTTTAAATAATTATATGGACACTCACTCAACGGTTCTTTGATTACCTTGGTCGGTGGTCACTATAGCCTTAATCACTACAGTATATATATATACGTTCATTGTCTGATTGATCTTGACGTGCTGGGCTACATGTAGCTAAACTTGTCACAGTTCTCCTGGTTGAGAGGGCTAATGCCTCTGCCTAAACTTGTCACAGTTCTCCTGGTTGAGAGGGCTAATGCCTCTGCAGTAGTGATGAGCGAGCATGCTTGTAACTACTCGGTACTCGCACGAGTATCACTGTACTCGGGCTGCTCGGCGGGTACCGAGTAATTTTGCAATACTCGTGCTTTACTCGTGGTCTTCATCCCTGCATGTTGGCGCTCTTTTGAGAGCCAGCCCTCATGCAGGGATTGGCTGGCAGACCACTGCAATGCCACAGCCCTGTTAGTTGTGGAATTGCAGTGATTGGCCGGCCTGCACAGCGTGACCGAGCCTTTATACCGGCGGGCGCGCTGTGCTCTGTACACAGCCATCTCATATTCCCTGCTTTCCACGCCCACAGGCGCCTATGATTGGTTGCAGTGAGACACGCCCCCACGCTGAGTGACAGGTGTCACACTGCACCCAATCACAGCAGCCGGTGGGCGGGTCTATACTGTGCAGTAAAATAAATAAATAAATAATTAAAAAAACGGCGTGCGGTTCCCCCCAATTTTAATACCAGCCAGATAAAGCCATACAGCTGAAGGCTGGTATTCTCAGGATGGGGAGCCCCACGTTATGGGGAGCCCCCCACCCTAACAATATCAGTCAGCAGCTGGCCAGAATTGCCGCATACATTATATGCGACAATTCTGGGGCTGTACCCGGCTCTTCCCGATTTACCCTGGTGCGTTGGCAAATCGGGGTAATAAGGAGTTATTGGAAGCCCATAGCTGCCAATAAGTCCTAGATTAATCATGTCATGCGTCTATGAGACACCCTCCATGATTAATCTGTAAGTTACAGTAAATAAACACACACACCAGAAAAAATCCTTTATTAGAAATAAAAAACACACACATATACCCTGGTTCACCACTTTAATCAGCCCGAAAAAGCCCTCCTTGTCCGGCGTAATCCAGGATGATCCAGCGTCGCATCCAGCGCTGCTGCATGGAGGTGACCGGAGCTGCAGCAGACACCGCCGCTCCGGTCACCTCCACACAGCAAATGAACACAGCCGCGCGATCAGCTGCTGTCACTGAGGTTACCCGCTGTCACCGCTGCATCCACCGGTGGCCGCGGGTAACCTCAGTGACAGCAGCTGATCGCGCGGCTGTGTTCATTTGCTGTGTGGAGGTGACCGGAGCGGCTGTGTGTGCTGCGGCTCCGGTCACCTCCATGCAGCAGCGCTGGATGCGACGCTGGATCATCCTGGATTACGCCGGACATGGAGGGCTTTTTCGGGCTGATTAAAGTGGTGAACCAGGGTATATGTGTGTGTTTTTATTTCTAATAAAGGATTTTTTCTGGTGTGTGTGTTTATTTACTGTAACTTACAGATTAATCATGGAGGGTGTCTCATAGACGCCTGACATGATTAATCTAGGACTTATTGGCAGCTATGGGCTGCCAATAACTCCTTATTACCCCGATTTGCCAACGCACCAGGGCAAATCGGGAAGAGCCGGGTACAGTCCCAGAACTGTCGCATATAATGTATGCGGCAATTCTGGGCGGCTGTTGGCTGATATTGTTAGGGTGGGGGGCTCCCCATAACGTGGAGCTCCCCATCCTGAGAATACCAGCCTTCAGCCGTATGGCTTTATCTGGCTGGTTTTAAAAATGGGGGGAACCGCACGCCGTTTTTTTTAATTATTTATTAATTTTAATTATTAATTTTAATTATTTATTAAATAATTAAAAAAAACGGCGTGCGGTTCCCCCCATTTTTAAAACCAGCCAGATAAAGCCATACGGCTGAAGGCTGGTATTCTCAGGATGGGGAGCTCCACGTTATGGGGAGCCCCCCACCCTAACAATATCAGCCAACAGCTGCCCAGAATTGCCGCATACATTATATGCGACAGTTCTGGGACTGTACCCGGCTCTTCCCGATTTACCCTGGTGCGTTGGCAAATCGGGGTAATAAGGAGTTAATGGCAGCCCATAGCTGCCACTAAATCCTAGATTAATCATGTCAGGCGTCTCCCCGAGATTCCTTCCATGATTAATCTGTAAATTACAGTTAAAAAACACACACATCCGAAAAATCCTTTATTAGAAATAAAAAACACTAACAAAGTCCCTCATTACCAATTTATTAACCCCGACAAACCCTCCATGTCCGGCGTACTCCACGGACTCCGGCGTCGCGTCCAGCTCTGCTGCATGGAAGTGACAGGAGCTGCAGAAGACACCGCCGCTCCGGTCACCTCCACGCAGCTAATGAAGACAGCCGTGCGATCAGCTGAGCTGTCACTGAGGTTACCCGCTGTCACTGGATCCAGTGACGGCGGGTAACCTCAGTGACAGCTCAGCTGATCGCGCTACTCACCTCATTTGCTGCGTGGAAGTGACCGGAGCGGCGGTGTCTTCTGCAGCTCCGGTCACCTCTATGCAGCAGCGCAGGATGCGACGCTGGAACATCCTGGATGACGCCGGACATGGAGGGCTTTTTGGGGCTGATTAAAGTGGTGAACCAGGGAATGTGTGTGTGTTTTTTATTTCTAATAAAGGATTTTTCGGGTGTGTGTGTTTATTTACTGTAACTTACAGATTAATCATGGAGGGTGTCTCATAGACGCCTGACATGATTAATCTAGGATTTAGTGGCAGCTATGGGCTGCCATTAACTCCTTATTACCCCGATTTGCCAAAGCACCAGGGCAAATCGGGAAGAGCCGGGTACAGCCCCAGAACTGTCGCATATAATGTATGCGGCAATTCTGGGCGGCTGCTGACTGATATTGTTAGGCTGGGGGGCTCCCCATAACGTGGAGCTCCCCATCCTGAGAATACCAGCCTTCAGCCGTATGGCTTTATCTGGCTGGCATTAAAATGGGGGGGACCGCACGCCGTTTTTTTTTAATTATTTATTAATTTATTTTACTGCACAGTATAGACACGCCCACCGGCTGCTGTGATTGGGTGCAGTGTGACACCTGTCACTCAGCGTGGGGGCGTGTCTCACTGCAACCAATCATAGGCACCGGTGGGCGGGGAAAGCAGGGAATAGGAGATTGTTTAATGAGCAGCCGGCTTTTTCAAAATAGTAAAAGCCGCCGGTCACCTCCACGCAGCTAATGAAGGGAATAGCGCGATCAGCTGCTGTCAGTCAGGTAACTCCCGGCCACCGCTGGATCCAGCGGTGCCGCGATTAACCTCAGTGACAGCAGCTGATCGCTCTACTCACCTCAGTTGGTGCATGGAGCTGACTGGAGCGGCGGTGAGTAGCGCGATCAGCTGAGCTGTCACTGAGGTTACCCGCGGCCACCGCTGCATCCACCGCTGGATCCAGGTAACCTCAGTGACAGCTCAGCTGATCGCTATACTCATCTCATTAGCTGCGTGGAGGTGACCGGAGCGGCGGTGTATTCTGCAGCTCCTGTCACTTCCATGCAGCAGAGCTGGACGCGACGCTGGAGGACTGTGGAGTACGCCGGACATGGAGGGTTTGTCGGGGTTAATAAATTGGTAATGAGGGACTTTGTTAGTGTTTTTTATTTCTAATAAAGGATTTTTCGGGTGTGTGTGTTTTTTAACTGTAATTTACAGATTAATCATGGAAGGAATCTCGGGGAGACGCCTGACATGATTAATCTAGGATTTAGTGGCAGCTATGGGCTGCCATTAACTCCTTATTACCCCGATTTGCCAACGCACCAGGGTAAATCGGGAAGAGCCAGGTACAGCCCCAGAACTGTCGCATCTAATGTATGCGGCAATTCTGGGCGGCTGCTGACTGATATTGTTAGGGTGGGGGGCTCCCCATAACGTGGAGCTCCCCATCCTGAGAATACCAGCCTTCAGCCGTATGGCTTTATCTGGCTGGTATTAAAATTGGGGGGACCGCATGCCGTTTTTTTTAATTATTTAATTATTTATTTCACTGCACAGTATACACACACCGGCTGCTGTGATTGGTTGCAGTGAGACAGCTGTCACTCAGTGTGGGAGCGTGTCTCACTGCAACCAATCATAGGCGCCGAAAAGCAGGACAGCAGGGAATAGGAGATTGATTAATGAGCGGCCGGCTTTTTCAAAAGAGGAAAAGCCACCGGAGTTTGAACAGCTGTGCAGCGCCGCGGCAGTGATCGGGGAACGGTAAGAGAGAGGGGGGGGAACTGACCGACAGACTGTGAGAGGGGGACAGACAAGACAGAGAGAGACAGACCGACGGACTGAGGGAGATAGAATAAAAAAAAAAAAATGACCGACATCGCTAGTAAAAAGCACAAAACGTGCGTTTTGGACATCGGAGTGCCACACAAGGTTTTCATGTAAAATCTTTCATGTATTAATCTCAAAAAGTAACATACACCAGCTCTATCTCACTATTGGGTATGTGCCCTTAACATTTCCGCCATGAAAATTCATTTTGGTGTCATTTTGGAAGGTTTTCTGGTGAGTCCGTAAAAATGGCGTAAAACTCGGACAAAATTGTTCACATCTGTGACTTTTGAGTGATAAATGCTTCAAGGGGTCTTCCCCATGCTGATGCCATGTCATTTGAGCACTCTTCTGAGACTTTTGTGACATTTTTAGGGTTTCTCCATGCTGCCGGGGGGTCATTTCACAAAAATACTCGGGTCTCCCATAGGATAACATTGGGCTCGGTGCTCGGGCCGAGTACACGAGTATCTTGGGAGGCTCGGCCCGAGCTTCGAGCACCCGAGCTTTTTAGTACTCGCTCATCACTACTCTGCAGCTTATATCCATACTTGCTTGGGATCTGGTGTTAAGTGTCCTTCATGGGTTCCAGGCTCGTCCGGACTTGTGGAGGAATTATAAATATAACCACATATATATATACATATATATATATATATATATAATTTTTTTTTTTTTTTTTTTTTTTTTTGGTTGGATCATAGATAATGAGGTTGATTACACATACATTTTTTACAATTTTTATTCGCATTCAATTTATTGTGTTTTTCAAGATATGTTTCACTTGTTTTTCATACGGATATTATGTTTTGTATCTTCACCATGTTTCTCTTGTATTGCGTCATGTTTTCAACACAAGGCTTTGTTTCCCGCTCATTTTTTCTATATGGGGCGGTACTATGATGTCACTATGTCTATTTAATGTACACTTGTATCTTACATGGTAGATTTTATATGGTCCTGAGGAAGTGAGCAGAGCTCATGAAACGCGTAGACCGATGCTGCAATAAAGTCACATAATCTGATGTCCTGGTTGTGATCATTGGCGCGGCTTTAGAAACCCGATTTCTACAATCTCTCTCTGTTATCAGCCGCTTGGGTTGCCGCGGCCGAGATCCATTGTTACATGCGAATATAGTAGTTGTGACTGTCACAACTACACATGGTGAGTAATATTGCTCCCCCTACCCGTGCCCTGTACCTATAAGGGTAACACCCTATTGCGCTTAATTTCCACAGCTCCTGTTTGTATTGCCTTTCTGGACCTGGCTTGACCAGATCTCCTACTCGTGGATACAGCAGCAGAGGGTCCCATATACATACATCATGGATTACTTCAAGAATCGACTGTCATCGAGAGAAAAACTTATACAGCAAACAGTAGGTGCATCTGATACACTCAATGTTGACTGGGATCTTAATTTACCTAATGTGTACTCTGATGAGGACACTGAGAACATGAAAAAACTGTTTTTGCGCCTAGAGGATTTGCTCAAAGAGGAGCTACGTTTTGGGCTGGATGCCCGTTTCTTGACTATAAACTTGGAGGAAAAACTGTGTCCCAGGGGACTTAGAATCAAGCATGATTCACCTTTCCCAGCAGATCCCATTTTCACCAGTGAATGGGATAATGTATTGAATAATTGTATGCAAGGGATGCTGCAGTGTCTCTACAAAAAACGGAACAATATTGCGAATGAGACATCAGCCAAAATCGCTGAACTCCACAAAGAGCTCAGCATTTTTGACTTACATCCCGAGTTTAGAATATTGAACTCAGATATCAATACTAAACTGACCCAGTTGGAACAAGAGACTATTTTTCGCAAATCCAAGAAACTCCAAAGGGACAGGTCTGACATGATCCCTGGGAAGACATCTAGACCTGAACCTAGGAGAGGAAGTTTTAAACCACCTGATCGGAGACCTAGGTCAAATAGTAATCACAGGAATTTTTACAATAGTAAATTCCATAAAAAGAACTCTAACTCTGTTACGGATAATACTACCCCTAATGAATGTTCCAAGGGGACTTCTATCACGGTTAATCCTAAGGTAACAATACCCCTGGTTTCCCCTTATGTGTCTGTCATTGATGAGGTCTTCACCATAACACCTAGTACTGTACCACAAGTTGATACCATTCCTATGGAAGTGATTCCCACTGCATCTATTCCGGACCCTCGGATACCTATCAGAACGTCAGCAGATTTTCAGGAAACTAAGAGACAGTTTGAAGTACTTAGATTACAGATTGACAGAATACGCAAAAATAGAGCCATTAATCCACCTATTGAAGTGGAGGAGAATACCCCTATTGATAATACTCTTCCTGAGAATGACATTACTGATTTGTTGGAACTATCTATACACGAGGAATATATGCCCCTACCAGGGACGGCAGGGACTGAGGAGGCCATCATCAGTCCCTCTCTGGTGGTTGAAACTTCTGGTACCCTTAATAAAGGGGCTATCACCATCGATAATACCTTAAAGGGTAACTCCTGTGTTCCTTTTTTACCGGTAGCCAGGAACACACAGGTCCATATTACCAACTTTCTCACCACCAGAGGAGAGAAAAGAAAAAGTACCACAGAGGAATTAGAGCTGGGTATAGGGTCCAACAAAAAAGAGAAAAGAAACGTCAACTGAGCCATGGGTCCACAGGGATTTTCAACCTATCCAGTTATGAGCTTTCCAAGAGTGAAATCAGTGTCTTGAAAAAAGGCCTCTCCTTCTGCCCTACTAAACGTGCTAATGATTTCGAACTATATATTGATTTTCAGAGATTCATTAGGAAGCTAACCCTTACCCGACATTTTCAGGTCCATAAGGCGAATCCTACCAAGGAGGCCGTGCTGGATGATGATTTTCTCCACACAGATTTGAAACTAAAGTCCAAATTCTATCCGCTACAGAGCAGAGGGCATCACATCAGGACCTTCAATGATTTGGTGTTGGAGGATTTCAAGGGACTTCTCACTAAGAAGGGTCGTCCCAATAATAATCTGACTAGAGATGAAATCACTGCCTTGGCAGCTCTAAAAAACAATCCCCACATAGTCATTAGAAGTGCCGATAAGGGTGGGGGAGTTGTGGTTCAAGATAAGACCACCTATATACAAGAAGCCCATAGGATGCTGTCCAATACATCACATTATGAGGTTGTAGATATGAAAGTGTATCATAAGGCCATTCTAGATTACCATACCCTCATTCTGAACGCAGGGGGAGCAGGGTTCCTTAATAATGAAGAAAAAAAGTTCCTGGAAATTAAAAATCCTAGACTGGCCTTTTACTACCACCTTCCTAAAATCCACAAGAGTTTATCAAACCCACCTGGGAGACCCATCATATCTGGGATTGGGGCATTGACGGAGAATTTGGCAGCATATATAGATAGCATAATGAGAATACATGTTACAAACCTCAGAAGTTACCTGAGAGACTCCGCTCATCTAATTACTATTCTTAAAGACATTAAGTGGAAGGAATCATATCTGTTGGTGACCCTAGATATAGCCTCACTTTATACAAACATTTCGCATCCGTTAGGACTTAATTGTTTTAGGCAATTTTTAGAGAGGGATGATAGATTGCCTCTCTCTCAAAAGGAGTTTATCTATGAAGGGATGAGATTCATCCTGGAGAATAATTTCTTCACGTTTCAAGACACCCTGTACCATCAACGCTGTGGAGTCGCAATGGGCTCCAAGGTTTCACCTACTTTTGCGAACTTAGTCATGGGACTTTTTGAAATATTATACATATATTCCTCTAATATTTCCAACACGTGGTGTTATATAAAAGATACATAGATGATCTCTTCATCATCTGGGATAATAGTAAGAACAATCTCCCCACTTTCCTAGAGGACATTGACAAAAAATAATTAGGGTCTTAAATTCTCTCCCACCATTGGTATAGAGTCCATTAATTTCCTGGACCTGACTATACTACACAGCAATGAAGCAATCCTAACCAAAACCTTTTTCAAACCTGTGGACTCCAATGGATATATAGATTTCTCCAGCAGCCATTATGACAAATGGTTGCTCAACATACCTAAAAACCAATTCCAGAGGATAAGGAAGAATTGTACTCTGGATAAGGATTACAGGGATCAGGGTATCATACTAAGAGACAGATTTAGGGATAAGAATTACCCGATGGCCTCCATCAAAAAAGCTTATCAGGCCAGTATGGATCTTAAACAGACAGATCTGATTAAAAAAGAGGACAGGGGCATCCCTGACAATCCCGGTGAAAGGTTCTCGTCTCATTTTCTCACCACGTTCAGTAGTGATGGGAATTTGATTAAGAGCATCCTGAAAAAGCATTGGGCCATATTACTTAATGACCCATTTCTTAACAAGGTACTACCTAAATTTCCTGGGGTGACATATCGTAGGGCATCCACCATAAAAAATCAGATAGCCCCCAGTAGGCTTAGAGAGGAGGTCAGTCTCACCGGTGATAAGAAAAAGTTAGGCGTCTACAAATGCCTCACCAAAAATTGTTTATGTTGTAAAAATATCCAGCATGGAAGATTAAATTTTGGTGTAGCCCCTGGAGGAATGGAGTTTGTGATCAAAGGACATCTGACTTGTCAATCAGACTTCGTCATTTACCTGATCGAATGTGACTGTGCCAAACGCTATGTGGGTAGAACTGTTCAGGCTCTACATAATAGGATAAACTCCCACAGGCACAATATTAAAGTGGGGTTCATGCTACATGGTTTGTCTCGGCATGTGACCCTACATCATGGTAAAAAAATCAAACTTAAAGTGACACCCATTGAGCAGATTCCGCCACATGTGCCTAATAGAATTGAGATCCTGAACAGAAAAGAAACATACTGGATCTATAAGCTCAATACCTTGAAACCCCAGGGCCTGAATGAAGTAACCGATTTATTTCATTAAAATTTTATTCCTCTCAATGGGTTTTCTTCCCTTTGATGGTTACATTGGTATTAAGTTAAATTATGGAGGTCTGTCTTTTAGGATATAGGTATACTTGTTTTTATATATTTTTTATAATTTTTACATATTCACATTTTTTTAATGCTATTGCTTGTTTTTAACAAGAATTCTTTTATCCTATGTGACTTATTTATGCCTTGAATGTGTAGTATTTATTATGTTTGTCCTGATTATTAATAATTTTAAAGAAGGATTTGTTCCCAATTGTAATATTATTGGTGGTTCAGCAAGCCTAGTATTAATACCCTATTTCTCGTATATTTATGACCATTAGGAGTCTTATCAGGGTATATTATACGGTTCATTTATGGGTCGCTGTGAGCATGGAACAAATGAAGGTTTACTTCACCACTATTGTGGGTATGACAATAATCGTGGAGTCCTGTTCAGATTAGTTTTAATTTTTTACTTTATTTTTAAATTTTTATTAGGCTTCCGTCTCTTTCCCTAATGTTCTACATGTGTATACAAAATAACGGGTTGTTTCTTTGGCACTTGGACCTTTTTTCTTGGTGTCGCCTTTTCTTTCTGTTTTGATGACACTACAGCGCACGAATTTAGTAACATTAAACGGATATATATTGTTTTAAAATCAGTTCCCGTTCTTCTGTAATTATTGCCGTTTATAATGAAATATTTCTGTTTTTTTAATTTTTAATTTCTGGTTGTTCGCTCACAGAATGTGCACGTTCTCTTAATAAGGTTTTTTCGAGCTATCACATTCCTAAGATCACTGTCCTTCTTGTTCTGCACCCAGTCTACACGGGTGTCCTGCGTAACTGACGCATGCGCATGGTTCACTTTCCCACGGGTATGAACTCTTTTCACCCCTCTTGTCTGAAGCTCCTTCTGCGCAGCCGCTGGGGATTTTTTCCCACGGTACTGAACTATAGTAAACCCTCACTCCTTCTAAAGAAGGGGAGTGAGTGCACTAGTTTCTTTGAAAGCTACATTGTGCCTAAGACCTTTCTTTGTTTAAATAATTATATGGACACTCACTCAACGGTTCTTTGATTACCTTGGTCGGTGGTCACTATAGCCTTAATCACTACAGTATATATATATACGTTCATTGTCTGATTGATCTTGACGTGCTGGGCTACATGTAGCTAAACTTGACACAGTTCTCCTGGTTGAGAGGGCTAATGCCTCTGCAGCTTATATCCATACTTGCTTGGGATCTGGTGTTAAGTGTCCTTCATGGGTTCCAGGCTCGTCCGGACTTGTGGAGGAATTATAAATATAACCACATATATATATATATGTATATATATAATTTTTTTTTTTTTTTTTTTTTTTTGGTTGGATCATAGATAATGAGGTTGATTACACATATACATTTTTTACAATTTTTATTCGCATTCAATTTATTGTGTTTTTCAAGATATGTTTCACTTGTTTTTCATACGGATATTATGTTTTGTATCTTCACCATGTTTCTCTTGTATTGCGTCATGTTTTCAACACAAGGCTTTGTTTCCCGCTCATTTTTTCTATATGGGGCGGTACTATGATGTCACTATGTCTATTTAATGTACACTTGTATCTTACATGGTAGATTTTATATGGTCCTGAGGAAGTGAGCAGAGCTCATGAAACGCGTAGACCGATGCTGCAATAAAGTCACATAATCTGATGTCCTGGTTGTGATCATTGGCGCGGCTTTAGAAACCCGATTTCTACAATCTCTCTCTACAACTTGAACATGATACGGTTATAAGAAAATCAAAAAAATTACAAAGAGATCGTGAGGATAAAACCAATGAAAAAAATGGTGGTGTTATTACTGAGAGAGAGTCAAGAACACCAGAAATAAAAAATTTTAAGAGGAAAAATAGTACGAGCAGAAATTTTTTCAACAGCAGATATCATAAAACTAATATTGTGAAAAATAAAACTAAGAGAGACACTAGTCAGCCCTCTAACATAGAGACAATTTCTGCACCCCCTGCCAATATCAATTGTAACAAAAGGGAATGCTCAATCGGGGTCTCAAAGTGTTTTAGTAAAAACTGTCTATGCTGCACATCCATTGCGCATAAAAGAAAGACATTTGGTCCAGCAGAAGAACCAGAAAAATACACTATTAAGGGACACCTCACATGCCACTCTGATTTTGTTGGCTATCTTATTGATTGTGTATGTGGAAAAAATTATGTAGGGAGAACCAGACAGCCCCTACATAATAGATTAAATTCCCACAGACACAATATCAAGAAAGGGTTCCTTTTGCATGGTCTGTCCCGACATTGCACGTTAATACATGGTAAAAAGGCAGACATCACTATAACACCAATTGAACAAATCCCTAACAATACTCCTAACAGAATTGAGGCTCTAAATAAAAAAGAGACATTCTGGATTTATAGATTAAATACACTAAAACCGATAGGACTTAATGAAGTGACAGACCTCTTCTACTGATTTTTTATTAAAAAATTTTGAGATGGTCATCCTGCCTCTTTTTATCTTATCCTTATTATCCCTTTTATATGTTTCTATAGTTTTTATGGATCTGTGTATTTAATTCTATCATTACATTGTGATCAGTTTTTTATGTATGTGAGAATTTTAGTTTTCAATTTTTATCATGGTCTGGTGCTCTTGCGGCAAAAGGGTTTTAATGATTTCTATATACTGTTGTACTAATCTGTGTATGATCTGTCATTATCTCTCTTTACTTGTTTCTGAAACATACACATGGCACCTTGAACCAGGTTTACCCCTGGCGCAGGTGCTTTAGTTTTGTTCCCACGGTCTCAGTTCTGGCATTTACTCCGTACCGCTACTCTATGTGTCCTCATGGCAGGTTCAGGAGCATGCGTATAGATGCTTTTTCCACGCTTATGCCCGATAATAACCTAGAGTCCTTTTTTGCTTGGGCCTCTCCAGGAATAATGAATACAAATATGTCCTCCTCCTCCTAACTGTTTGGAGTGACTATTTTAAAAGCTTTTTAACCCACAATACAAATAATAAAGATTCACATCACTTTTTTACAATTTTATATTTATATTTTTATTCCTGGGCAAAAAATTCCTTTACAATTTTTATTCAACATATCACAGCATTTTATTTTTTCATTATTTATTATCTATTACTTTTTATAGTTTTTTCTATAAAATATGTTTTGCCATACATATATTTATATATATAATTTTTTCTTCTTTCACCTAGATGTCAATATAATTTACCTGTGTTACATATTTATGGGTACACAGATATATAAATCACTGGTGGCGTTCACCACTAAAAGTCGAATTTTACCTTATAATTAGGGACTGCTACTTTGGAGTTCTTGTCCCGAAAATTGACATTTTTTCATACTATTCCTCTCATTTCTTATTTCTTTTTTCTTGATTTTTCATCCAATTATTGTTTATTTTTCATGTAAACTATTATGATGACCAGTCTATGAACATTTAACATAATTTTGTTATGTCTGCAGAAAGTGCTGCATCATGCATGCAGAGGTCTTTTTTTTTTTTTCTGACTTTTTTCAAAGTGCCGGGAGGCGGTACTTTGTAGATACCATATGTATAAAAGGGTTCATCTCTCTGTACATGCAGTGTTGATTTACTGGTCCTGAAGAAGAGGTCTTAGACCTTGAAACGCGTAGACCCATGGAATAAAAGATTGTTTAATTTATCAACATCTCCTTCTGGATTACTGGCGGATTGCGCGGGTTTAACCCCTTCTCCCTCTCCACTTTGAAGTCTGAAACACGTGGGGCTGCTGCAGCTGCCATTATCTCATGCTATCTGTGGTGGTTGTGACCTCTCACAACCTCAATCGGTGAGTGCATTTACCATTTGCTAACCGTGTGTTTTATCTGGTAAAACCCTATCAGCGCTTCTCTTTTCTAGTTTATCTATAGACCAGACTTTTGGATTAGCACCTTTCTTAGTCAAGGCCACCAAAGTAGAGAAATGGGGTATGAACTGCCTGTAATAATTTATGAATCCTAAGAATCGTTGCACCGCCTTCAAGGAATGAGGTTCGGACCATTCCAGGACAGCAGGGAGCTTCGCAGGATCCATAGACAGACCCTCTTGTGAGATAATGTAGCCCAAAAAAGGCAAGGATGACTGCTCGAATACACATTTTTCGAGTTTAGCAAACAAAGAGTGCTCCCTTAAATGTGAAAGGACACGAACGACATCCTGACGATGAGTCTCCAGATCAGGAGAAAAAATCAGGATGTCGTCCAGATACACCACGACGGAGGATAACAGTAAATCCCTGAACACATCGTTTACGAAGTCCTGAAATACTGCGGGTGCATTACATAAACCAAAAGGCATGACGAGGTATTCATAGTGACCATCTCGGGTGTTAAAAGCGGTCTTCCATTCGTCACCCTCTCAAATTCGTACCAAGTTATACGCACCCCGCAGATCCAACTTCGTAAAAACCTGAGCTCCCCTCAGTCTGTCAAAGAGCTCCGAAATTAAAGGTAATGGGTATTTGTTCTTTATTGTGATTGCGTTGAGACCCCTGTAATCTATGCAGGGACGCAAATCACCCTCTTTCTTCCGAACAAAGAAAAACCCAGCTCCCGCGGGAGAGACAGACTTACGAATGAACCCCTTCTCTAAACTCTCTCTTATATAGGTCGACATGGCCTCCGACTCAGGTATCGACAGGGGGTAAACCCTGCCCTTAGGTGGAACCGAACCTGGGATAAGGTCTATGGCACAGTCATACGGCCTATGGGGTGGAAGAACCTTAGCACCCTAATTGGAGAACACGTCAGCGAAATCCAAATAGGGTGTAGGTATGGGAGAGAGATCAGTTGATGCAACCGCAACGACCTTAGGTGGTAAGGGAAGACATCGGGACTGACATTTCGAACCCCAACTAATAATGCTGTCGGACTCCCAGTCAATGTGAGGAGCATGAGTCCGAAGCCATTGGAGACCCAGAAGGACGTCGTCTATACCCTCAGGCAAAACAAGAAAAGAAATCTCCTCTATGTGACCCTGAGACAGGGAAAGGCGCAAGGGAACTGTCCTCAATGTAATGGAGTCAGACAGCATAGTCCCATTAACAACACGGACAGGAATAGGCGCCTCTAACATGATAGAGGGAATATTGTGTCTTTTTACAAATCCGGAGGACACAAAAGTCCCGTCAGCTCCGGAATCCACAAAAGCCATAATAGGCAATGTATTCTCAGAGAAAGAGAGCTGACCTGGGATACTACACTTAGAGGGTGCAGAAGACGTCTCTAGTAACCCCCCTCTAATGGTTACTAGGCCTGGGAGTTTCCCTGACGACTAGAACACTTGTTGGCATAGTGCCCAGCCTGACGACATACGTAACATATAGGAGGACCAGACTTGCGTAGTCTGGAGGACGTATGACCTAACTCCATAGGAGTGGGAGATGTTTCAGATGCTGAGAAAGATGGTAGTGGACCCTCAACAACTGGAATAGCCCGATGCTTAGGGCGTGAGGAAGAGACCTCGAGTCTACGTTCCCTATGGCGTACGTCGATCCTCGTTGCTACTGTGATCAAGTCCTACAGAGAAGCAGGGACCTCACGAGAAGCAAGGGCATCCTTGACATAGCCTGCCAACCCTCTCCAGAAGATAGGAATCAACACCTTCTCTGGCCAATCTAGTTCTGCCACCAGAGTTCTAAAAGCAATGGCATAAGAACTAGTGGATAACGAACCCTGAAATAGATCTAAGAGTCTCAGGGCCGCATCATGGGTAACCTGCGGACCCATGAATACCGCTTTAAGAGCATCAAGAAAGTCTTGATGTCTCAGAGTAACCACATCAGAGCGCTCCCATAAGGGAATCGCCCATTCTAAGGCTTTGTCCTGAAGTAAGGAGATGATAAAGCCTACTCTGGACCTCTCCGTAGAGAAGCGAGAAGAGTTGACCTCTAGGTGTATCTGACACTGACTAATGAAACCACGACATGATCTGGCATCGCCAGAATATCTGTTTGGCAGAGCAAGTCGAGGATCATGTGCAGATGTCACCATGGTCTGAGGTTTATCCTCTATACTCTTGAGCCGCGACTCAAGTACTTGTATGTAACGGTGTAACTGCTGATATTCTGCCATAACTGCCAGACCCTTGGCTCAGTCCTAATGTTCCGGGGGGCTGTCTGATAATAAAACCTAAAGGAATGTCAGACAGTCAGGGTCCACCGTGCAAAGACTCTGCTGCAGACTATGGCAGAGGATAAGGGGTATATAAGTGTGCCAATGTAAAAAATAATAACACAGGTGCAGAGTGCAATACCTCTGTTAAACTCACAGAGGAATATAATTAGAAAAAAAAGTAATTCCTCCCTTACTTGGAGGGTGTGTGAAATAGTCTCTGTTAAAGATCACAGAGACAAAAGCAGTGAGTGGGAAATGGCACCTACCTAGGTCCGTTCCTCTAGTGGTGCCAGGAGACAGACAGCAGCCTAAGCCGCACAAAGCTCCTACCTGCGTTCGCTCCACTAGTGTGCGAGGACACGAACCACTAGATATGGCACCTGCCTAGGTCCGCTCTTCTAGTGGTGCAAAAGTTACGGACAGCAGCGTAAGCCGCACAAAGCTCCTACCTGCGTTCGCTCCACTAGTGTGCGAGGACACGAACCACTAGATATGGCACCTGCCTAGGTCCGCTCTTCTAGTGGTGCAAAAGAGATGGACAGCAGCATAAGCCGCACAAAGCTCCTACCTCTGTTCGCTCCCCTAGTGTGCGAGGATACGAACAACTGCCAGACGCAGTTTAAGGAACATTACCCAAGTGGCAACGTCCAACTACGAGTAGAATCACAAGGCCCAGCCGGACCATGTGCCTCAGGCACCTGCCTATGTCCGCTCCACTAAGGGGTAAGGATACGGACTGCAGCCGAAGCTGTAAGGTATAAGAACGCTACCCTGCCGGTAGCGCTCACCTAACATAGACAGAGAGATGCCTAGAGGGACGTGCACAGGGCGTTTACCCTCATGCATGAACCAAGAGGACTGAGCGCCGGGTGGCGTGCGTCAGGGTCTTATATAGACTCTGCGCCTCATCCAAGATGGAGGACACCAGAGCCAATCCGCTGCCAGAATGACAGCAATGACGTCACGCTGGCCTATCACCGAGCAAAGCGTCACAAGCACATGACCAGCGACCAATCGGCATAGAAGGTGTCAGAGACATGTGACCACGTGTCACAAGCACATGACCAGTGGCCAATCAGCTTAGAAGGTGTCAGAGATATGTGACCTCGTGTCAGCGATGATGTCACCCGCACATGTGCAATGGCTCCAAGATAGGACTTAGTCTCCAGCGCTTACACATGTGCAGTAGCAAGAAATCCGGACATAGTCTCCAGAGCCACAGCAACCGTAACACCCATCCTGCTCATATACCCCCATCCTGCTCATAATATACCCCCATCCTGCTCATAATATACCCCCATCGTGCTCATAATATACCCCCATCCTGCTATATGCCCTCATCCAGCTATACACCCCCATCCTGCTATATAGCCCCATCCTGCTATATAGCCCCATCCTGCAATATAGCCCCATCCTGCTACAGTTAGGTCCAGAAATATTTGGACAGTGACACAAGTTTTGTTATTTTAGCTGTTTACAAAAACATGTTCAGAAATACAATTATATATATAATATGGGCTGAAAGTGCACACTCCCAGCTGCAATATGAGAGTTTTCACATCCAAATTGGAGAAAGGGTTTAGGAATCATAGCTCTGTAATGCATAGCCTCCTCTTTTTCAAGGGACCAAAAGTAATTGGACAAGGGACTCTAAGGGCTGCAATTAACTCTGAAGGTGTCTCCCTCGTTAACCTGTAATCAATGAAGTAGTTAAAAGGTCTGGGGTTGATTAAAGGTGTGTGGTTTTGCATTTGGAAGCTGTTGCTGTCACCAGACAACATGCGGTCTAAGGAACTCTCAATTGAGGTGAAGCAGAACATCCTGAGGCTGAAAAAAAAGAAAAAATCCATCAGAGAGATAGCAGACATGCTTGGAGTAGCAAAATCAACAGTCAGGTACATTCTGAGAAAAAAGGAATTGACTGGTGAGCTTGGGAACTCAAAAAGGCCTGGGCGCCCACGGATGACAACAGTGGTGGTTGATCGCCGCATACTTTCTTTGGTGAAGAAGAACCCGTTCACAACATCAACTGAAGTCCAGAACACTCTCAGTGAAGTAGGTGTATCTGTCTCTAAGTCAACAGTAAAGAGAAGACTCCATGAAAGTAAATGCAAAGGGTTCACATCTAGATGCAAACCATTCATCAATTCCAAAAATAGACAGGCCAGAGTTAAATTTTCTGAAAAACACCTCATGAAGCCAGCTCAGTTCAGGAAAAGTATTCTATGGACAGATGAGACAAAGATCAACCTGTACCAGAATGATGGGAAGAAAAAAGTTTGGAGAAGAAAGGGAACGGCACATGATCCAAGGCACACCACATCCTCTGTAAAACATGGTGGAGGCAACGTGATGGCATGGGCATGCATGGCTTTCAATGGCACTGGGTCACTTGTGTTTATTGATGATATAACAGCAGACAAGAGTAGCCGGATGAATTCTGTAGTGTACCGGGATATACTTTCAGCCCAGATTCAGCCAAATGCCGCAAAGTTGATCGGACGGCGCTTCATAGTACACATGGACAATGACAACAAGCATACAGCCAAAGCTACCCAGGAGTTCATGAGTGCAAAAAAGTGGAACATTCTGCAATGGCCAAGTCAATCACCAGATCTTAACCCAATTGAGCATGCATTTCACTTGCTCAAATCCAGACTTAAGACGGAAAGACCCACAAACAAGCAAGACCTGAAGGCTGTGGCTGTGAAGGCCTGGCAAAGCATTAAGAAGGAGGAAACCCAGCGTTTGGTGATATCCATGGGTTCCAGACTTAAGGCAGTGATTGCCTCCAAAGGATTCGCAACAAAATATTGAAAATAAAAATATTTTGTTTGGGTTTGGTTTATTTGTCCAATTACTTTTGACCTTCTAATATGTGGAGTGTTTGTAAAGAAATGTGTACAATTCCTACAATTTCTATCAGATATTTTTGTTCAAACCTTCAAATTAAACGTTACAATCTGCACTTGAATTCTGTTGTAGAGGTTTCATTTCAAATCCAATGTGGTCTGTAGTGGGGGAAACAAGGGCGCAATAGGGTCTTACCCGATATTTAGGGTATGAGAATAAAGATGGATGCACTCACCTGGTCCGGTTGTGACAGTCACAACCCCTATGATAGCGTATTGGAGTGCTGAGCTGGTTCCAGCTGCGGCCCCGTCAGAAATAGTAGCTGAAAACGGAGATAAAAAGGGGACGGGTTTTTCAGCCGCGCTATGAACCACACTGTTGAAGATTCCTTAGATATTTTTATTGAGACAGATCCAACGCGTTTCAAAGGCACACTGCCTTCTTCTTCAGGGAATAAAAAATATTTTTATTCCCTGAAGAAGAAGGCAGTGTGCCTTTGAAACGCGTTGGATCTGTCTCAATAAAAATATCTAAGGAATCTTCAACAGTGTGGTTCATAGCGCGGCTGAAAAACCCGTCCCCTTTTTATCTCCGTTTTCAAATCCAATGTGGTAGCATGCAGAGCCCAACTCGCGAAAATTGTGTCACTGTCCAAATATTTCTGGACCTAACTGTATATACCCCCATCCTGTTATACAGCCCACATCCTGTGGCACATAAAAACAAATAAACGTTCATACTCACCTTACCTCACAGCCAGCAGCATTACTCCTCCTCCCGTCTGTGCCAGCAGCAGTGCCGCTGAGTGGAGCCAGCCAAGCTCCCTGCAGCATCGCAATGTCCTCCTGTCTGTGCCGTTGGCTGCGTGTGGACACGTGTGCACAGCGATAACATCATCGCTGTGCGCACCGCTAGTCTCCACACAGCCACCAACGACACAGACAGGAGGGCATCGCGGTGCTGCAGGGATCGTGGCCGGTGAGTATACTTATTCACTGCACCCCGCGCTGATGATAATGCGTGGGGGGCAGTGAATACAGCCGCACATGATCACTCCATGCTGTAGTTGCTAGGGGTGATCATGCTGGCAGGCTGTAATATGCGCACATTCCCCACCCATCACCCCGCCCACCTGTCAGTGCCGGCTTCAGTGCGGAGAAAGGATGGGCGGGATGATATTAAATGAGCGGGCCCACGTGGTCACGACAGGCTGCTACAGCCTGCTCTTGCCCCCATGACCCGCAGCACTGCAGCACCCTCATTCCCCGTAGCCTACATTCAGACTATAAGACGCACCCTCCACTTTCCCCTAACATTTGGGGGAAAAAAGTGCGTCTTATTATTTATTAAAAATATGGTATTTTCCATCTCCCTGCACCATTTGTGATATTTAATAAAAACATTCTTTCTATACCTTGATATCGGTGCTTTTTTCCTATCAATTCTGATTTGGAGATGTGATGTTCTGTGGGCAAATATAAAGACTTTTTTTTGTTTTCTGTTTGCATCTTTATATAATTTAAGTAGCCTAAAAGGTATGAAACTGTAGTGTAGTTAAATAGGCTGCTAGTTACCAGCGTATACCAGTTGTTTTCCCCTGGGCTGTGATTACTTGGATATAGATAAGTTGGTACTTGCATTATGGAGCACAAAACAGATTCAATAGACACCTAAGAGACCTCAGTGTTTTGCACATATTTTCCAGGCAATTAGAGGTTTCCAGTATTGCAATTTGCTGCTAATTTACTCAACACAAATCAACTCTTTTTAGAAAATTTGTCAAAGCCGACAAATTCACATTTCAAATGATATGCTCCTCTACAGTAATTGGGTTAGCAATTAGATCAGTGATAGGAAACAAAGAATGGTTATTGATGGGACAAACTTTGATTGGGTACATCAGAGTTTAGTATTGGGTTGGCTCAGTGGCGTAGCAACTGCTTTTGCCGCCCGAGGCGGTCGTCAAATTTGCCGCCCCCCTCCGTTGGCCATCGATAATCCAAAATATATATAACTTGGGTATCTTGGGTATTCGGTGATAGATGAAGGGGGACAGCGGCTAATGGGGAGAATGGTGGCATATGTGTGAAGCCCCACAGGTGCTGTGTCGGTGCATTACCTTCAGGGACTCCACTCGGCTGGATCTGGTCACAGGTAGGAGATCTTCTTCTTGTCGTGACGCCACTCTCAGTATTGCGGCCAATAGGGACCGCCACTGCAGGTTGAGGGGCGCCTGGGGCTGATGGTGAGTGCAGTTAGTTGGAATAGCCTCCTGAGAGTGAGGCAAGCCCCAGGGCCCTGTGTAGGTGTGTAGTACCACAAGGCGCAGAATAACTCCACACAGGCAGAATGTCTTTCAGGGTTTTTACTCACTTCAGGTGGCAGGGTGAGTAACCCGGGCGTAGCTGGGATGAACCAGGCGGGAACCAGGTGTCCTTCAGGCTGACTTGTGAGGGTGACTACTAACTCGCCTTCCTTAGCCCTTGGTGGTTTGGGGTGACCCCGACTTTGAGTCCCTATGGGGGTCACCCAGGGAAGTTGCTGAAGCCTCACTCCCCTTCGTTTGCCGTGTGCTTGTTGCCTGGGCCAGATCACTCCAGCTTCTTGCCTCCTGTGAGCTATGGGCCCTAACTGTGGCTACGTGGCTGCGGCTTTTGTGGTGTTGTGGCGTGGGCTTTGAGAGCCCCACACCGGCAGGTTTAGCAAACGAAAGCTGGATCTATCTCCGCTTCGGGATCTGCCGCCCGTTTGGGCCTGGTACTCTCCAGCAGTCTCCTTACTTCCCACTCTGTGCTCTCTCTTTAGCTGGAGATGGGTTTCGGGTAGCCCTCCTAGTTGACCGTTCTCCCCCGTCAGTAGCCACTGCGCGGGCGCTGTCAGACTGCACAGCCCCAGGGATCTGCTCCTCACTCGAGCTCCCTGGACTCTACACTGAACTAGCTCACTGCCCCTCCTCTCCTGTCTTGCCTACGCCACCTAGCAACCAGATTCTCTTACCACACCCCTTGAGAGGAGATGGAGGCTTTTGGCCCCCTCCACTATTCCAGTGAAGGTGAAGGCTTTTCCCCCTCCTGGGATCCCCAGGGGTCCTCTCATGGGTACATGTGTGAGACCTGATCACTATGCGCCTGTGTTCCACACCCCAGTCAGCCTTCTGGATTACCTGTATTGTACTGTCCCCAGCATGGGTGCAGTACTCAGTGGTGCCTGACCAGGTCAGGGGCGCCACATATGAAGGGGGGCAGCAGCTGATGGGAAGAGTGGTGGCATATGAAGGGGGGCAGCGGCTGATGGGGAGAGCGGTGGCGGATGAAGGGGGGCAGCGGCTGATGGGGAGAGTGGTGGTGGATGAAGGGGGGCAGCGGCTGATGGGGAGAGTGGTGGCAGATGGAGGGGGGGCAGCAAATGGAGGAGGGCGGGGGCAGATCGGTGACAGTAGCAGTGGTGGATCAGGGGCGGTGACTATTGCTGCGGCGGCGCAGCTGAAAGGGGGCAGTGGCGGGGGCAGCGGTGGAGTGGGGGCTGATCGGTGGCAGTTGTGGATCGGAGGCACTTACCAAATGGTACTTGCAGGGATCACTCTCCTCAGCTTTCACAGATGAAGTGAAACTGAGGGGAGTGATCACCTACAAGTCACTGGCCGCAGATGCAAGGTGATTGGCGAGATCAGTCACAAGGCATATCTCTCCAATAAGAGCTGGGGGCGGGTGAAACAAAGTTCACCCAGCTCCAGCCAGTGATCAGTGCTATAGCTGCACTGATCATGGCTGGATTTCAATGTTTCAGCCATTTCAATGGCTGAAATATCACAGTGGCTGTAATTGGCTGAGCGGAGATTGTCAGACAATCACAGCCTCCTTAGGTCTGGGGGGGAGACACCACCCCTCTTGAGGTACTGGGTACGTCATGGGTCGTTAAGTACCAGGTCACCATGACGTACCCAGTAAATCATGGGTCGTTAAGAGGTTAATCAACAATTATTATTTCTTCTATGTTTTTCTATTTTTTATTTTTTACCCCCAAAATGCCGTCCCCCCCTCACACGTACCACCTGGGGCGGACCACCCCCTCTGCCCCCCCTTTGCTATGCCACTGGGTCGGCTTCTTTTTAACATTCTTTTAATAATGACTGTTATGCTGACATGATTAACTTGATTCACGAAGATGCGGTTAGAAGTGGACACATGGACCCAGGTATTGGTACAAATTGCGGGGGTATTGGTGCAAATTGCGGGAGGGTATGTGAAGGAATGAAGGCTTGGACACTCAAGAAGCATAGAACCAGGAGGACAAAGGAAAAGGACAATGGACATACGGTGCAGTACACAAAGTAAGCTAAAGAAGCCACAGGCACAGGTGTATTTGCTAGGATGAATGTACAGTATGAATAGTCTTCAATAACAGCTTATTACCTTACTGCAACAAATGGGTTAATACAGAAGAGGGATAGCAGAGGATTAACCAACAAGGCTTCGGGTGCGAAGAATCCCAGAGGTCTTGCAAGATGAACATTCAATATGAAAAGAGTCCAATAAGAGTTTGTTATTTTAATACAACTGATAGGATAATCCAGGAGATAGCTAGCAGAGAATTAACCAGCAAGAATCAAAGTGTACACGATCACAGACGTTTTGTAATATATACTTGTTGCGCCACTGAGTATATCAGGGTGCCACAGGGTACTGTAATCCTTACCCATGGTTTCAGGCTCCTAAGAAACTGGTGTAACTACCATCAATACATATCCCAATCACACCTCACATCATGACCTGTCAGACACACCAGTGGGTTGGTTAAGCGGAATTAGGCCACACACCTAAGGGTCAGGCAGACTGGTGGGAGGGAGGAAGAGAGGAGAGGAGAAAGAGCCCTCAAAGAGTGAGGAGCTGGAGTAGTAGCTCCCGGGGAGCTAGACCGAGGTTGGGTCACAGATGGTGGTCCAGGACCAGAAGACTCGGGGACCGGTGGCACTGACATTGGAAGGGTGTGACGGACATAGTCTAGGAAGACTGTCGGCATTAGAAACCCAAAAGAACTGACTGGTACCGAACACGACGGGGTACAGAACCATAGGTCAGGAGCTAGTTCCTCGTCCTGATAATTAACCTGGGAGGGAGAGTCTCTTTATGAACTTCCCTAGGAGCTCAGAGATTGAAGGCGACAGCACACCGTGGGGGATAGGGCTTATCAGTAACGCGTGTAAAAAAGAATGAAGATTTCAGCTCACCGTTACAAGCCAAACACCGCTCCCCATTCAGATCCAGCGCACGGAAAGCTCTGCTGCTGAGTGTCCTGGAATCATATTGAACAAGACTAAGACTATGTGTCGAAATGCGTAGTTCTATGAGGCATACCCCCCTTGCAATTTATAGCCACACCACTGTATTTTAACTATTTTTGCAAATAAATTTGGACTTTTTAATATACCCCAAGAATCGCGCTAGATTTAATTCCTTTCAATATGTTTCCAGTAACGCGGCCCACTAAAATCCCAAGTGCCAGCCATCAAGAGCACAGCTACACTAAAAACATAGTGAGCATGGCCCCAACAGCTTCAAGTCAAGGGGCCACACAGAGAACTAACTTGTGCATGGAGGCGGCTCCGGATTACCCAGTGACACCAGTGGGAACGGACACCTGGACGGGCTCCCCCGTAGAGACTGTGATGCACAGAGTCTTTTGGTTTAGCTTCAGTGTGAGTGTCTGCTTTATAATCCTCATCCTACACCATGACTACCAGCAGTGAGTACCCTGATTCCCCTGCGCCCTGTGCTTCCAAACATCTCACCAAAAACCCCAGAGGAAGGGGCCTTCACTACCTGCGGAGGATCTGACACCTTGCTGCTCCCCACCATCTGCCCGGTACTCCTTCCAGCAGCGGCGGTATTCCCATTACCTTAACCCGCAGATGGCATCATGAATTTCTCCCTCTCCCCTGTAAATAATCCCCTTCCAAGGATCGGAGTGTCTGCCGATGCCGGGTCTGGACACTTCAAGCCACGACCACACCGGATCCGAGCAACCCAGTCTGCGCCGGGGCGGCACATACTGTACATGGTATGATTACATGGTGAAGCACTTCAAACAGAAACTGTACTCTAGAGTCTCAATACAGTAAAAATAAAAAGGAGATGAGTAATAGGATTAGGACTCATGCTACGACACTTCTGCTAGTACAGACAAAACATAACTTGGAGATCTACCTTGGAGTCTTAAGATTAGAGTTGAGCGCGGTTCGCGGTTCTAGGTTCTCCAGTTCGCGGCTCGAGTGATTTTGGGGGCTGTTGTAGATCGAACTAGAACTCGAGCTTTTTGCTAAAGCTCGATAGTTCTAGATACTTTCGAGAATGGTTCTAGCAGCAAAAAGACAAGCTAATTACTAGCTGGCTTTCCGCTGTAATAGTGTAAGTCACTCTGTGACTCACACTATTATGAAATTTCAGCGTATAGTGTGCGGGAACAGCGCATTCAGATCACTGCTGTTTGGATAATGGCGATCGCCATTTTTTTTTTTTTCCTTGTCTTCCTTCCCTAAGCGCGCGCGTGTAGTGAGGCAGGCCAGCATTTCAGCCAATCCCAGACACACACACAGCTAAGTGGACTTTTAGCCAGAGAAGCAATGGCATGTGTGATAGGATGTCCATGTCACATGTCCATGCATTATAAAAACGGACATTTTCCTCCAGCACGCCATTATCTGCCTTCTGCGTCTTGGTGTCAGTCACCACTGGCGTAGCTCCTGTCTCCGATACTGCTGTGTACGCTCTATACACAGCATTATACAGAATAGGGATAGAAGTTTCTATTAGTCCTTGTAAGGGCTAATACCGGCAGGGTCAGAGCTATAGGTGACAGTCAGGTCCGTGAAAACAGATTTTAACAGCTACACAAGATGACAGCGTTTGTATAGCTAAGGTCAGGGATTTCCTCGCTACATTTCCCCATTAGGAGGGATAGAAAGGGAGGCTTCCTTTCCTCTACCCAGACCCACAACCCTGCCACTGTACCCTCCTGCACTTTGCGCACTCAAACTCATTGTTACTAAGCCATTATACTAGCAAACACTGAGGAAACTTAGTGGCATCCTAAAAGTGGCTGTTGGACTTCCATTAGTGTCCCACTGGTGCAAAGCTATTTGCAGCACCACTGCATTGCATACTCAAACTCATTGTTACTAAGCCATTATACTAGCAAACACTGAGTAAACTTAGTGGCATCCTAAAAGTGGCTGTTGGACTTCAACTAGTGTCCCACTGGTGCAAACCTATGTGCAGCACCTCTGCATTGCACACTCAAACTCATTGTTACTAAGCCATTATACTAGCAAACACTGAGTAAACTTAGTGGCATCCTAAAAGTGGCTGTTGGACTTCCATTAGTGTCCCACTGGTGCAAATCTATGTGCAGCACCTCTGCATTGCACACTCAAACTCATTGTTACTAAGCCATTATACTAGCAAACACTGAGTAAACTTAGTGGCATCCTAAAAGTGGCTGTTGGACTTCCATTAGTGTCCCACTGGTGCAAATCTATGTGCAGCACCTCTGCATTGCACACTCAAACTCATTGTTACTAAGCCATTATACTAGCAAACACTGAGTAAACTTAGTGGCATCCTAAAAGTGGCTGTTGGACTTCCATTAGTGTCCCACTGGTGCAAATCTATGTGCAGCACCTCTGCATTGAACACTCAAACTCATTGTTACTAAGCCATTATACTAGCAAACACTGAGTAAACTTAGTGGCATCCTAAAAGTGGCTGTTGGACTTCCATTAGTGTCCTACTGGTGCAAACCTATGTGCAGTACCTCTGCATTGCACACTCAAACTCATTGTTACTAAGTCATTATACTAGCAAACACTGAGGAAACTTAGTGGCATCCTAAAAGTGGCTGTTGGACTTCCATTAGTGTCCCACTGGTGCAAAGCTATTTGCAGCACCACTGCATTGCATACTCAAACTCATTGTTACTAAGCCATTATACTAGCAAACACTGAGTAAACTTAGTGGCATCCTAAAAGTGGCTGTTGGACTTCAACTAGTGTCCCACTGGTGCAAACCTATGTGCAGCACCTCTGCATTGCACACTCAAACTCATTGTTACTAAGCCATTATACTAGCAAACACTGAGTAAACTTAGTGGCATCCTAAAAGTGGCTGTTGGACTTCCATTAGTGTCCCACTGGTGCACATCTATGTGCAGCACCTCTGCATTGAACACTCAAACTCATTGTTACTAAGCCATTATACTAGCAAACACTGAGTAAACTTAGTGGCATCCTAAAAGTGGCTGTTGGACTTCCATTAGTGTCCCACTGGTGCAAACCTATGTGCAGTACCTCTGCATTGCACACTCAAACTCATTGTTACTAAGTCATTATACTAGCAAACACTGAGTAAACTTAGTGGCATCCTAAAAGTGGCTGTTGGACTTCCATTAGTGTCCCACTGGTGCAAATCTATGTGCAGCACCTCTGCATTGCACACTCAAACTCATTGTTACTGAGCCATTATACTAGCAAACACTGAGTAAACTTAGTGGCATCCTAAAAGTGGCTGTTGGACTTCCATTAGTGTCCCACTGGTGCAAATCTATGTGCAGCACCTCTGCATTGAACACTCAAACTCATTGTTACTAAGCCATTATACTAGCAAACACTGAGTAAACTTAGTGGCATCCTAAAAGTGGCTGTTGGACTTCCATTAGTGTCCCACTGGTGCAAACCTATGTGCAGTACCTCTGCATTGCACACTCAAACTCATTGTTACTAAGTCATTATACTAGCAAACACTGAGGAAACTTAGTGGCATCCTAAAAGTGGCTGTTGGACTTCCATTAGTGTCCCACTGGTGCAAAGCTATTTGCAGCACCACTGCATTGCATACTCAAACTCATTGTTACTAAGCCATTATACTAGCAAACACTGAGTAAACTTAGTGGCATCCTAAAAGTGGCTGTTGGACTTCAACTAGTGTCCCACTGGTGCAAACCTATGTGCAGCACCTCTGCATTGCACACTCAATGCAGAGTGAACCTGGTCCGCATCCGCTCTGGGGACGAATGGAAGACCGCATTTAACACTCGTGATGGGCACTACGAGTATTGTGTGATGCCCTTCGGCCTGTGTAACACACCTCCTGTCTCGCCAACCGGTCCTGACGGTTCCAGAACCCCGAACGGTGACTGTCCGCCATCTCGTCAGTCCCTACTATCTTCGATCCCTGGATCCGTCTGGTGACCGACCTCCTCACTCAGCTGGTTCTGGACTCTGCCTGACATCATCTCGGCCTCCGAACCTGAGCTCCGTCACCCGGACTACCTTCAGAGACTCCGTGGTCCCAGGGACTTCTTCACTCCACTCCTCTGAACGGACTGTCCTGCTACCCGTAGTGCTCCGGCTACCGGGCACTTCGGTGGGATGCTCAGTTAAGTGGATCCACCTCCTGGGCCTACTCATCCTCCTGGTCCTAACACATTGCCTTATAGTGTCTTTGCACAGCAGGGAGATATGGTCCATGCAACACACAGCCTAGCATTTAAATTTTCAAAATCAAAGAGAATGAGTGACAGGATTGAGCCTCTTGCTCCCACATCCCTGCCAGTACAGACAAGATACAACTTGGAGACCCATCTTGGAGTCTTGAGATTTAAAAACATTGCAGGCAGACAGCAGGACAGTGGCATCAAATGAGCCCCCCCCCCAATTTGCCCCGAATGTCTTTGCACAGTAGGAAGGTGTGGTCCATACAACACACTGGATGTAGCCTTGGTGTCTGATTTGGGTCAAAAACACCAGGCATGGTCACTTCTGTAACAGCTGATGGTCTCTCACTCACCCTGACTGTAGCGGGTAAACAAGTGGAGATTCTGGGGTTGGAAACCTGTGTGAGAATAGTTTTGATGGTGATGCAGGAGGTGAAAGAAGCAGTAGAAGTGATTGATTTGGTGACTGGTGGTAGGGTAGGCCCGGTAGTCCACATTTCAACACAGTAGGATTTCCATTATAATGCATGTTGGTTGTGCATGTGCCTACTGAGTCGTTGTTTACAAAGTTGGCAGAAAATTAAAGTTGGGTCATCCTTTGCAGTCTCAAAAAAGGCCCAGGCTAGGCCACCCTTTCTGCAAAATGCAGACCTGTGACCGCTGCTGACCACAGCTAGAGTTGTGGTGGAGAATACAGTGCTTCTCATGGTTGCATCACTACGTGTTTGTGAGGGAATCGCCAATGTAACATCCTCATCTTTCTCCTCCTCCGCCTCATCTGCTGAGCTACTCAGCTGCATGCCTTTGAATTCCCACCGAGTGGGATTTAGAAATTCATCGTCATGTCCTATGTTGTCCCACTCCTCCTCTTCCTGACCTGATATAACAAGACAGTATGCATGCGCCTCAGATATCTGAGTTTTATTGTCATCACCTCCACTCCTGGGGGTTAATGGAGGGTCATGATCCTACTCAGACCCTACTTCATCTGGGCCAGGTTTCAACTGACAAAAATTTCGGGTGTTGGTGCAGATGCTTTCCTCCTCTTGAGTCTTTGGAGTCGACCTCTGATGCCAATGTGATATAATGTGTTAACAGCTCTGCAGACTTGCACATGTGTGGTTCCCCATAGTTTGCCAGTTGGAGATTTGTGACGTAGGGGGAAACAAGTGTAATTTGGGTGGAACCTTTGAGGAATGAACTGTGTGTGATGTTGAGGTGCAGGAAGAGGAGGAGAGGCCACTTGATGCAGCACTTGCCATCCACTCTAGCATATGTGGTTTATTAGCCTCAGTTCGAAGTTGAAGCGATGTGTGGCTGCCAAAAAAATCTAGTGGAGTAGGCTGTCCAGTAATGTAGTTGTTCTCATTTCTCTCGGGATAGGATAAGACTCACTAGAGCTTTGACCAACAGAACTATCCACATGTACTCCTTGAACACCCCACCTATTCATACTTCCAACATAACCTCATCATGATTTATCCCTCATATTTGATGTGCTCTTCCCCTTTCAAACAGAAGTTTCACAACCCTACGCCCACATCTGTCAGACACCTGACAAAAAAGATAAATTATTTATTTCCTGCCGAGTTGGCAATATTGAGAAGGCACTAAAAAGTGCTAAGAACAAAATATGTGGTTCACTGAGAAATTTGGAGCAGACACTGAAAAGTGCCAAGACTTATTTAGCTAGTTCAGTAGCAAATTTAAAGTAGGCACTACTAACAATACCTAGAAATATGGTTGACTGCATAATTTTCAGCAGGTAATAAAAAGTGCCAAGACCTCTTTAGCTTGTTTACTAGCAAATTTACAGATAGCAGTACTAACTAACAATACCTAGAAATATGGTTGACTGCATAATTTTGAGCAGGCAATTAAAACTGCCAAGACCTTTTTAACTTGTTCACTAGCAAACCTAGAACAGGCAGTACCAACTGCATAACAATACCTAGAAATGTGGTTCACTGGTTAATTTGGAGCAGGCAGTAATAAGTAGCAATACCTGTTTAGATTGTTTACTGGCAAATCTTTAGCAGGCACTCACAAGTAGCAAACCCTATTTCTATCATTAAATGCCGATTAGTGGCAAACTCCTTTCCTTACACTGTACATCCCTATTGTACACTATCACTCTAATATTTATCTTATCTCAACCACCTACCATTAAACCCCTAGCTAAGCTAACTGTCTAGCAGGAACGGCAGCAGCACCAACGGTAGCACCTTCCCTAATGTTTCCCATTAACAAAATGGTGCCAACACCGCATGTCCGCATTTTATATGCTGACGGACATGTGATTTAGGCAGCCAATGACACAAGCCCTTGTGTCTGAACCTTGTGGATGTTTGCTGAACAGTGATTGGCTGCAGGACCATCTGAAAATAAAGTTAAGAAAAAAAAAAAAATGGCTCTGTGCACCTCTGGCTTCTCCCAAGTCCCCACTCCATCCACTCATTAAACATATCTCCCATTCATCATACAGCACGACAATCCTATGCATATAATGGTATTAGAAAAGCAATTTTTTAAAACGCGACCAGTGATTGAACAAAACCGAACATTGATGACTTTTGGGGAAAGTACTCGGATTACTGAGCCCAAGCCGAACAGGCTAAAGGCTGCTTTACACGCAGCAACATCGCTAGTGATGTCGCTCGTGAAAGCACCCACCCTGTCGTTTGTGTATCACAGGCAAATCGCTGCCCGTGGCGCACAATATCGTTAGTCCCCGTCACACATACTTACCTGCCTAGCGACGTCGCTGTGGCCGGCAAACAACCTCTTTGTTAAGGGGGAGGTTCGTGCGCCATCACAGAGACGTCACACAGCGGCCGACCAATAGAAGCGGAGAGGCGGAGACCAGCCGCATTACCGACACGCCCACCTCGTTGCCGGAGGACGCAGGTAAGCTGTTGTTCATCGTTCCTGGGGTGTTACACATATCGTTAGCAATATCATTGTGTGTAAATGGGCCTTAAGTCTCATACTGAATTTGATATTGGCAATTCTTTATCGAACAGGTTCACTCATCTCTAGTTACGAGCTCTAAGGCTGCTGTGTCTTTCTTGTCTGTGTCAATGGCCCTGAACTGTCTGTGTCTCTCGTATACCAGCCCGTATCCTGCACCCGTGTCCAAACACGCCTGGACCTGTTTTCTTGTCTGCATCAGCTGTTCCCTTTGCATCTGCCTGATGTCCTGTGCCTGGTGATCCATTCCAGATGGCCTGTGTCCAATGTCTGGTCTCCCTCCTGATATTCCATATCTGAATTGTGAACCTGATGTCTGATGTCCTAAACCTGCACTCTGGTGACCATATACCCTCCTGATGTCCTGTGCATGATGACCTGTGCCTTATGTTATGTTCCAGTCTGTATCTGTGCTCCTGTTCCCATCCAGTCTGTGTTCCTGATTCTGCCCTGTTTTCCCTGCAGTGCCCATCCAGTCTGTTACCTGGCCTTGGTCCTGGTGTCACCCATCTCCGCTCAGCTGCCACAGTCTCGGCCACTGCACTGGGAGTGGCACCTGGCGACTACACGGTAGTGATTAGTCAAGCGTCTCTCATGTCAGGGTAGGGCCCAGTTCCCACTGTAGTACAGTGGGTCCACTCCCATTTACTGCATCTTAAAAGATGTTACAATCAGTGAGACTATGGAACTGTCTGCCACATGATGTTGTTTTGAAGGTTGATTTACTACTAAAATTCAAGAAAGGCATAGATGCCTTTATTAAAGAATATAATATTGCCGGTTATGTGCATTAGATTCTGTGATTGGTCGTTGATCCAGGTATCTAGTCTAATTGCCACATGTGGAGTCACGAGGGAATTTTTCCCTTAATATGGAGCTAATTGTCTGCACCATGGTTTTTTTGCCTTCTTTTGGATCAACAATTTAGGCTGTAAGTTGAACTCAATGGACTTCAGTCTACCCTTAACCTTAAAAATTATGCTCCTGTCCAGTCTGTGTTTCTGATTCTGCCCTGTTTGTCCTGCCAGTTCCCGTCCTGTCCATTACAGGGGCTCAGCTGCCACAGTCCCAGTCACTGTCCTAGGAGTGGCACTTGGCATCCACCCGGTAGGAATTAATCAAGCCCCACCCATGTCAGGTTAAGACTGGGCCCCACCTGTGGTCCAGTGGGTCCACTCCCTCTTGCCGCCTCATCACCGGTGTTACAATCAGTGAGACTATGGAATTTGCTGCCACTTGATGTTGTTACATTGGTTGATTCCCTACTAAAATTCAAAAGAGGCCTAGATGCCTTTCTTGAAGAATATAATATTACTGGTTAATTATATTAGATTCTTTGATTGGTAGTTGATCAAGGGATTTAGTCTGATTTCCATATGTGGATTAAGGAAGGAATTTTTCCCCTAATATGGAGCTTACTGTCAGCCCCATGGGTATTTTGCCTTCCTCTGGATCAATAAGTTAGACTGTAGGTTCAACACGATAGACTTCAGTCTACTTTCAACCTTAAAAAAAACTCTAGAACTCTAAAGCTTTCTTGTACAAATATAATTGTAAGAATTAGGGCTTGTTCACATGTCAGTCTTATTCATGTACAAGAAAATTTGAGTTTCATCTATGATTTTGGTCTGAGTTTTATTAATGTTTTATTAGAGTTTTGTTCAAGCTTAATCAGTTTTCTTTGTCCATAAAAAAACAGTGTCTCCACCTTCTCCTACCTAACAACACTCGCATCCGAGTGCTGTCCAACTTTTTCATGGACCCATAGACTTTCAATGCTGATTTTGACCTGATACTTGGATCAATATCGGCATTGTCACTGTTTGGTTCACGAAAAATCAGACATGTGAGCAGCCACATTCACTATTATACAGGGTGGGCCATATATATGGATACACCTAAATAATATGGTTTGTGATCCATTAGTATATAGGAGGGGGGAAACTTTTCAAGATGGGTAGTGACCATGGTGGCCATTTTAAAGTCGGACATTTTGGATCCAACTTTATTTTTTCCAATAGAAAGAGGGTCATGTAACACATCAAACTTATTGAGAATTACATAAGAAAAACAATGGTGTGCTTGGTTTCAACATAACTTTATTCATTCATGTTTCAGATGCTGCACAGCTTGTATCTTCACAGCATAGACAATTTCCTTCAGATGGCCTTAAAGATAAAAGTCTAAGCGGGTCAGATGGTGCACCATCACATTAAGGGTGTCAGGTCCGAGCATTCCAACATAAACAGTGTCCTGGAAAGTGGATTGTCATCATGGGCCAGTTGAATGGCCACCAAGGTCTCCTGATCTGACCCCCTTAGACTTTTATCTTTTGGGGTCATCTGAAGGAAATTTTCTATGCTGTGAAGATACAGGATGTGCAGCATCTGAAACAATGGATACTGGAAGCCTATGCTAGCATTTCATCTGTGGTGTTGGTATCAATGTGTCAAGAGTGGGAGAAGAGGGTTGCATTGACAATCCAACACAATGGGCACCACTTTGGACATATTATATAAGTGGTCATAAAATTGTAAATAACTAATGAGCAAATAAAGTTACATTAAAACCAAACACACCATTGTTTTTCTTGTGAAATTCTCAATAAGTTTGATGTGTTACATGACCCTCTTCCCATTAGAAAAAAATAAAGTTGGATCCAAAATGGCCGATTTCAAAATGGCCGATTTCAAAATGGCCACCATGGTCACTACCCATCTTGAAAAGTTTCCCCCCTCCCATATACTAATGAGCCATAAACAAGAAATTGATATCACCAACCATTCCTATTTTATTTAGGTGTATCCATATAAATGGCCCACCCTGAAGATATAAGTGCTATTCATAAAAAACATGGAAATCACTCATACAAGAAAAGTGGACATCTGAATGAGGCCAAACTCATTCAACCTTGCTTTCATAAAAAAAATAGAAAAATATTGTTTGTAAATTATATATACATTTTATTAAAATATAAGAAGAATACTTAAAAAAAAAAATCACCTTAAATAATTGTCTATGTGGGTTAAAGAATATGACATTTCATCAACTCTAAGGACCCATTTTACTTTAAAGTTCTTTAGAAATATATTTTGCAGTCATTAGAAAAGGACCCTAACCTGCAGTTTATTATTTTTTTGTTACACCAAACAAAATCAGACAAATGACACATTGAGCAATGAGCCTTGCTGCATGTAGGGAAGCAGCCATCCATAATAGAAAAAGGCATCTCAATGCTGTTATTCTGGCAATTAACCTCTTCTCTATATTCCTATTAAAATGCATTAAAGTAGGAGATTGTAGATGATATTTAGCAATACAAATGTAGCTGCCAAACTACACTGGCTGGAGATTAGAGAATCTAAGAGCACAGATGAAGGGTGCAGAATGTGTTGATCTGAAGGATGGAAAGAAGGAGAGAGCTACAGTTAGGCCTAAGCCACACGGCGAGAAAATCGGTGCGAGTGGAGTGCGATAAAACATCGCATTCCCCTCGGACCAATTCTAGCCTGTGTGACAGCACACATGAACGATTATTTTCTCAGCCCTAATCGGACCGAGAAAACAATCGCAGCATGCTGCGATTGTAATCCGAGACTCTTTCTCTCGCACCCATTCAAGTGAATGGGGAGAGAGAAAAATCGCACTGCACTCGCGGTACACCGGTGTACTGCCAGTGCAATGCGAGAATGTCTATAGCCGGCTACACAGGCGAGAGGGAGAGAAATCCCTCCCTCCCCTCCTGAGTGCCGGGCCGCCCCCCGCAGCTGAGGTCTGCTCGCACGAACGGACCTCAGTTGCAAGGACACAAGCATGAGACTCGGCTCTGCTGTACTGCCAGCACGAGCCGAGTCTCATGCAAGGGGATCGCAGTAGTCCCCGTGTGGCCCCGGCCTAAGGAGGGTAAAAAAGGAAACCGGAAGAGTTTTAGTTATTATTAAAAATGATCAAATCTTTAGAGATTCCAATTTGCCAGCTGTGTCAATTTCTTTGATTTGCGTCAAACAAATGCAGGTTTTTCAGGACTGTATTCAATCCCCTTACAAAAATTTTAGCACAAAAGCACGTCAATTGACCTCCATATATTTGGCTATATGGCCAAACAGTTGGTAACCAATTTTTCATTGTTTTGTCACACACAATATTCTTTTTTTTTCTCTCTCCCTATTCCTATTGCTTAGCTGTAAATTGTGTCATCCTCTAACTACACAGATTGATCTCATAGAGTCTGCTTTGCTGCATTCCCTGCCTCTGCTTTTATGCAGGCTGGCTCATAGAAGCTGTTTACCGCAGTTTTCCAAGAATGAATAGCACATTTTTAAAATTCGAAGGGTCCAGGGAATTTCCTAAAATTTACCATGAATTTCAATTCCATTGAATTGATTTGCTGATCTCCAGTGATTATAATTATTGTTCCCATAAACCCTTTATCTTTTATTGTGCTGAACTTTGTGATGTAAAGAGAGTGAATATTAAATACATAAATAAAATATACCAACATAAATGTAGAACTATAGTAGTTACATATACAGAATATTAAATTACAGTATTCAAATAAGCTTATAGTCTAAGCAGACACAGGAGGAAAATTTAAATTTACTTCTATATGTATCACACATTGAGAAAATATATGGAGACATGCAAATTGTTCCATTTTAAGCCTTATGACTAGAGATGAGCGAACCTTTCAAGACCTTTCAAGAGAGTATGGATTCACCAAAAGAACCTTCATTCAACGAACAATTCAACAAACTTATGTGTTCTAAAATGGTTTAGGGAAGCTGCAAATAGTGTAGGAGTACTGTAAAAGAAAGAAAATAAGGGTTACCAGAGCTCACAGCCACCAGGTCACAGTAACTTTAAGGGACCCTTTAAGAGAGCTTTGAACAGCCATTGCGTTCCCAGCTGCTAGGACATCTGGAGGCTGGTAACTGTTACAAGAGTTCAAAGCCTCCAGATGTCCAAAAAGCTGGGAACCCCAAGAAACGTTAAGGCTCTCTGACCCGGTGGCTGTGAGCTCCGGTAATCTTAGGTTACCAAATCTCACAGCCATCAGGTCTTGCGGTAGAGTTCAACCCATTAACTTTAAGGAAGCCTTTCAAAGAGTCTTTAATATTCTTTGAATTCTCAGCTACTGGGACACCTGAAGGGAGACACTTCTTCAACAAATCTGCATCTCTTGGCAGAAAACTGCACAAAAACTGAGTGTTTTTCCCAGGAGATGCAGATTTATTGCTGAAATTTATACTGCAAGTTCCTGCACTAAATCTGCATCTTCTGGCAAAGAAATGCATCAAAACGCGATGTGGTAGTGATTAGAGATGAGAGAACCTGTTTGGCAAAGGTTCACCAAACTCAGGTTTGGTACGAGCTTAGCCTGTTTGAATTTGATTCTGTAACCCGAGCATTGCCAGGGACACCCTACTCAACACCGTCTCAGCACAGTAGCCAGCCCTCGGTCCCTCAGATGTGGAAAAGTAAAAGACCATTTCCTCCTAGCCATGATAAAGTTAAGAGGTTGAATTTCAGCATCTGCAAGCTGTTGGCTACAGAAATGCTGCCTTTCCGCCTGGTGGACACACAGGATTTTCGAGTACATATGTCCGTCGCAGTGCCCCAGTACCAGATGCCCAGTCGCCACTACTTCTCCAAGAAAGGTGTGCCTGCGCTACACCAGCATGTTGCACACAAGATCACCGCTTCCTTGAGAACCTCTGTGTGTGACAGGGTGCATTTCACCACAGATACTTGGACCGGTAAGCATGGACAGGGGCGTTACATGTCGCTGACTGGGCACTGGGTAACTATGGTGAGAGATGGAGAAGGGTCTGCTGTACAAGTCTTGCCGTCCCCACGAGTTGTGCGTCAATCCTCTGTATGGAGAAGTTCCTCTACTGCTTCTGCCTCCTCAACCTTGTCTCGGTCCTCCACCTCTGCCCAAAGCCTGTCTGGTAAGGCCACCCGCGTTGTAACTGCGCACATGAAATCCTGCACACCTTCTTACTATGGTGGCAGCAGAGCTCAATGGCATCAGGCGGTCTTTACTTTGAAATGTCTGGGAAATGTGAGTCACACAGCTGACGAGTTGTGGTCAACTCTGGAGACCGAGTTTCATCAATGGTTGTCTCCACTCAACCTGCAGCCAGGGAAGGCCATGTGCAACAATGCTGCAAACCTCGGTGCGGCCCTTCACCGGGGCAATGTGACACACGTGCCTTGTATGTCTCACGTGTTGAACCTTGTTGTCCAGCAATTTTTAACCCACTATCCCAGCCTACATGGGCTTCTGCAGAGGGCACGCTTGCTATGAGGTCACTTCCGTCGTTCACACCCCGCAGCTCAACGACTTGCATCACTCCAGAAGTCTTTAAGCCTGCCGGTTCACCGGCTGAAATGCGATGTGCCGACACACTGGAATTCGACTGTGCACATGTTGCAGCATCTGTGGCAGCACCGCCGAGCCCTGGTGCAATACATTATGACATATAGCCTGGGCCAACGAGATTCAAAGGTGGGGCAGATCACGCTGCTGGAGTGGTCTCAGATCAAGGACCTATGCACCCTTCTGCACAGTTTTGACATGGCAACGAAGATGTTTGGCGCTGATGATTATCAGCATGACTATTCCAGTCATCTACATGTTGGAGCACACTATAAACAGTATTCGGAGTCAAGTTGTGGGTCAAGAGGAAGGGGAGGAAGTACAGGAGGATTCATATGCGGAAGGGATAACAAGTTCTACAAGGTCCAGACGGTCAGCAGCAACAAGGCGGCAGGCATGGGACGGTGGGGGAGAGGGATTAACAAGGACGCATGGTAGCAGCTAAACTGTTGAGGAAAGTGCAGGAGCCCAGGAAGAAATGGAGGACGAAATGGCGATGGGCATGGAAGACTCAGCAGATGAGGGAGACCTTGATCACAATTCTGTTGTGCGAGGTTGGGGGGAGAGGGCAGAGGAAGGAAGCATGATTCTCACCTCGCCGCCAGCAACACAACAAGGACTTGGTCCTCCTGGATGCGCAAGACACATGAGTGCCTTCTTGCTGCTCTATCTACAACATGACCCTTGGATTGTCAGAATTCGAAGTAATGCTGACTACTGGGTTGCCACACTCTTAGATCCCCGGTACAAGTAAAAATTTGGTGAAATAATTCCTGTCATAGAAAGGGACGCACGTATGCAGGAGTATCAGCAGAAGCTGTTACACAATCTTAGATCGGCTTTTCCACTAAACACCAGTGGTGCACAGAATGAATCTCACAGTTCTAACTTGCCAACCATGTCACTGTCAAGTCATCACTCAAATCATACCAGTAACACCGTATCTGGTGGTAACAGCAATTTTATGGAATTGTTTCATGATTTTGTTAGACCATCCTTTGCAAGGCCAGAAGACACAAGAGGTCTGACACATAGTCAACGCCTGGAGAGGATGATACTGGAGTATCTCCAAGTGAACATAGATGCCATGATGGTGCAACTGAAGCCTTGCTCATTTTGGGCTTCCAATATGGACAAATGGCCTGAGCCCGCCACTTAAACCTTGGAGACCTTGTCGTGTCTCGCAGCCAGGGTTCTCTCGGAACGTGTGTTCAGTGCTGCTGGTGGTGTGCTGACAGATAAGCGCACGCGTCTGTCCAGTGGCAATGTGGACAGACTAACGTTATTCAAGATGAACAGGTAATGGATCCACAAGGACTTTTTTACCCCTGTGTCATCCTGGGGAGAGTAAAGGCTTGTGGATTTTTGAATGTGCTTCATGAACATAACCATTTTAAGTTTGCAACTGTGGGACAATTGATGTTACTTAAGTGGTGTCTGTGCCCAAATTTTTGGAAAAAATGGAGACTCTTGTTGGAGTCCTCTTGCTGTGTTTTACATGATTTTAGAAGGGCATGACATGCCTATATCTGTGTCTCCTCCTTTTATTCGTCCAGCTCTTTTCTTTTCGCATGAGTATATGTACTTGTCAATTTTCCATGTGTTTGTTTTGTCTTCTGAGTTGTTTGTCACCTTTTGGACACCTTAGAAGGTGTTTTCTATGTGTTTTCTATGTGTTTGTATATGTTTGTGTTTGCCTTTCATTGTTTTCAATGGTGTTCGAAAGTGTTTGTCGAACGTTCGTCGAACGTTCGACGAACACACCTGACATTCGACGAACCGAACCCGAACACTTGGGTGGTGGCTCATCACTAATTGTTAGTGTAGTATCTACACACTGTATGTTAGAAATTTAAATTGCGTTTAGAAAAAATTAAAAACACCACTGTGGGTATAGCCACGTATTATTGGTGGGTCTAAAATTTAAGGAAGGAAATTGAGGATGTTACAGTGGCAATTCACACATAAACATGTAGTGATGCAACCATGAGAAGCACTGCATCCTCTGCAATGACTCTAGCTGTGGCCAGCAGCGGTTGTGTGTCTGCAGTTTGCAGGAAGGTTTGCCTAGCCTGGGACTTTTTTCAGACAGCAAAAGTTGACCCAACTTCTGTTATGTGCCAGTGTTGTAAACAATGACTAAGTAGAGACAGAAAATGTAATAATTTGACTACTACATGCAAGACCAGGCACATGTGCAACCAGAATTCATTACTGTGGGAATCTCACCGTGATAAAATGCTGACTATGGGACCGACCCAACCACCAGTCACAATATCAACATCGTCTCATGCTTCTTCCTCCTCTAGCGTCACCGTCGAAAGTATTCGAACACAGGTCTCTGACCTTAGTAAATCCTCTTGTTTACCCTCTACAGTTGGGTTAAGTAAGGGACAGTCAGGTGTTTTGAAAGTGACCATGCCTGGTGTTTCAGATCCATGTGACACATTGAGCACACCACATGGTTCTCAGTCCAGCATTACATCTACCCCTACACCTCCCGCACAGTTTGCCAGTCGGTTGTGCACACCTTACTCCACCCTTGCTACACCACAAGTCACAGCCAAGATTACCTTTTCCTTGGAAATCTCTGTCTCTCCCAGGGTGCATTTCACCACTGACATCTGGACGAATAAGCATTACCAAGGGTGTTACATCTCGCTGACTGGACACTGGGTTACTCTGGTGGCTGCGGGGGCAGGCGGGGAAGGGAACTACTGTCGCGGGCATGGAGGACGCCGTCGCTGCTGCGCTCTCGCTAACGCTCGGGTCCGGTGCTGCTGTGGCTGCCGCTGCTGCTCGGTGGCTCGAGCGGTGGGCCGGATCCGGGGACTCGAGCAGCGCTCCTTGCCCGTGAGTGAAAGGGGTGGTTGGTTTGGGGGATTTAGTCCGTGACGCCACCCACGGGTCGTGGTGAAGATAGGCACCACCGCTGCTGATGACGGGGATCCCGGGAGCGATGGTAAGGAGCAGCTGGGATGTTGTTTTCCGCCTCCGTGGGTAGGGGTCGGTGGTCCCGGGGCACGGTAATGTTGTGGGGAGGAGGCAGGGTCGGTGAGGTGCAGGGTTGCAGGGACAGCGCGGCGCGGTGCCGGATGGCACGGGTGTACTCACTCAGCAAGAAAGGTACAAAGTCCTCGGTAAACCAAACGGCTGGATGGACGGGTCCCGCAGCCGGCTGCAGTATCTCTCCCCGGACAGGTGATGGCGGCTGTCTTTCCCTGCACCTTGATGTTCTTCATTCTGACTACTATAGATTCCCAACGGTAGTCCGCTCCCCGATGTATGGGTACCGGAGGAGCCCGTTTGCCCGCAGACGCTGGCCCTTGGGTCTCTAGCCTTAGGCGGTAGCTGTATCCCCTCACGGTGTGGGCTGTTGCCTTCAATCGGGACTTTTGCTGTTGTGAAACCCCTGGGGTTCCAGTCACATTCGGATCTGACTATTGTCAGCGGCTCCAAGCCTGGTCGGAGTCCGATGGCCCTGCCTGTGTGTGCTGGCTTCACTTCGCTCCCCGGTCGGTACCGGCGGGCCGTCGCCCGTCCCCGGTCCTACGGTTCCGCATTGCTCCATCACTCCTGCAGACAGCCACCACCGTCTGCCCACCTTGCTGTTAGTGCCTGGGCCACAAACCGAGACACCCAAGTGTTTACTCCTCTCTCTTCAAACTCCTACCCTGAACTGTCACTTTTTCCGCCTCCAGGCCTGTGAACTCCTTGGTGGGTGGAGCCAACCGCTTGGCTCCGCCCCACCTGGTGTGGCCATCAGACACTGGAGGGAGGCAACAAGGGTTTTTGTTTGGCTGATGTCCCTGTCTAGTGGGGGTGGGAGTGTTTGTATGTTATCTGTGACGACCTGGCTAGGCCAGGGCGCCACACTTCTTTCCAAGTCTTGAAATCCCTGGCTAAAATTCTGGATCCACCACTTCTTCTTCTGCTTCCTCCACCTCCTATAGGGCCTCCACCTGCACCATCAACCTATCCCTTAATATAACACACGTTCCAAGAGTGCAGAGAGAATCCCCCCAACTCCGTTCAGCTAAGCCAGGGCTCAATGCAATCAGGCACTGCTGAAATTAATTAGCAATGGAGAATGCAGTCACAAAGCTGCAGAGTTTTGGACCACTATCCGGGCCAAGTTTGATCTGTGGCTGTCTCCACTGAACCTGGAGCCATGGAAGGCCATGTGCGACACTGGTGCAAAGATTTTAGCGGCCCTACGCCTGGGCAACATCACACATGTGCCTTGAATGGCTCACGTCCTGAACCTGATTGTCCAGCAATTTTCAGCCCACTATCACGGGCTGGATGAGCTGCTGCACAAGGCATGGTTGGTGTGTGTTCACTTTTGCCATTCGCACCCCACAGCTAATTGACTTGCAACACTACAAAGGATTTTCGGCCTACTGGCTAACCGGTTGATATGCGATGTGCCAACGTGGTGGAATTCCACTTTGCACATGTTGCAGTGACTGTGGCAGCAACAAGCCCTGGTGCACTATGCCATGACACATAACCTTGGACAACATAGTATGAATTTGAGGCAAATCACGATTGCGGAGGGACCTCTGTACCCTCCTTGACAGTTTTGAAATGGCTACAAAGATGGTTAGCGCTGCCGATTCTGTCGTCGGCATCACTATTCCACTCATCTACATGTTGGAGCACACTTTGAATAGTCTGCAGGAGGAGTTTGGGGTCCCAGTGAAAGAGGAGGAGGATTAAGTGATAACATTTCCTTTAAGGTCTGGACAGTCGTCGCACTGGTGGGTGTTACAGGAGAGTGTAGGCAATCGATGGAGGTGGGCTCAGGGTAACAGAGAAACTGGTAGTTAATGTGCAATATGCAATCAGCAAATGGAGGAGGAAGAGGTGATGGGCACAGAAAACTCCGGAGACGAAGAAGATATTGGTTCCATCTCTTTTGTCCGTGGTTAGTGGGAGGAAACGTATGAGGCAAGCTTGAGCGTTAACTCGCCAACAACCGAACATGGACTTGGACCGCATGGAAGTGTCCAACAAATGACCACCTTCTTGATGCACTATTTTCAACATCATATCAGTATCGTTAATATTAGAAATAGTCAATTTAGCAATTTGCTTCCACCCCTGGAAAGGGGCGCGCAGATGCTGGTGTATCGAAACAAGCTTGTAGACTTTCTTAACAGTAGTTTTCCACAAGACAGCAGGGAGGCACACAGCGTGCATGGCAGGTCCATAGCTCCAACCATGGAAATGTTACGTCCTCAATGCAAAAACATTAGCAACTACGTCAGTTCAAGTGTCAGAACCAATTAATATGCTTATTGGAACACATTTTTTACACCATCACATGCACCAGCAGAACAGGGTAGAAGTCTGACACATAGTAAACGACTAGAGAGGAGGGTGCTGAATTATCTAGAGCTCAACATCGATGCAATAAGTGGGGATTGGACCGTTTTGCATTTTGGTGCTAAAAAATGGAAGAGTGACCTGAGTTTGCAGTCACACCTTGGAAGTTTTGGCCTGCCTGGCCGCCAGCGTTCTCTCAGAACATTTCTTCAGTGCTGCTGGCAATGTATTGACGGATAAGCACAGCTGGCTGACACCAAAAAGTGTAGTCCACCTAACATTCAAAAAGATGAACAAGTTGGGGTCTTTGCCACCCCAGTCCAAGATTGTGCAGCTTAGCGATGGTGAGCTTCTGTGAGCAAGAGGCCTACGCTTGCTTATCATCTTGCTTGCCCTTGTGATGAAACAAATGTTGTTTCAGGCTTTGTTCAAGTGCCTGTACCAAGCAGCCATGTTCCCTTGTTGTATTGTGTTCCAATTGTGGCCACTTTTACTGTTGCCTGACTTTAATTTTAGAAATGTGAAGACCTCAAGTAGGTTCTCCAAGTTTGCTTTGGTCTATTATGTCAGGCTTCTGAGAGCAAGAGACCTATGCCTGTCTGTCATCTCGCTTGCTCTGAAGACGAAACAAATGCTGTTTCAGGCCTTATTCTGGTGCTGGTCCCACACAGCCAGGTTGCTTTGTGGGCCTATCGGTATTGTGTTCCAATTATGGCCACTTTTCCTGTTGCCTCACTTTAATTTTTGGAAATGTGAAGACCTCAAGTAGGTTCTCCAAGTTTGCTTTGGTCTATCATGTCAGGCTTCTGAGAGCAAGAGACCTATGCCTGTCTGTCATCTCGCTTGCTCTGGAGACAAAACAAATACTGTTTCAGGCCTTGTTCTGGTGCCGGTCCCACGCAGCCATGTTGCTTTGTTGGCCTATCAGTATTGTGTGCCAATTATGGCCACTTTTCCTATTGCCTCACCTTCATTTTTGGAAATGTGGAACTCCAAGTAGGGTCTCCAAGTTTGCCAGTCTTCTGGGGGCTACACATGGCATTCAGGCATGTCTTGATTTTAAAATTGAAATGCCAGGCCACAGTCTGTGTGTTGCATGGACCATAACTCCCTGGTGTTTTAAGGCCCTATGGGGAGGGGGAAATTGATGCTACTGTACTGCTGTTTTTGAAGGCAGAGACTACAAGATGTGTCTCCAAATGCTGTGCAGAGAGGTTCCTGCCAATGTTCTTGGAAACAGAGGCCTATGTCTGCTATTAATGCATGTCTTGATTTAAACAAAAGAAAATACACAGCTTGTGTTGGATGGACCGTAACTCTCTGGTGTTTCAAAGCCCTATGAGGAGGGGGCTATTGATGCTACTGTACTGAGGTTTTTGAAGGCAGAAACTACAAGATGTGTCTCCAAATGTCATGTTAGGCTATTTGCGCACATTGCTTTCTTTAGACGTTGCGTTTTTATGTATTTTTTTAACAAAAACGTACCCGGGCAAAAACACAGCGGTAAAATGTCAGCGGTAAAAACGCATGCGTTTGTACCGCGTTTCGTTTCGGTGCGTTTTTGGCTGCATTTTGCAGCATTTTTGATCACTGCGTTTTGCTGCGTTAATTCCAATACATTTCATGGGTGGAAAATGCAGGAAAACGCAGAAAAGAATTGACATGACCATTTTTTTTTTTCAGCACAAAAACGCAGCCCAAAAAAAATTTTCACCTTAATGACCAGACCAAAGTTTCCAATTTTGACCAGTGTCACTTCATGAGGTTATAACTCTGGAACGCTTAAACGGATCTCAGGGATTCTGAGATTGTTTTTTTGTCACATATTGGACTTCATGTTAGTACCAAATTTAGGACAATATTTTTTGCATTTATTTATGAAAAAATTTTAATTTTGGCAAAAATTTTGAAAATTTAGCAATTTTCAACAGTTGAATTTTTATACCGTTAAACCAGAGAGTTCTATGACACAAAATAGTTAATAAATAAAATTTCCCACATGTCTACTTTACATAAGCACAAATTTGGAAACAATTTTTTTTTTTTGTTAGGAAGTTAGAAGAGTTCAAAATTTATCAGCTATTTCTCATTTTTACATCAAAATTTGCAAAACCATTTTTTTAGGGACCACATCATATTTGAAGTGACTTTGATAGGCCTAGATGAAAGAAAATACTCAAAAGTGACACCATTCATAAAATTGCACAACCCAAAGTACTCAAAACCATATTCAAGAAGTTTATTAACCCTTCAGGTGCTTCAAATGAACAAAAGCAATGTGGAATGAAAAAAAGCAAAAATTAAATTTTACCTAAAAATGTTGCTCTAACCCAAATGTATTCACTTTTAGAAGAAATAACACAACAAAATGGACCCCAAAACGTATTACCCACTTTCTTATGAACGCGCCGATACCCCATATGGGGTCAGAAACCTCTGTTTAAACAAATGGGAGGGCTCGGAACAGAAGGAGCAATATTTGAATTTTGGAAAGCAAATTTGGCTGAAATAGATTGCGGGCACCATGTTGCATTTACAGGTCTGCTATGGTATCTAAACAGAAAAAAACCCTCACAAGTGATGCCATTTTGGAAACTAGACTCCTCAAGGCTTCTATCTAGGGGTATAGTGAGCATTTTGGACCCACAAGTACTTCACAGATTTTGTTAACGTTCCATTGTCATATTGAAAATTTTAATAATTTTCTCAAAAGTGTTGCTTTAGCATCAATTTTCTCACTTTTTCAAAAGGTAATTCCAAAAATTTGACCTCAACGTTTGTTACCCACTTTCTTATGAGCACGGTGTTACCTCACATGTGGTCTGAAACCTTTGTTTGAACAAATGGGAGGGCTTGGGACGGAAGGAGCAATATGTGAATTTTGGAAAGGAAATTTGGCTGAAAAAGATTACGGGCACCATGTCGCATTTGCAGGTCCCCTAAGGTACCTAAACAGCAGAAACCCCCCACAATTGACCCCATTTTGGAAAGTAGTCCCCTCAAGGAATTTATCTAGATGTTTGGTGAGTACCCTGAACCCCCAGGTGCTTCACACAATTTTATAACGTTGAGCCATGAAATTAAAAAAATAATATTTTACCACAAAATTGTTACTTCAACCAGGTAGCTTTTTTTTCACAAGGGTAACAGGAAAAAAATCACCATGAAATTTATTGTGCAATTTCTCTTGAGTTTGGCGATACCTTATATGTGGTGGAATTCAACTGTTTGGGCACATGGCAGGGCTCGGAAGGGAAGGAATGCCATTTGACTGCAAAATTGGCTGGAATCAATTGCGGACGTTATGTTGCATTAGGAGAGCCCCTGAGGTGCCTAAACAGTGAAGCTCCTCAACATGTGTCCACATTTTGGAAATTAGACCCCTCAAGGAATTTATCTAGATGTTTGGTGAGTACTCTGAACCCCCAGGTGCTTCACAGAAGTTTATAATGTTGAGCTGTGAAAATAAAAAAATACATTTTTATCACAAAATTGTTATTTCAACTAGGTAGCTTTTTTTTTACAAGTGTAAAAGGAAAAAAATCAGCATAAAATTTATTGTGCAATTTCTCCTGAGTATGCTGATACCTTATGTGTGATGGAAATCAACTGTTTAGGTGCACAGCAGGGCTCGGAAGGGAAGGAGCGCCATTTGACTGCACAATTGGCTGGAATCATTAGCGGACGCTATGTTGCATTTGGAAAGCCCCTAAGGTGCCTAAACAGTGGAGGTCCCTCACAAGTGACCCCATTCTGGAAACAAGACACTTCAAGGCTTTTATCTAGGTGTATAGTGAGCAGTTTGAATCCACGAGTACTTCACAGAATTTGTAAAGCTTAGGTCGCCATATTGAAAATTTTCATTTTTTCCACAAAAATGTTGCTTTAGCATCAAATTTCTTACTTTTTCAAGAGGCAACAACAAAAAGTGGACCCCACAGGTTGTTATCCAGTGTCTTATTAGCGCAGGGGTACCCCACATGTGGCCAAAAACCTCTGTTTGGATAAATGGGAGGGCTTGGAATGGAAGGAGCACCATTTGAATTTTGGAAAAGTTTAAATAAATTGCGGGCACCATGTCACATTAGCAGGGCCCCTTGTACCTATACAGCAGAAACCCCCCACAAGTGACCCCATTTTGGAAACTGGACCCCTCAAGGATTTTATTCAGGAGTATAGTAAGCATTTTGAATCCACAGGTACTTCACAAAAATGTTGCTGTAGCAACAAATTTCTCACTTTTAGGCTATGTGGCCATTATCCAGAGACACGGCGTCTAGTACACAGTATCAGCCTTCCTGCAGAGATGTGAGTGTTATCCATGGGAGAACGCAGCTGCCCATGCCTACTATTTGGGTTCAGGCTGCTGTGGACTTTAGCTCTATTCTATCTGCAAAGAACACTCTTGTCTCCGCAGCATAAATTGACATGCTGAGGCTCGGGAAGCTGCACCACAGGTTGGTTTATGCTGTGAGGAAAAGAAGCCCAGTGGGCATGGGATTTCTAAAAATCCTTCAACTGTGCTTCTACTGCACAACACAGCGTTATGGATGCAAGGAAAACACTCTGCGCCCAAAACGCTGCAAATCCTGATTGTGGGCACATAGCCTAAAATGGTACAATGGATGAATGGATAGATGTCAAACAAATATAGCGTCCCACCCCCTGCATATTCTAAGCTGGCACCCTTTAGTGCCTTACATGTGGCACTAAAGGGTGCCTATCCTTGTATATTAGCCCCCCCCCAAAAATAATAATTAAAATAAACGACGTGGGGTCCCCCCTATTTTTGATAGCCAGCTAGGGTAAAGCAGACAGCTGTAGCCTGCAAACCACAGCTGACAGCTTCACCTTGGCTGGTGATCAATTTAGAGGGCTCTCCAGGCTGTTTTTTTAAAACAAACAAACGTGTGGTCCCCCCAAATTAGATCACCAGCCAAGGTGAAGCTCACAGCTGGGGTCTGGTATTCTCAGGGTGGGAAGACCCATGGTTATTGGACTCTTCCCAGCATAAAAATAGCAGGCCGCAGCCGCCCCAGAAGTGGCGCATCTATTAGATGCGCCAATCCTGGCGCTTCGCCCCAACTCATCCCGTTGCACTGGTGCGGTGGCAAACAGGGTAATAAATGGGGTTGATACCAGATGTGTAATGTCACCTGACATCAAGCCCAGCAGTTAGTTATGTCATGGCGTCTATTAGATACCCGACATAACTAATTGACACTAATAAAAAAGAAATGACAACAAAAAAAAAATTATTTGAAAAAACACTCCCCAAAACATTCCCTCTTTCACCAATTTATTGAAAAGAGGAAAAAAAAATCGTGTCCCCTGTAATCCATTTTGGAGGTCCCACGATGACTTTGGACCTTCTAGAATATGGAAGGTACGCTCAGGGAACGTATCCCCTATTTTCTAGGAGTGCAGACCCTCCATGTGAGGAGTGTGGGTGCAGTGACCTTGCACCCACTCTCCCCGGGTCACAGCTGTAGAGTGCGAGCAGCAGCCAGCATTTCTGAAAGCAAAGCAGGAAGCTGAGCTGTCAGCTGCTCTGCACACATGTGACTAGCATGCATTGTGAAGAAGGAGGGGGCCATGGGAAATCAGCGCTGCGACAGGTACGGGAGAACACCAGAGACCACCGGGGGGGAACAGGGGGTGACCTGGCAGGGCCTGGGGAGCAGTTTTCTGTCGCATGTGTCATGGCACATGTTTTTACTGTTTTTACTGTGACCGCCGCCGCGCGAGCAGCAGGTTTTGTTGAGAGGAGCCGCAGGGAAACCCTATGTTTGAAGCTAAACGTACTGTCTCTAGCATTGCCTCTCCATCCCTTTCTTGAAGCTTGGCAACTGGGCGCCAGCCGCCTCTCTGTGCGGACGGCCCACCGCCTCACTGTGCGGGCGGCCAGCCGCCTCTGTGTGCGGCCCGCCGCCTGTCTGTGCGGGCGGCCGGCCGCCTGTCTGTGCGGGCGGTCGGCCGCCTGTCTGTGCGGGCGGTCGGCCGCCTGTCTGTGCGGGCGGCCCACCGCCTCACTGTGCGGGCGGCCATCCGCCTCTCTGTGCGGGCAAACGGCCGCCTCTCTGTTCGGGCGGATGGCCGCCTCTCTGTGCGGGCGGATGGCCGCCTCTCTGTGTGGGCGGCCCGCCGCATCTCTGTGGGGGAGGGCGGCCGCCTCTCTATGCCTGCCTGCGTCTCCGTGCTGGAGGCCCGCCGGCTGCCTGCGTCTCCATGCTGGAGGCCCGCCGGCTGCCTGCCTCTCCGTGCTGGAGGCCCCCAGGCTTCCTGCCTCTCCATGCTGGAGGCCCCCAGGCTGCCTGCCTTTCCGTGCTGGAGGCCCGCCCGCTGCCTGCCTCTCCGTGCTGGAGGCCCACGGGCTGCCTGCCTCTCCGCGCTGGAGGCCCGCCAGCTGGATATCTGTCTGTGTGGGGGCTCCTGCTGCGTTTAGAAGGCTGTGTGGGGGCTCCTGCTGCGTGTAGGAGGCTGTGTGGAGGCTCCTGCTGCATGAAGGAGGCTGTGTGGGGGCTCCTGCTGCATGTAGGAGGCTGTGTGGGGGCTCCTGCTGCGTGTAGGAGGCTGTGTGGGGGCTCCTGCTGCATGTAGGAGGCTGTGTGAGGGCTCCTGATGCATGTAGCAGGCTGTGTGGGGGCTCCTGCTGCGTGTAGGAGGCTGTGTGGAGGCTCCTGCTCCGTGTAGGAGGCTGTGTGGAGGCTCCTGCTGCATGTAGGAGGCTGTGTGGAGGCTCCCCTGCTGCGTGTAGGAGGCTGTGTGGGGGCTCCTGCTGCATGTAGGAGACTGTGTGGGGGCTCCTGCTGTGTGTAGGAGGCTGTGTGGGAGCTCCTGCTGCACGTAGGAGGCTGTGTGGGGGATCCTGCTTTGTGTAGGAGGCTGTGTAGGGGATCCTGCTTCGTGTAGGAGGCTGTGTTGGGGATCCTGCTGCGTGTAGGAGGCTGTGTGGGGGCTCCTGCTGCATGTAGGAAGCTGTGTGGGGGATCCTGCTGCGTGTAGGAAGCTGTGTGGGAGCTCCTGCTCCGTGTAGGAGGCTGTGTGGGGGCTCCTGCAGATATTTGCATATAGTTGTAGTGTGGCCTCTAGAGATAACTCCTCCTGTGGACTCCAGACACCACAGTCCGACCCTGCATTCATCTATCTTTTATATAGTACCTACTGTATGTGTGCCATGTATATGGTGTAATTTATGCAGTGGCAAAATGACGGGGCCTGTGGGCGATGGGGGCCATTGCTATTTCCTTTGATGCATGGTTTAACACCATTGGGGAGCAGATGGCCACTGGCTCCCTGTATCGCCCTTGCTCTGCAGCTGTGGGTCCCAGATAGGTGTAATGACATCAGGGGGAGCCTGTGATGTGATGCCAGTGGCCCAGCAGCTGCGGCCAGAGTGGGTGCAGAGCATATGTAGGGGGTAATACATATATATATATATATATATATATATATATATATATATATATATATATATATTATATTTATTTATTTATTATACACCCTACATATGCCCTGTACCTGTCACGTGTAATGTAATGTAATTCTGAATATTGACCTGCCATATCCTAAAGGTGTGTAATATGTGCTCTGTTAGGATTTCACTTGCTGATTCGAGTGGTAGTTATCTGATTGCTCACATGTGATTTGCAACATGTGGTCATCTGCCAAATGACGTCTCCTGTTTTTCTCAAATTGAAAATAACAATGAGAGAAGCAGGATGAGACGTCATTCAGCAGATGACCCTGAGTATGCAAATCACTGGTGAGCGACCACATGACCTCTCAGATTGGCAAGTGAATTTGTAAGCCGTGCACCGGGGTGGGCTCATTAGGATACAGCGAAGTCACGAATGAGAAATAAACGGCCCCCAAACTAGATTAACTAACAAAAGTGCTTTACTACAATTTGAATATGAATGCAATCAAAACAGGGGAAGACATTCAGGGAAAATCCACAAACACTCAGCGAAGAGGCTGAGACCCTTGTGCTATACAGGGTGGTGCCTTACAACATGAGACTGCTACAATATATGCACTATATGTTACCTACAGGCATGACTGGATATTCCAACCGCCAACTACCTATTAATACCCTTAAACATGAAAAAAATTGCATGGGTGTGAAATACAAGCCGCCCGCAGTATAGCACAACAGTTTACAAACTTAAAATAAATTTACTCTAACCCCCAATTGACTATTCCCCTGCCCCAATATAAATATAGTGCCCTTTAATGGAGGATTTGTCCCAAGATTCACCTTGAATAACCAAACAATTTACTATATACAATGACTGCTTAGCAAAGAGCATAAAAACATAAATAACAGATATTTTGTTCAACACAAGTTCCCTCCTGGATGAGCTCGATTATGCCCTAAAGTCTGTGATGGGTCTTAGTAACATACGGGTGTGAGGTCGTTGTGGTCCACAGAGAAACCTCAATGGCAAAGAACTAAATAATGTAGTCTTGGAAACGATGGTACCAAATGGTGATTGTGGCAGTAACTGTGGCCTGACAGTGTTACTATGCCTAACTAAACTAACTACAGGCCCTGCCTCAGTCTCAAATATTCTGGCGCCAAACTGATGTGAGGTGCGTGCACGGTTACCCACTGCGATGGCGCAGTGGGCCTTACTTATCTTACCGACCCGGGTCTGCTCTGGACAATATGTCTGAAGTGCAAAGTCAGATGAGAGGCCTCTCCAACAGCTGAGCAGTACTGCTGGTCACTGTGGCTTGTCTCCTTGGCAACGTCCTATCAACTTCACAAAAGCGCAAAAGTGTTCTTTCAGCAATCTTCTCCCATCTGGTAAGGATTCAGATACAGTCACGGTCTGCTCCACTCTGTCACAGCTCTGATCAAGATGATAGACTTCTAGTCGCAAATATTATCTCTTCCCTCTTCTGCATGTCCTCTGTCTCTGTATTCATTCACTGCCAACCGCTTCCAAGATGGCCGCTGCTATACTTCCTGTGATGTACTTCTTTTTATCAGCCTGTAGCTCCGCCCCCATCTGAGCTACCTATTGCAGTCTTTCATTTGTGCTGAGAAACAGCGTCCTCTTATGGTTGAATAATGACATTTTTGTCCCTTATAAAGTATCACATCATTACTGACAGCAAGCAGGTTATAAAGTTACATACAATAAATACTGTTCACATTTATGAGACACAAATATATACGTCTAAACTATGTTTGTGAGGTGATACAGGGGCTTGCCATGCACATCTTTAACCAGGTACATATTTCTGGCCATGAACAATGGGAGCTGTTTCACCATCTCACATGCCACCCCACTAGAGGTTGACGTCCTCGGCAACCCTTCCCATACAAATTCTTCTTGCGCATAGTGCTGTGGAGGTACACCAGCATTGGACCTGGTTGTCCTACGCAGGGTCGTAGGATCGTGGACTTCAAGTACATTTATTGGGGGAGGGGATGCCGGTTGCGCAACTCCCTCCCTGGGTGGCAAGCTTATCACAGATGGAACCTCAGTTGTTCCCGGGACAGGGACAACCCACCATTCCTCAACTAAAGGGGTTTCCACTGTACTCAAAGTAGGGATAGGCGCCTCCTCTGTTGCCTTGGGCTCTTCAAAGGTGCAGCGTCTCAACATGTTACGATGAAGGTTCCGCGAGGGTCCCTCATTCCCCACTGGCTCCACCTCATAGACTGGGATAGCAGGATCTACCCTTCTTTTCACCACATATGGGATCGCCTCCCACCACCCATCCAACTTCCCAGTTGGCTTTTTGGCCTTGACCATCACCCGGTCACCCGGAGCATACTCGTCTTTTTGTACGGGTCTTGGATTTGGGTGTACCACTTGTTTGAGGCGCTCCCCCACAACTTTGTGCACTGCTCTCAGCCAACGCCGGTGCTCTTGCGCCCATGCAGTGGTATTTCTCGGAGGTGGCTGCATTGGATCAGGCATGTGGAGAGCCTCGATTTCCCGTCCGGCTCTCCCGAACATGAGCATATGTGGTGAGTAACCGGTGGTACTGTGTACCCTGTTGTTATAGGCCCACATCAGTTCAGGTAAGTATTCTGGCCACCGAGCCTTTTGACTGTCCTCCAGAGTCCGCAGCATCTGGAGCAAGGTGCGATTGAATCGCTCGCATGCCCCGTTCCCTTGGGGGTGATATGGGGTCGTGCGGGAACGCTCTATGCCATAAAGCTGGTACAGCTCAGTCATCAGGGTGCCCTGGAAGCATGCCCCCTGATCTGAATGAATCCTCTTTGGACACCCAAACACCTGTATAAAGTGTTTACAGACTGCCTCAGCTGCTAACTTTGCTGTTTGGTCAATGGTGGGTACGGCCACTGCATATTTTGTAAAATGATCTGTCATGACCAGGCAGGATGTGTCCTGAGGCAGAATACCCAATCTGTACATAGTCAATCATCAAGATTTTTAGGGGTGCAGACGTGAAGATGGCCTGGACAGGGGCCCGTTGTTCGGGGCTCTTACTCAATCCGCAAGCTCGACACTTCAGACATACCTCAGTTACCATATCTCCCAAGTCAGGGCAATATACTAGCCATGGGAGCCACTTGTAGGTTTTATCGCTCTCAAAATGGGCGCCCCTCTCATGGGCTTCTCGGGCCGCCTCTGATCCCAAAGACATAGGTATAACAATCTGTTGTCGGTACTGCAACTCAGACTTTAAGTATACAGTCCGGCACAGGACTCCCTGGATAACATTTAGTTTATCCCACTACCTCAGCAATCTCTGGCCTTCTGTGGTCAGGCAGGCCCTCTCTTCCGGCTGTGGCCAGACTTTGGTCCGGACCCACTCTTTCACTCGCCGTAGGTCTGGACAGCCATGCTGGACTCTCCCCCAATCATCCAAAGTCTTCTCTAACACCATGGGCATCCCAGAAGCCACCACACTTGAATGTGCCAAGTTCTGGAATAGGGGTAATTGACCGAGATTCGGTGTTTCAGTGTCCTCTAGCTCCTCATCAACATTCTGGGTGGGCAATCCTACAGGAAATTGGGAGAGTGCATCAGCATTGCTGTTCTCCCTTCCTGACCGAAACTGGATGTGGTATTGGTACTTGGAAAGACGAGCGATCCACCTCTGTTCAAGAGCTTCTAGTTTGGCATTCCCTAAGTGTGCTAATGGGTTATTATCAGTCATTACACACACATCACTTCGGCACCCGTCAGATACTCAGCGAACTTTTCCGTCATGGCCCATACCAGTGCTAAAAGTTCCAACTTAAAAGAACTATAGTTGTCGGGGTTGTGCTCTGACTCCCTCAGAGACCTACTGCCATAAGCAATTACTCTCTCACGTCCATCTTGCATTTGAGATAGTACTGCCCCCAGACCATGTAAACTCCCATCAGTATATAACAAGAATGGGGCATCAAACCGCGCATAGGCCAGAATTGGGGTACTCGTTAAAGCCTTTTTCAGTGCCTCAAAGGCTTCTTGCTGACGTGGTCCCCACTCGATGGGCCGAGTCTTGGGTCCTCCAGCCGTGCCCCTCAGCAACTCATTTATCGGGCCGGCCAGATGAGCAAACTTGGGTATAAACCTTCGATAATACCCATCCAGACCCAGAAAGGCCCGCACCTCCCATAGGGTATTCGGCAGCGGCCACTTCTGGACGGCCTCCACCTTACTGGCGACCGGCTGTACCCCCTCTGTGGTGACCACATGTCCTAAGTACTCTACATGATGTTGAAACAGTTGACACTTCCTGGGCTTGATCTTGAGACCATGGTCTCGCAACCGCCCTAAGACCTGCCGCAACTTCTGGAGGTGATCCTCGAATGAAGTTCCAAAGACTATCACGTCATCCAGGTATATCAATACCGACTAAAAGTTGAGATCACCCAGACAGTGCTCCATCAACCGCTGAAAGGTCCCTGGGGCATTGGACAGGCCGAATGGCATGCAATTAAACTCGTAGAGTCCCATGGGTAAGATGAAAGCAGTCTTCGCTTTGTCCTTCTCGGCCACTGCTACCTGCCAGTACCCGCTGGCCAAAACAAGAGTCGAAAAAAACTTTGCATGACCTAGGGCGGACAATGACTCTTCGATCTGTGGAAGAGGGTAGGCATCCCGGACAGTCTGGGCATTCAGTTTCCGGTAGTCCACACAGAATCGGAGGGATCCGTCTTTCTTCCTCACCAAGACCACTGGCGCTGCCCATGGACTTTGGCTCTCTTGGATCACCCGATTTTCCAATATGCTGGCCACCATATCTTTTACCTCCTGATACATCTTGGGTGGGATTTGCCGATAGCGTTCCCGGATTGGCGCAGCACCACCAGTAGGAATTTCGTGCTCAATGGCGGAAGTACACCCAAAGTCTTCATCATTTCTTGAGAACGCTTCCTGTTATTCCCAAAGAGTGTCTTCGAGAAGCTTTTGTTGCCCCGGAGTGAGGGTTCGGCGGTCCACTCCCATCAGAGACATGATCACTTGGCCATTCCATTCAGCTGTCGGGGTCGCTCTTTGTTGGACACCTACGGCATAAGTCCAGGCTGACCTCCTATCTGGCTGTAGCGTGAAATCCCTCCGCCGAAAAATTTCCTCATCACGCACATAGACTTCGGCCAGCAGAGTATTTCCAGGAATGGTTAATTCATTGTCTAGGACATTAATGCATCGTACAGGTGCGCACCCATTCTTTATGGTGACAAGAGCCCGGGCTACCAGCGGTCGGGTTAATGCTTCCCCTTGAGTGACAGGCTCAATCAAGACCTCCAGCCCATTCAGTTGTCTCCCAGCACCCACAGGCAGCATCAATATTTGCTCCTGTTGTGGTGGGATCTTCACCTGAGTCTTCAGCGGCACCCTCACTCGTCCGATTGGCTGACCGCGCCTGGTGCTCTTTTGCAGGCTACAGCTCCTCACCATTTGCTGCAGAACTTTCTGTGTCGGCCGATGCGTGGTAGCCCGTTGCCAATACTTAGGCCCTTCCTTGGCATACATGTGGTGATCTAGATCTCTCAACACGTTCATACCGAGCGTCATGTCCAATCCTCTCCGGGACGGATGGTTCACGAGCACAACTCCCTTCTTGCCAATGATCTGGCCTAACAATCGGATATGCATCCAGACTATCCCTTGTACATCCAACTCATTGTTATTGGCAGCTGTCAGCCTAATGAGACTTCCATCTTCCGGTTCCATCAAGTGCCCAATAGGTCTCTCAAAGAATTCCAGCGGCATAATCGTGCATTCCGACCCAGTATCGACTAGGCAGCGTAACCTTTGACCTTCGAACTCGGCTTCTATTACAGGGCTTCTGGCATATAAGTTGTGTTCTTCATACACTGGACTTGACTGCGGCGGCTGATAGTTTAACGCCGACTCGGCTCCCATCTGTGCAGAGCAGTCTCTTGCGATATGGCCAAATTGTTGACAGCACCAGCATTGGGGCCCATGGTGGGGTTGCGATCCTAATGTGTCATACCTCATGGAATTCCACCTCCTGGCCGGTGTTGCCATAGAGACTCGGGGTCGCGGAGCTATTGGTGGTGCGTGAAGTGGTCGGTCGCACACCTGAGCTACCTTCAGTTGAGGTTCCTGCATTTGTTCTGTTAAAGTCTGGATCACATCCCTCAGGACAGGCGCCTCTCCTGATCCTTTCTGACCCTCTGCAATATGGGCACTGCTCACCCACTTCTTGATCACAGGAATTGACTCCTCCTCCCGTTCTAAAGCGGCTAGATAGCTGTCATTAAATGGCAGAGTTGAGTTGCTCCGAGTCATCTCTCGGAGCTTATCCTGTAAAGACTTATTGGCTATCCCAGAAATGAACTGGTCCCTCAGGATCTTGTCCAGCTCCTGAAAGGCGCCCATGCCCGCTGAGTCATGCCTACGGATCTCCTGCATTGCTTCCTGCAAGGCGTTTGCATACCGCATAAGTGTTTCTCCTTCACGCTGTGGCCAATTGAAGAATCCACTTCTCAGCTGCGCCACTTGCACATGGGCCCCATGGACCCTCTCTAACAGGGCAAATACCTTCTCAATGTTGTCTCTCTCGGATTCAGGGCGCACCATCAGTGTCCGTCGGGCATCACCCTCTAGGGCATTCAGAGCTACTTCTGCCTGTAATTCCGGAGTCAGGTTACACATCTTGACTGCACTCCGAACCCTCTCCATCCAATCCTGAAGGCTGATGTTGCTACCATCAAACCTAACCAAGGGAGGGAACAAAGTCCCCGCTGGAAGGTACCCTACCTGGGGTGACATGGCAGATTACACTGGTGACATTAGGGAAAGCTGGCTTGCCTGTGCTGGGGCCTGGACTGGTGCTGCTAATGCCGGTGAGTTGACTCCCGCCGCATTCCCGTCCATAACGGTCGCTGTATCCTGCCGACTACGCCAAATTTGTAAGCCGTGCACCGGGGTGGGCTCTTTAGGATACAGCGAAGTCACGAACGAGAAATAAACGGCCCCCAAACTAGATTAACTAACAAAAGTGCTTTACTACAATTTGAATATGAATGCAATCAAAACAGGGGAAGACATTCAAGGAAAATCCACAAACACTCAGCGAAGAGGCTGAGACCCTTGTTCTATACAGGGTGGTGCCTTACAACATGAGACTGCTACAATATATGCACTATATGTTACCTACAGGCATGACTGGATATTCCAACCGCCAACTACCTATTAATACCCTTAAACATGAAAAAAATTGGATGGGTGTGAAATACAAGCCGCCCGCAGTATAGCACAACAGTTTACAAACCTAAAATAAATGTACTCTAACCCCCAATTGACTATTCCCCTGCCCCAATATAAATATAGTGCCCTTTAATGGAGGATTTGTCCCAAGATTCACCTTGAATAACCAAACAATTTACTATATACAATGACTGCTTAGCAAAGAGCATAAAAACATAAATAACAGATATTTTGTTCAACACAAGTTCCCTCCTGGATGAGCTCGATTATGCCCTAAAGTCTGTGATGGGTCTTAGTAACATACGGGTGTGAGGTCGTTGTGGTCCACAGAGAAACCTCAATGGCAAAGAACTAAATAATGTAGTCTTGGAAACGATGGTACCAAATGGTGATTGTGGCAGTAACTGTGGCCTGACAGTGTTCCTATGCCTAACTAAACTAACTACAGGCCCTGCCTCAGTCTCAAATATTCTGGCGCCAAACTGATGTGAGGTGCGTGCACGGTTACCCACTGCGATGGCGCAGTGGGCCTTACTTATCTTACCGACCCAGGTCTGCTCTGGACAATATGTCTGAAGTGCAAAGTCAGATGAGAGGCCTCTCCAACAGCTGAGCAGTACTGCTGGTCACTGTGGCTTGTCTCCTTGGCAACGTCCTATCAACTTCACAAAAGCGCAAAAGTGTTCTTTCAGCAATCTTCTCCCATCTGGTAAGGATTCAGATACAGTCACGGTCTGCTCCACTCTGTCACAGCTCTGATCAAGATGATAGATTTCTAGTCGCAAATATTATCTCTTCCCTCTTCTGCACGTCCTCTGTCTCTGTATTCATTCACTGCCAACCACTTCCAAGATGGCTGCTACTCTATTTTCTGTGATGTACTTCTTTTTATCAGCCTGTAGCTCCGCCCCCATCTGAGCTACCTATTGCAGTCTTTCATTTGTGCTGAGAAACAGCGTCCTCTTATGGTTGAATAATGACATTTTTGTCCCTTATAAAGTATCACATCATTACTGACAGCAAGCAGGTTATAAAGTTACATACAATAAATACTGTTCACATTTATGAGACACAAATATATACGTCTAAACTATGTTTGTGAGGTGATACAGGGGCTTGCCATGCACATCTTTAACCAGGTACATATTTCTGGCCATGAACAATGGGAGCTGTTTCACCATCTCACAAAATCCTAGCCGTATATTATATACTTTGGGGATTCGGCTAATCTGCAGAATGTCACACGGGGGAGACACTGGTCAGTCCAGGTCAGCAGAGCAGGGAGAAGCCGCCGGGGACTGGCCTCCTGGGCTCCTCATCCTGGTTGCATCATCCCTGGACAGATATTAAATGTGTTTTATTTGAAACGTGGCAGCATCAGAGCAAAGGCCCCTTTACACACTGAGACTTTCAGCGATCCCACCAGCGATCCCAACCTGGCCGGGATCGCTACAAAGTCTCTGGTGAGTCGCTGGTGAGCTGTCAAACAGGCAAACCTTGCCAACGACGCAACAGCGATCCGGACCTGTAGAACGACCTAGCTAGTCATTGGGGACGTTGTAAAGCAGCTTTTTGAAAGGGAAGTCGCTAACAAAGTCGCTGTAAAGTCCCCATCCTCGTCGGGTAAATTGTCAGGACGCCTAAAGCTACTTCCTGACCTAGGGTCCACATACCCCGTCATGCCCTGGCCCCTGCCCGGTGATGGCACAAGGCCGCTGGCTGTCCTCGACAGTCCATGCCCCTTGTCACAATCCCCTGCGACTGGTATCCAGCTCCAACCCAACCAACGTCTGCCACCTAGTAGTCTCAAGGAGCCCTGCTCCTCACCTCTCCTCTCGAGAGTCACTACTCAACTCACTTGTGACCTCTCCCCTTGAGAGTCACCACTCAACGGACTGTCTCCTAACACTCCTGACCTCCCCTTTAACCAACCCCCCAACTAGGCGACCCTATTCCCTCTGGGTTAGCCACTAGTGTGTCTAGTGGGTGTGGTGCAGAGTGTTTCTAGGATTTTGATTAGCTTGTTCTTGGCAACACCAAAGGTCAGGGACCCGTAACCAAGGAGGAGGTGGATATTGCACAGAAGGACAGATTGCACAATACCCTGTGATGACTTGATAGGCCAGGGCGTCACACTTGCATCTCGTATTGCTGACGCTCTCCGGACAGGAGCGTCAGCTGCATGGAAATACATGCAGCCGGCCGCTCCTGTCGGGAGATTGGGCGCCGTGATGCAATGCGACACTTGTACAGTGACAATGAGAGTTCAGTTGCCAAGACCTTTGATGACGTCAAAGTCATGTGACCAGTCTGTAGCCAATGAGGTATTATAACATTCACACCTGACTGGTCACATGGCTATGACATCACGGAAGGTCCTTTTAGTGAGAGGTGATTACCGGGGAGCACAGCAATGATCGGTCGGACTCAGAAGCAGCGGCTGGGAGACAGAGTCTGCAAGACACGTCGCGGGACCTGTAAGTATATGATCATAATGTTTTTAAATAATATGCTTTTTTTTTACAGCCCCTAGACCCGATCTGTACCGATCTGTAACACAAGGTTCCCAGGAAAGCTCGTGATTGGGATCGTGTATACAATCCCTATGTGATCGGTAGAATTTCCGATCTTTACAAATCGGGATCGCCCATCACTAAAGGAGAGGGATGATTTTATTGTGTTTAACCCAATGTGTCCTATATTTCATGCCCTGTCAAAAATTCATAAAGGGGTTTTTCCTTCTCACCTTAGACCTATAGTGGCAGGGATTAAATTAGCCACAGAGAATGTATCCCTTTTGCTGGACAATATCTTACAGCAATATGTGAGTTTTACCCTTAGCCACATTATGGACACCAAGCATTTTCTATCTACTATTACACATTTAAGTTGGTTTTCTAATTATAATTGGGTCACTACCAATGTCACTGCTCTTTACTGTAGTATCCCTCATGATAAGGCTAGTTAGGCTCTTACTTATCATCTGTACAGGTTTGCCAAAATGTCACCTGAATTTCTCGAATATGTTTTACAGATTACTTCATTTTTACTTTCCAACTATTTTTTCTGGTTTGTTGGTTCATTTTTTCTTCAGATACTTGGTTGTCCCATGGGGTCAAAATTTTCCCCTTCTTTGGCTACCCTGTATATGATGTGGTGGGAGCGAGTTATCATGTGCCTGCTGTCCAATCCTTATTGTGATCATATTGTGTGGTATGGCAGATACATTGGTGACCTCATCTTCATTTGGCAAAATCTTAATACTCATTCACACCTGACCGGTTTTCTGATTTTTTTGAATTGCAACAATCTCAACCTAATTTTTGTCACCACTTTTTTGTCCAATTCCACGGTGGATCTTTTCTTGACGTGAATTTAGTTGGGGATGCTGTTAGTCACACCATCACTACTTCTCTTTTCAGAAAGCCTACATGTGGCAATTCAGTATTACATGCTACCAGCTGCCATCCCATCCGTGTTATAAAAAACCTGCCTGTGGGTGAATTCACTAGTTCCCTGTTTGATTAATACTTTATTCCAGATTGAATGTCACAGAATTAAAAGTAGATAGCGGTCCAGAGGTTATTCATACAGCAGTTTAAACAGAGGGCAAAACATTGCCGCTTCTAAATCTAGAATGTCTCTACTGGAAAATAATTCCTCCTAAATCACCACCTCTACTTCTAATAAAATTTCCTTTGTTACCAATTTCAGTACAGATTATGCGGATATCATAAGAATATTCAATAGAAACATTCCAATTTTGTTTCAAGACCAGTCCCTCGCTAACATCCTCCAGTCTGGGGTCCGACATTCAGCCCGTAGAGCCATTTCGATTGATAAAATATTGTCACCTAGTCTCTACACTACACCAACTCGTTGCCCTATTAGCCAATCTAAATGTGTGGGAAACGTCAAACGCGGTTTAAGCAATTGTAGCCTATGTTCTCATATGCTCTGTTCTGACACTTTTAGTACTTATGACAATTCTCACACATACAATATCTGTCAGTTTATAACCTGCAAAAGCATTCACCTGGTGTATATGGCATCTTTTTGGATGTGTAGTGTGTCTTATGTGGGATGTACCACCCAGAAATTAAAAATTTGCATCTTTGAACATTCACGCGATGCGATACCGCAGCCACTAACCATCAAAAAACCATGTCAGGTTTATCTCGGATTTTCTTGAAGTTCATCAGGAAGATATATACTCCCTTATTATAGACATTATTGAGAAGGTTGATTGCCCCCTCCATAGAGGTGAGTGGATGAGTTTGCTCCTTAAGAGAGAGGCACATTGGGTCTTGGAGCCTCGTAGTAGACATCCCCTAGGACTTAATTATAAAACAGATTTGTTCTATCTGTATTGAGGTATTGAGGTTTTTTTTTTTTTTTGTTTGGATGTTTTTTTCACAATATTTTTAGTAATTTTCTTTATTTATCATTTTTTTATATACACGTGTTTAATATCTGCACGTGCATATGGAATTACAAAAATGTAAACACATATGAGATCAATAATAGAATATGAAAATACATATATGTTTTTCCTACTTCATATGAGTTAGGTGGTATCCGATAGTTATTTAACCCCTTATATATTTTTTATTTTCTTTTTCTTGTTATGAGGTTTTTTATTGGTATTATGGCCATAAGACGGAAGCCTATAACCCTCATCACGGGAATCTCATGCTTGTAGGTCTCTACACTATATAGAATATAAAAAAGCAAAAAAAAAACAAATAAATATCATTACTTACAGCAAAGATGGAGCTGCAGCTGTACATTACCTGGGCCAAAAACTACTACTCTGGCAGGATACAGTTAAGCCACCATAGTGCTTTATGCAAGCCATCAGTGTGCAGTTTTACCATCCAGCAATCGCCCCTCCATGTTTTGGAAGCGTGTGTGTGATTTGCTTCTCCTGCACCTGTGATGCCTCCACCTTGTGGGGGCTTAGCTGTATCCTGCCAGAGTAGTAGTTTTTGACGAGGGTTGTAGGCTTCTGTCTTATAGCCATAATATCAACAAAAAAACTCATATTTTTTTTTGTACAGGATACAGCCAGGCCCCTTTTTGTTAGGCCTGCATATTAGAGTTCCTCTCCCTGTATGATGCACAGATGGAGTATGGCTTGGCAGCCCGCCTGATCTAACAGTATGGGCGTCACCTAATAGGCTGCGGGCTTGTGACTGTGCATCTGCAAGTGTGAAGAGCGCTCTATGCAAGCCATCAGTGTGTAGTTTTACCATTTAGCAATCGCCCCCTCCATGTTTTGGAAGCGTGTGTGTGACTTGCTCCTCCTGTACCTGTGATGCCTCCACCTAGTGGGGGCTTAGCAGTATCCTGCCAGAGTAGTAGTTTATGGCCTACGTAATGTACAGCTGCAGCTCCATCTTTGCTGTAGGTAATGATATTTATTCAATTATTTTGCTTTTTTAGATTAAAAAGAAACAGCACTAATGACCATGTATATCAGAATGAAGCAAAACATGCTTTTAACAGATTGAGGAATAGGGGGTATCCCAAAGGTTATTTGGAGAGAGCTAAAAATGTTGTGAAAAATATGGATAGACAAAATTCATTAGAGGATAAAACCATTTGCAAAACCTATAACCAAAAAATTGTATTCAGTACAAATTACAGTCCACAATATGTTAAAATGATAAATATCATTAAAAAATATTTACCCATTCTTTCCCAAGATAACATTCTGAAAAGCTAGTAGATGACAATACAACTACTTTTGTTGCAAAACAAGCACCGACTTTGGCATCCATTCTTTCACCCAGTGTGTTTAAGGACCCCATACAAAAAAAATTACAATAATAAAAATTGCGGGGTTTTTTGGTTGAGGAGCTAATATTTGCAAGTGTTGCACTTATGCCAAAAAAACTATCTTTGCCTCCATGCATAATGAAAAACAGTTTAATATTACCACCTTTATTAACTGTAATACAACTAACGGAATTTATTTAATTAATTGTGAATTGTGTCTTAAACATAATGTAGGATGCACGATGAACTCCCTAAAAATGAGGATCCGCAAGCATCTGTCTGATGCTACTAATTTACCTGCGGTGGGAGCTTCTGTTGTCTCTCGACATTTTTCAAAAGTGCATGGTGGTGATTTGAAGGGTTATTCTTTTCTTGGTATTGAGCAGGTTTTTAAACCGGAGAGAGGAGGAGATTTTCGGGAAAAAAGAACTGGCTAGGGAAAGTAAATGGATGTTCACACTGGAAACCAGAACTCTACATGGTTTCAATAGTAGAATGGATCTTGTCATTCAGTATTAACTGTTCACTTACCATTTGTTGTTACATTTTGCAATTGTCCCTTTTGTTTCCTCAACATTTTTTTCCCTCGGTCCCCCCCCCCTTTTCCACAATTTTAATCTATATTCATTAATTTCTTGTCTCCTACTGTTTGATGAATTGGATTCATATTATTAAGTAGGTTTGTCAGTATGCACATTGGTGTTATGTTTATGCTCTTCTCCTTTCCCCTCTCCCCCTCCTTCTCTCCCTCTTTCTTATTAGGTTCAATAATGCATATTCTATGTATTAATGCATACATCTACGGGTATATTTCATTGTTTTAAATACAATGGTATTATGTATTGCATCCCCTAAAGAGTTTAGAAATACATGAGCATGGGTTGCATCATATTTTACATCTCGTACTATATATTTCATATTTTTTATTTATGCATAGTTATGCTTTTTTTCTAAGTATGTATTTGTAATATATTTTTTCACTTTGTGTGTATTTTCCTTGACAGGCTATGTATCCACTCAAGTTTGTAGCCTCTCAATTTGTTTTGTAATTATATGTGTTTGTAGTAGGGACTTTAATTACGCATTTATTGCATGCATCTGTTTTACCATAGAATCTATGGGATCAGCTGCTTATGTAGACATCCTTCCACATTGGAACAACAGTTTTGGCTCGGACCGTGAGGAGGTGGCTAGTACCGCCGAAACACATAGTCTGTTTTTGTGTGTGCCTTGCATCCACCATATGCCATGAGCTCTGTATTATTTTAATTGTACTTAATAAAAATAAATATTTTTTTTACTGCCACCTGGACTTCCGAATTTCTTGCTGGATCCATTCTATTGTTGGAACCCATTTGTAATCGTTCAAGTAGCTCATCCATACAGTCAGCATCATCAAGCGGGGCAAGTGGCAGTGTTTCAGCAGACCAAGGGCATACTTTCAATACGCGGTCTAAAAATAAGCAGAAATTTAATAAAAGACCTTATGATATTTTCAGCAAAGATCATGGTGGTGAACAACAACAACCCAAGGTAATCAACCTTTCAGATCACGTTTTGACAGAATCACATGTCTCGTTATTAGAGAAGGGTTTATCGTTTTCTCCCTCATGTTCTGCAGATACGTTTACTTCAGTAAAAGATTTACATTTGTTCTCAAGGAAACTATTCTTCAAGAGGCTATATAACAAATCCCATCAGCCTGAGGATTCATTCTCTGAGGTGGAAAAGGAGGCGTTGGCCACATTACAATCCTTAGAGGATGAAAACACATCACAGGTAGTAAGTAGTTTTCCACATGATTTATTGAACAAATCTAATAAGTTTCCTGCCTTTAATACATGGCCAGCTATTGAGATCTTTACGAGAATGGTTACACCAGAATTTGAGCAACTGTTACCCGGACAATCGGGTCACTCTAATTTGTCCAGGAATGAAAGGGAAGCACTTAAAGATCTGCAATCATGGACTGATGTTGTCTTTAAAGGCGCCGATAAAGGCGGGAACATAGTGGTATGGCCGATCGCTATGTATGAGCGACAGGCCTACAAACTATTAAATGTAAAACATTGCTATAAAAAACTAGTATCTAATCCCCTTTCAATTTTCCAGGATGAACTACTTTCAATTTTATCTCAAGCTTTTGAGGAAGGGATAATACCAAAAAAATTGTTGGATTTTGTGAAGAACTTACATCCCCGATTGGCAACCTTTTATTTGATCCCGAAGGTTCATAAAAATGTCACAGACCCTCCCGGGAGACCTATTGTTGCAGGCAATGGAGGGCTGTGTGAAATTATCTGTGACATAATTGATCATTACCTAAAACCGTTAGTTGCCGAACTACCATCATATATCAAGGACACGACATCGGCTCTGTGTAGACTGGATGGAATTCAGTTGAATCCAAATATGATCTTAGTCACGGCCGATGTCGAGTCCTTGTATACGTCAATTAAACATACAGATGGTTTACGAGCAATTGCATTTTTTCTGAGGAATAGTGCGATTGACAAATCTATGGTAGAATTGTTGTTGATACTATTGGAATTTGTATTAACACATAACACGTTTACTTTCGATGGAAAGATTTTTCTGCAAATACAGGGAACGGCAATGGGGGCGGCGTGTGCCCCCTCTTATGCCAATTTATTTTTAGGAGCCTGGGAGAGAGATATTTTTCTGAGTGATGCCATCCCTGAATGTAGTCGCATCCTTAATTGGATGCGCTACATAGACGATATTCTGTTCATTTGGGATGGCACCCCATCTGAATTGGATGGGATGATTCAAGCCTTAAACAATAATGAACAGAATATCAAATTAACATTCAAACAGGGAAGAGAGCTTGAATTTTTAGATATTGCCATTAAAACTGAAGATAATGGCATGCTGTCAACCTCTATTTTCAGGAAGGATACGGCTACTAATAGCCTCCTCCATGCCTCATCTTCTCACCCGAAAACATTGATTTCGGGTATCCCAATAGGTCAATTTTTAAGAACTAAAAGGATCTGCTCTGACCAACTCAGTTTTGATAAACAATCTAGTGACCTGGCCCAGAGGTTTTTGGAAAGAGGCTATAATAAGAGAATGATACAAAGAGGGTACCATCGGGCCACACTTTCCTCCAGAAATGCGCTCCTATTTTCTAATAACACAAACACAAATAGAAATAAAATTAAAGTGGAGAAAACGGGACCTGTATGGTTTATTACCACCTATCATAATCGGTGGGCTGAGATGAAGGGGATTTTACAAAAACATTGGGACATTTTACGCTCTGATGCAGTTTTGAAAAGTATTTTACCCCCTAAACCATTGGTCACAGCAAGAAGATCTAAAAATTTGAGGGACACGCTGGTCCACAGTCATTTTGACCCAAGTGTAAAACACAAGAGACCACTTACCACAATAGATCAGGGTTTTTTTCCTTGTGGGCTGTGTAAAGCCTATGCGAACCTGGTTAAATCTAAAACCTTTGTTAATTTTGACGGCTCTAAAACTTTTACTATAAGGAAACAACTTACGTGTTCATCAAGGGGAGTTATTTACCTTGGTGAATGCCCTTGTAAAAAACTTTATGTTGGCTTAACGACCCGTGAAATAAAGGTTAGGGTGCGAGAACACTGTAGGGATATTGCCAAAGCAAAAACAGTTGAGGATAGCACACAATTAAAAACTCTCCCGAGACATTTTAAAGAATTTCACAATTGCAACCCTTTTGGGTTGAAAATTAGGGCCATAGATCAGGTAGATCTTGGAATCAGAGGGGGAGATTTAGGTAAGATTTTGGCTAGAGTAGAAAGCCGTTGGATCTATCGTTTAGGTACACTTAGCCCACAGGGACTAAATGAGACTTTAGGTTTTGGGGCGTTCCTGTGAGTCTAAGTGGAGGTGTCCATAATAGCAATTTAAGGACTGTATATATTTTTATGCTTCCTTTGTCAATTCCTTTTTTAATCATGATTTTAATTTGTGTTTGGGTATGGATGCAAGTGTGTTTAGGTTGTTTTTAATTAATACATATGTGATTCCTTACTTATATGACTGTCTTTTCCATTATAGAAATTGTTTTTCACCTGAAACTGTCGGAGTTATGGAAATCTACCATCAAAATCCTGAAGACCTTGTTTTCATGCAATATGTATACTTATAATAGTGAGGTTAGGATGAACAAGGAGTATAGTCTGCTATTTGGATCATAATTAGAGATGAGCGAACCGGTCCCGGTTCGGCTCGAGGCCGGTTCGCCGAACGGGGGTCCCGTTCGAGTTCGGTTCGTCGAACGTTCGACGAACCGAACTCGAACGTATAGGCTATAATGGGAGGCAATCACAAACACATAAAAATGCATTATAAATGTACACAAACAGTTAATAAACATTGCCATAACACTTACCGGTCCTCGCGATCCCTTCTGCACTCTGTCTCCTGCCGCTATTCCATCCGATGATCGCTGAATCCTCCCGGTGACCTGCACTGCCAGCAGAGAAGCAGGACCTATCGTGACGTCAAAATAGCCATGTGACCAGTCACGTGGCTATTATCTCATTGGCTACAGACTGGTCACATGACTATGACACGTCATGTAGGACCTGCGAGTGCATCTCTCCGGTACACGGTGCACATATGTGTATCGCCGTGTACCGGCGACATGCTCTAGCACACGGTCGACTCCCCGTTCCGTTAGGGACCGGCTGACACAGCCGGTCATTAACGGAGATCACCGTTGCCATAGCAACGCAGTTAGCGGTGACGTCACCGCTAACCGCGGCTCCGGGAGCACCGTTGCTATGGTAACGCGTCTGTCAGCGTTACCGCTAGCAGCCAGCAGTGATCACTCACGGAGTGAAGGCTGCACGCTGCTTCCCGATTGTAGTGAGCATTGTAGTTAGGATGGAGGTTCCCCAGCCCCAAGTGATGCCCCTCACTACAATCGTCACTACTACTACACTAGAAAGAAAGAAGACAGAAGAGCAGGATCGTGGAGGGCTGACAGGGGTAATAAAGATGGAGTCTCTAATGTGTCTGTGTATTTATTTCTATTAAAGTATTTTTTCTCTGTGTGGTGTCTTTTTTTAACCCTTTATTGGAGATTCTTAATGGCCGGGTCAAACGTGCCTGACATTAAGAATCTCTGGCTTAATACTGGCTGGTAAAACAAAGCCAGTATTAACTCATGATTACCCAACAAGCCACCCGGCTCCAGGGCTGTTGGAAGAGTTGGATACAGCGCCAGATGATGGCGCTTCTATGAGAGCGCCATTTTCTGGGACGGCTGCGGACTGAAATCCGCAGCAGAGGCGCCCACAAACCTCGGGCTAACCTGTGCTGCGGATTCCAATCCCCAGCTGCCTAGTTGTACCCGGCTGGACACAAAAATAGGGCGAAGCCCACGTCATTTGTTTTTTAATTATTTCATGAAATAAGTGAAATAATTAAAAAAAACGGGCTTCCCTATATTTTTGGTTCCCAGCCGGGTACAAATAGGCAACTGGGGGTTGGAGGCAGCCCGTGGCTGCCAGCTGTACCTGGCTAGCATACAAAAATATGGCGAAGCCCACGTCATTTTTTTGGTGGGCAAAAAACTTCTGCATACAGTCCTGGATGGAGTATGCTGAGCCTTGTAGTTCTGCAGCTGCTGTCTGCTCTTCTCCATACAGACAGACAGCAGCTGCAGAACTACAAGGCTCAGCATACTCCATCCAGGACTGTATGCAGAAGTTTTTTGCCCCCTGAAAAAATTATGTGGCTTCGCCATATTTTTGTATGCTAGCCAGGTACAGCAGGCAGGTACGGCTGCCCCCAACCCCCAGTTGCCTATTTGTACCCGGCTGGGAACCAAAAATAAAGGGAAGCCCTTTTTTTATTTCATGAATTTCATGAAATAATTAGAAAACAAATGACGTAGGCTTTGCCCCATTTTTGTGTCCAGCCAGGTACAACTAGGCAGCTGGGATTGGAATCCGCACCACCGGTTGGCCTGAGCTTTCTGGGCCCCACTGCTGCGAATTGCAGTCTGCAGCCACCTCAGAAAATGGCATTTTCATAGAAGCGCCATCTTCTGGCGCTGTATCCAACTCTTCCAGCACCTGCCTGCTATACCTGGCTAGCATACAAAAATATGGCGAAGCTCACGTCATTTTTTTGTAGCTTTTTGGCAAAAAAAAAAAAAATGCTTCCCTGGATTTTCCATTGCCAGTGAAGGTAACACCAAGCAGTGGGGGTTAGCAGCCAGTAGCTGCTTGGATTACCCTTAGCTAGCAATACAAAAAATGCAGTGGGAGCTAACATATATTTTTTTTAATTATTTATTTAAATAACTAAAAATAAAATGGGCTTCCCTGTATTTTGATTGCTGGACATCACAGTGCTGTAAAAATAAATCTTTAAAAAAATGACGTAGCGCTCCGCGGTATTTTTGATTCTCAGCGCAGATAAAGCAGACAGCTATGGGTTGCCACCCCCATCTGCCTGCCGTTACCTTGGTTGGCAATCAAAATACAGGGAAGCCCATTAATTTTTTCTATTTAAAAAATAGTTAAAAAAAAAAATTACGTTGGGTCCCCCCATTTTTGATAGCCAGCTAGGGTAAAGCAGACGGCTGTAGCCTGAAAACCACAGCTGGCAGCTTTACCGTGGTTGGGGATCCAATGTGGAGGTCCCCTCAGGCTCTTTTTTATAATTATTTTATAAATATTAATAATTACACAATAAAAGTAGGGGACCCCCCAAATTGGATCACCAGCCAAGGTAAAGCGGACAGCTGTGGTCTGGTATTCTCAGGGTGGGAAGGTCCATAGTTATTGGGCCTTCACAGCCTAAAAATAGCAGGCCGCAGGCACCCCAGACGTGGCGCATCCACTAGATGCGCCAATCCTTGCGCTTCACCCCAGCTCATCCCGTGCCCTGGTGCAGTGGCAAACGGGGTAATAAATCGGGTTGATACTAGCTGTAAAGTCACCTGAGATCAAGCCCAGCAGTTTGTGATGTCATGGCGTCTATTAGATACCCAACATCATAAACTGTCAGTACTAACAAAAACAAAAAATTGACAAAAGAAATTTATTTGAAAAAACAGTCCCCAAAACATTTCCTCTTTCACCAATTTATTGTAAGAAAAAAAATAAAGGGGTCCCACGACGACTCTGGACCGTCTAGAATATGGGGGGGAGACACTCAGGGAACGTATCCCCCATTTTCTAGGAGTGCGGACCCTTCATGTGAGGAGTGTGGGTGCAATGAATCTGCACTCACTCTCCCCGGGTCCACAGCAGCAGAGTCCATGTCGTAATGGTTGCTACCAAAGCTGCAATGCCCTGCTCATGAGGTAAGGGCATGCCTAATCAGGAGAACTACTGTAGAGGAAGCTCTGCTCACTGGTATATAGGTGCTCAGAGGTAATAATAGATAAAATTAGTGAGTAACCTCGGCACTCTATATCTCCCAGACTAAGTCAGTAAGTCACAACGGATAGTAATGCAAAATCACTCTTTATTGGTCCGTATTAAGAAAATTTTTTTTTCATAAGCATATATGTTTTTGTCCAAAACAAGTTACAAATGACGTTTCGGCCTGAGCCTTCGTCAGATTGGACTTATCTGCATGTAATCATGAAAAATGACAATAATCAGTATCACATAAGAGTGAGAGAACAATAACATAAACTCGAACAATGTAGAGGTACAATTGGGATGCAGCAAAAAAATTGCAACACAGCAAGAAATGAAACACATGATACAAATGTCATAATACAGTACAAGGACAATATAGTAATGACAAATATGGGGTCAGAGTAGACTTAGACAGCTCTGGTACGAAAGAGATGTCAATCATAAAGTAACATGTGCAGTAGGTGTAGAGCTACACTATGCATGGCAGAGCTAATGGGTAGACCGACCATAGAAAAAGTAGAGAAAAAGTGGAGAAAAAGTGGAGAATAAGTGGAACATAAGAGGAGAAAAAGTGGAGAAAAAGTGGAGAAAAAAGTGGAGAAAAAGTGGAGAAAAAGTGGAGAAAAAGTGGAGAAAAAGTGGAGATTAAGAGGAGAAAAAGTGGAGAAAAAGTGGAGAAAAAGTGGAGCATAAGTGGAGAAAAAGTGGAGAAAAAGTGGAGAAAAAGTGGAGCATAAGAGGAGAAAAAGTGGAGAAAAAAGTGGAGAAAAAGTGGAGAAAAAGTGGAGCATAAGAGGAGAAAAAGTGGAGCATAAGAGGAGAAAAAGTGGAGAAAAAGTGGAGCATAAGAGGAGAAAAAGTGGAGATTAAGAGGAGAAAAAGTGGAGAAAAAGTGGAGAAAAAGTGGAGCATAAGAGGAGAAAAAGTGGAGAAAAAGTGGAGCATAAGAGGAGAAAAAGTGGAGATTAAGAGGAGAAAAAGTGGAGAAAAAGTGGAGAAAAAGTGGAGAAAAAGTGGAGAAAAAGTGGAGCATAAGAGGAGAAAAAGTGGAGAAAAAAGTGGAGAAAAAAGTGGAGAAAAAGTGGAGAAAAAGTGGAGAAAAAGTGGAGATTAAGAGGAGAAAAAGTGGAGCATAAGAGGAGAAAAAGTGGAGAAAAAAGTGGAGAAAAAGTGGAGAAAGTGGAGAAAAAAATGGAGAAAAAGTGGAGAAAAAGTGGAGAAAAAGTGGAGAATAAGAGGAGAAAAAGTGGAGAAAAAGTGGAGAAAAAGTGAAGAAAAAGCGGAGAATAAGAGGAGAAAAAGTGGAGAAAAAGTGGAGAAAAAGTGGAGAATAAGAGGAGAAAAAGTGGAGAATAAGTGGAGAAAAAGTGGAGAAAAAGTGGAGAATAAGAGGAGAAAAAGTGGAGAAAAAGTGGAGAATAAGAGGAGAAAAAGTGGAGAATAAGTGGAGAAAAAAATGGAGAAAAAGTGGAGAAAAAGTGGAGAAAAAGTGGAGCATAAGAGGAGAAAAAGTGGAGAAAAAGTGGAGAAAAAGTGGAGAAAAAGTGGAGCATAAGAGGAGAAAAAGTGGAGAAAAAAGTGGAGAAAAAGTGGAGAAAAAGTGGAGAAAAAGTGGAGAAAAAGTGGAGCATAAGAGGAGAAAAAGTGGAGAAAAAGTGGAGAAAAAGTGGAGAAAAAGTGGAGAAAAAGTGGAGCATAAGAGGAGAAAAAGTGGAGAAAAAAGTGGAGAAAAAGTGGAGAAAAAGTGGAGAAAAAGTGGAGCATAAGAGGAGAAAAAGTGGAGAAAAAAGTGGAGAAAAAGTGGAGAAAAAGTGGAGAAAAAGTGGAGATTAAGAGGAGAAAAAGTGGAGCATAAGAGGAGAAAAAGTGGATAAAAAAGTGGAGAAAAAGTGGAGAAAGTGGAGAAAAAAATGGAGAAAAAGTGGAGAAAAAGTGGAGAAAAAGTGGAGAATAAGAGGAGAAAAAGTGGAGAAAAAGTGGAGAAAAAGTGGAGAAAAAGTGGAGAATAAGAGGAGAAAAAGTGGAGAAAAAGTGGAGAAAAAGTGGAGAATAAGAGGAGAAAAAGTGGAGAATAAGTGGAGAAAAAGTGGAGAAAAAGTGGAGAAAAAGTGGAGAATAAGAGGAGAAAAAGTGGAGAAAAAGTGGAGAAAAAGTGGAGAAAAAGTGGAGAATAAGAGGAGAAAAAGTGGAGAATAAGTGGAGAAAAAAATGGAGAAAAAGTGGAGAAAAAGTGGAGAAAAAGTGGAGCATAAGAGGAGAAAAAGTGGAGAAAAAGTGGAGAAAAAGTGGAGAAAAAGTGGAGCATAAGAGGAGAAAAAGTGGAGAAAAAAGTGGAGAAAAAGTGGAGAAAAAGTGGAGCATAAGAGGAGAAAAAGTGGAGAAAAAGTGGAGCATAAGAGGAGAAAAAGTGGAGAAAAAGTGGAGAAAAAGTGGAGCATAAGAGAAGAAAAAGTGGAGAAAAAGTGGAGAAAAAAGTGGAGAAAAAGTGGAGAAAAAGTGGAGAAAAAGTGGAGAAAAAGAGGAGAAAAAGTGGAGAAAAAGTGGAGAAAAAGTGGAGCATAAGAGGAGAAAAAGTGGAGAAAAAAGTGGAGAAAACGTGGAGAAAAAGTGGAGAAAAAGTGGAGAAAAAGTGGAGCATAAGAGGAGAAAAAGTGGAGAAAAAAGTGGAGAAAAAGTGGAGAAAAAGTGGAGAAAAAGTGGAGAAAAAGTGGAGATTAAGAGGAGAAAAAGTGGAGAAAAAGTGGAGAAAAAGTGGAGCATAAGAGGAGAAAAAGTGGAGAAAAAAGTGGAGAAAACGTGGAGAAAACGTGGAGAAAAAGTGGAGAAAAAGTGGAGAAAAAGTGGAGAAAAAGTGGAGCATAAGAGGAGAAAAAAGTGGAGAAAACGTGGAGAAAAAGTGGAGAAAAAGTGGAGAAAAAGTGGAGATTAAGAGGAGAAAAAGTGGAGAAAAAGTGGAGAAAAAGTGGAGAAAAAGTGGAGCATAAGAGGAGAAAAAGTGGAGAAAAAAGTGGAGAAAAAGTGGAGAAAAAGTGGAGAAAAAGTGGAGATTAAGAGGAGAAAAAGTGGAGCATAAGAGGAGAAAAAGTGGAGAAAAAAGTGGAGAAAAAGTGGAGAAAGTGGAGAAAAAAATGGAGAAAAAGTGGAGAAAAAGTGGAGAAAAAGTGGAGAATAAGAGGAGAAAAAGTGGAGAAAAAGTGGAGAAAAAGTGGAGAATAAGAGGAGAAAAAGTGTAGAATAAGTGGAGAAAAAAATGGAGAAAAAGTGGAGAAAAAGTGGAGAAAAAGTGGAGCATAAGAGGAGAAAAAGTGGAGAAAAAGTGGAGAAAAAGTGGAGAAAAAGTGGAGCATAAGAGGAGAAAAAGTGGAGAAAAAGTGGAGAAAAAGTGGAGCATAAGAGGAGAAAAAGTGGAGAAAAAGTGGAGAAAAAGTGGAGAAAAAGTGGAGCATAAGAGGAGAAAAAGTGGAGAAAAAAGTGGAGAAAAAGTGGAGAAAAAGTGGAGAAAAAGTGGAGAAAAAGTGGAGATTAAGAGGAGAAAAAGTGGAGAAAAAGTGGAGAAAAAGTGGAGCATAAGAGGAGAAAAAGTGGAGAAAAAAGTGGAGAAAACGTGGAGAAAACGTGGAGAAAAAGTGGAGAAAAAGTGGAGAAAAAGTGGAGCATAAGAGGAGAAAAAGTGGAGAAAAAAGTGGAGAAAACGTGGAGAAAACGTGGAGAAAAAGTGGAGAAAAAGTGGAGCATAAGAGGAGAAAAAGTGGAGATTAAGAGGAGAAAAAGTGGAGAAAAAGTGGAGAAAAAGTGGAGAAAAAGTGGAGAAAAAGTGGAGAAAAAGTGGAGCATAAGAGGAGAAAAAGTGGAGAAAAAAGTGGAGAAAAAGTGGAGAATAAGAGGAGAAAAAGTGGAGAATAAGTGGAGAAAAAAATGGAGAAAAAGTGGAGAAAAAGTGGAGAGAAAGTGGAGAAAAAAATGGAGAAAAAGTGGAACACCCTTTGGTACCTTTCATGTGGCACTAAGGGGTGCTTAGCTTTGTATTTAGCCAAAAAAATGAAAAAAAAATGACATAGGGTTCCCCCTAGTTTTGTAGCCAGCTAGGGTAAAGCAGACGGCTGCAGCCTGCAGACCACAGCTGGCAACCTCACCTTGGCTGGTAATCCAAAACTGAGGGCACCCCACGCTGTTATTTTAAATTAAATAAATAATTAAAAAAAAAAACACGTAGGAGTCCCCCAAAATTGGATCACCAGCCAAGGTAAAGCAGACAGCTGGGGCCTGATATTCTCAGACTAGGGAGGTCCATGGTTATTGGAATCTCCCCAGCCTAAAAATAGCAGGCCGCAGCCGCCCCAGAAGTGGCGCATCCATTAGATGCGCCAATCCTGGTGCTTCGCCCCAGCTCATCCCGCGCCCTGGTGCGGTGGCAAACGGGGTAATATTTGGGGTTAATACCAGATGTGTAATGTCACCTGGCATCAAGCCCTGGGGTTGGTGAGGTCAGGCGTCTATCAGATACCCGACATCACCAACCCAGTCAGTAATAAAAAAAAAATACACGACAAACACATTTTTATTTGAAAAAACACTCCCCAAAACATTCCCTCTTTAACCAATTTATTAGATTGAAAAACAAATCCAGGTCTGGTGTAATCCAAGGGGTTGCCATGACGATGCACACTGTCCCAGTCAATGAAGAGCAGGATGTTCCCCATTGGCTGGGAGAGCAGTGCAGTGACCTGAGCTAACATCAATGGGTCAGCCCAGGTCACTGCAGGGGGGTGACAAGTGCTGCTGTCAGTGAGGTACATTACCTGCGCTGATCTCCAGCACACTGACAGCCCCTGTCACTGAGGTCAATGACCGGCGCCTTCACATCAAGTATCGCGAGAGGTCCGTGACGTCACCGCCAGTGTCAGTCTCGGGTCGGAAGCGATAGGTGATGTGACAAGCGGCGGCCATGGAGGACAGTGACAGCGCTGAGGTCGGGATGGCGGGACTTCATCACCGCAGGTAAGCCGAGCGAGCGAGCGAGCGGGCGGGCGGGCGGGGGGGGGGGGGGGGGTGGATGTGTGTGTGTGTGTGTGTTTGTGTATGTATGTGTACATGCCGCGGGCAGGAGGGGGTGGAGCGAGCTGAGCGGGAAAGTGTGGGCTTCCTGCACGTAACTAAGATAAACATCGGGTTACTAACCAAAGCGCTTTGCTTGGATACCCGATGTTTATCTTGGTTACCAGCTTGTGGCAGGCTGCCAGCGATGGCTCCTGCTCACTGTAGCTGTAAAAAGCCCTGCTTTTTGCTGCTAGAACCGTTCTCGAACGTATCTAGAACTATCGAGCTTTTAGCAAAAAGCTCGAGTTCTAGTTCGATCTCGAACAGCCCAAAAATCACTCGAGCCTAGAACTGGAGAACCACGAACCACGAACCGCGCTCAACTCTAATCATAATATATAATTAGGTAATTTATAGTAGTCTTTGGTGGTTTTGGGTTATTTATATTATAATAAAGTTTATGAGGAATATCTTGTATACTAGTATTTGATATTAGCTATAGTGAGTGTTAGGAAATTTATTGTAAAACTGATGAGATGGTTATTGTAATGTTTGAGATATATTTACATTTCCCTATATTTAGCCATCTGATGGAGAATAGTCTTTATAGGTAGGAATATTATGCATCTTATGCGCCATAACGCGGCAGACTTGCCATTCAAATGCTGAGCGCTTGCGTGGTCCGAAGCCTCCCGGAACTGAAATGCCGGGCGCAGTGAGTGGAGCGGCTTTGCTGGTTGGTCACTTCCGGGTGCCTGACACGCAAGCTGCGTTCCACGGTCACCCGACAGGAAGTTGCGTTATATCATGGGAGGAACACGACTGACGCAAGCGCCGTGAATGCGGCTGATTGGGTGTCTGCCGGTATTTAATCTTGGCGCTTTCTCCAGCCCGACATGCCCCCCGTTGAAGCGGGTAGCGAAACGTACGTCGGGGTAAGAGATTGGCGGCTCTCCACTACAATATGCCCAGGTAACTTCTTTGCTCTTGTATGGTTGGTTTGGTGCCCATACTTTGTCAGTTCGGCGTCTGTCAAAACACGATAATCTCTCCCGTTCGGGAGTGGTTTGCAGGTGCCGGCTGATTGATTTATTTGCCTTATACTTTTTGTATCGGTTCCACGTATATGCTGGACCTTAGCGCCATCTATGGACGCAATTGGGTAAAAACCACCATCCATTTGCAACTGGGTTATATGGCACGATATTCAGACCTCTATAATAATGCAGTGACTTATATATATATATATTTCTGTATGCAATAACATACTAACCTTAAAATTGTCAGGTTATTTGTGGGCTTCCTACTAATTATTCCTTGTTTGGAAATTAGTTTAGGTTTAGAATCCAATATACTGACATTATATAGGAATTTACTATAAATTGCATTTTTGTACAGCACTAGTCACTTTGCTTAGTGGATCGGATATATGTGCAATATCATAATGCTGCTAGTCTATGTTTGTCTGCTGTATACATCTTTTTATGCTTGTGTGATTGTATATATTGAATAAAGTTTATATTGTATACTTAGGACTGTCTGCTCCTTCTTGAAAAAATGAGTTTACAAAGTTTTTTCAATTGTTGATATATTTTACATCTCGTACTATATATTTCATATTTTTTATTTATGCATAGTTATGCCTTTTTTCTAAGTATGTATTTGTAATATATTTTTTCACTTTGTGTGTATTTTCCTTGACAGGCTATGTATCCACTCAAGTTTGTAGCCTCTCAATTTGTTTTGTAATTATATGTGTTTGTAGTAGGGACTTTAATTACGCATTTATTGCATGCATCTGTTTTACCATAGAATCTATGGGATCAGCTGCTTATGTAGACATCCTTCCACATTGGAACAACAGTTTTGGCTTGGACCGTAAGGAGGTGGCTAGTACCGCCGAAACACATAGTCTGTTTTTGTGTGTGCCTTGCATCCACCATATGCCATGAGCTCTGTATTATTTTAATTGTACTTAATAAAAATAAATATTTTTTTTACTGCCACCTGGACTTCCGAATTTTTTGCTGGATCCATTCTATTATTTCCACTTATCTATGGATGTTCTCCCAGTCCAGATCCGTGAATCATTGAAGGAATCAGGAGGACTTAGCAATGTCAGAGCTCGGGCAGGTGAGCTCATCTATAATTTGTTTTGTTGCTATATATATATATATATATATATATATATCTATCTATCATAAAAGTAGACAGTTAAATACGCGCAACCACTACATCCTGTCAGTGAAAATAGATTTTGTCTTCCAGTTAAAATAACCTTTTTAAATAATGCAGTTGATTTATTTTAGTTGTCAGTAAACAGGCAGTGCATTCACATCTATATTCTTAATCTGTCTTAACTAGAATATACATTGTCCATATTTTTTCATGAAATCAATAATTTGTTGTTAAAGCGCTAGTGAATCGCATCATCAACCTGAAAATAAATTCAAGAAAATTAAACAAGAGAAAAAAAAACATTTTTTATATGGGACAAATCAGAGTCATTCCAGTTGCTTTGACTAATTAAATGTGTTGCAATTCCAATGTACAGTGATAAAAGGAAAAGAGACTACATCAAAACAACGTTATACAAATGTAGGAAAAAGGAGAAATGTGTCTTCTTAACTTTAAATTCACAAGGCATTAAGAAACAGTCTTATGAAAAATTTAGAAAAACATATTTTAAAATATTCCAAAGTGTCAGATGTTGTTAAGAAATGCATCAATCACGAAGACCTAATATAAAAGTTAGCTCCGTTTTTTAATTCATTTAGATACCAAAAGGACTATACACCATGACATGTCACAGCCATTAGAGGATTTTAAGCCTAGAAGATATGAGTTTACATTTTACCAAAGATCAAATTTGTGATAATTTGCATAAAGACCAACAAACATCTTATGAAATAGGTGAGTTTGGAATTTAAACCTTACACAGTAAACACTCAGGTATACACAGCAAATCTTTTGATACCAATGAAATGATCCAACACTCTTGGGAAATAAGCGGATCAGATTTAATGTGGCTGTGAAGTGCTAGGGGACACATAGTTGGTCAGGCAAATTAAGCATTTAGTCAGTGAGTGAGCAGGGAGAAATAGAAAATAGGAAGCTGGTTGTACTGAGGTTGTTTTCAGGCTAGTTACACACCGTCTCACAATTAGTTCCACATAATGGTGTATTCCCACTTATGAAGACTATATTAACATTTGACAGTTATTTCTTATTTTTCAAAGATGTGTATCGAAAAGCATATTCACATTTTACTGATGGGTATTTAAAAGGAAATTCTCCTAAAACCTGAAAACCCACTTTACACCAGAGTTAATTAACAAATACTAATAGTTTTCACAGGCAGAGTGAAAAAAAGTGCACCTACTGGTAATCTCTTTAGCAACAAAGGAATAACAACTTCACCTCCATTATTTTGCAATTCCACATTCATCTAAGAAAGATGATTGAAAAAATATCAGTATCAAATGTAGGTAAACGTTCTAGTAAGTCAGATTAAGATTGTTGATAACTCAATTCTTTTTTTAAGTGAAAGGGGTTATTCCCATCTCCAAGATCCTATCCTAATATGTAGAAGGTGTAATTCTAATAATATTAGCAACTACCTCCAATTAGAAATGTAGTATACAGTGGCATCCAGACGTTTGGGTACACCTTGACAACATTGCTGTTATTGTGAACAAATAAGCAAGTTGCAAATCTCTAAAATGCATCAAGTTAAATATGACACATATACTTTGTATTTGAGGCAAAAAAATATTTTCATGTTTTACATTTTTAAATTAAAAAGGAAAATGGGCTGACGCAATATTTTGGCACCTTGCATGGTTAGTACCTACTAGCACCTGCTTTGGCAAGTATCACAATTTGTAGCCAGCCAAGAATCTTTCAATTCTTGTTTGAGAGATTTTCATCCATTCTTCCTTAGAAAAGTCTTCCAGTTCTGAGATTCCTGGGTTGTCTTGCCTGCACTGCTCTTTTGAGGTTTAGCCATAGATTTACAATTATGTTCAGATCAAGGGACTGTGAGGGCCATTTTAAAACCTTCAACTTGCACCTATTGAGGTAGTCTTTTGTAGACTTTTACGTATGTTTAGGATCATTATTCATTTGTAGAAGCCTTCATCTTTTCCACTTAAGCTTTTGACAGATGGCTTTGTTTGCATCAAGAATTTGTTAAAATGTCATTGAATCCATTCTTATCTCTACCCATGAAATGTTCCCCATGCCTTTGGGTGCAACACAACCCCAAATCATGATTGAGCCACCCCATGCATGGTTTTCGCCTTTACGACCCGGCCATTTTTTGCAATTCTGACCAGTGTCATTTTGACAGGTTCTAACTCTACTTCATAATATTGGTAAATTTAAGACAATTTATGTTGCGCTTATTTGTGAAAATATCAGAAATTTAGCAACAATTTCATAATTTCCAAACTTTGATTTTTTTATGCAATTAAATATGAGAGTTATGTCACACAAAATAATTAATAAATAACATTTTCTTCATGTGTACTTTACATCAGCGCAATTTTTGAAAAATATATATAGTTTCTTAAGTAGTTAGAATGATTAAAAGCTCATCAGCAATTTTGCATTTTTCCAACAAAATTTACAAAACCATTTTTTATGGACCACATCACATTTGAAAAGACTTTAAGAGGTTTAGGTAACAGAAAATACCCAAAAGTGTCAACATTCTGAAAACAGCACCCCTCAAGAGGATCAAAACCACATCCAAGAAGTTTATTAACCCTTTAGGTGTTTCACAGGAACTAAAGCAATGTGGTAGGAAAAAATGAAAATGTTACTTTTTCCCACGAAAATGTTACATTAGACCAACATTTTGCATTTTCACAAGGGAAACAAGAAAAAAATTGTACTGTAGAATTTGTTGTGCAATTTCTCCTGAGTATGCTGAGATCCAACATGTGGTGGAAATCTACTGATTGTTAAGAGAGAAGAGAAAAGGTATACCATGCACGGGATCACCACAACTTTATGTTACATAAAAAAGTTATTTTATTTCAAATGTACAAAAAACACACATGTCTCCCACCAGGAGTGTAGAACACACAAGAATTTGATTAAAAACACTTAAAAACGCCCATGGCAAGAAAACCAAACCACATTAGGGAACATTAGTATCCATAAATAACATTCAATACAAAAAGTTTCTCCTTATGCACAATAGAAACACCTTAACATTAGTGATGATACATTGGCCTTGTATTATTCATATATATTAGGTAACACCGTAATAAGACCACCTTCTGCGATCCATATAAGGTGCTAATATAATTATACAGTTTCTTGGTCTCCTGCTATACAGAAACCAGATATCAATCACAGGCTCTCTGCACAGCATATATATTCGATAACACGGTCCGTTCTATTATATCACACACAAAATAAGACCACCCTCTGTGATCCGTATAGGGTCCTTATGTAATTACCCAATTTCTTAGTCTCGTGCTATACACAGACCCGATGTCAATCCCAGGGTCTCTGCACAGCATGACAAACTATATAGATCTGACTGTGTCAGCACTGGTTCAAGACAGAAAATGATCCTGCACAGGCCAAAAAATGCTAGACCTCCACTTAGCCTTAATATGGCCTTGTCTGTGTTTACTGCCCATAAAGTTAAGGTACAGCCAGCAATATATCAAGCTTTATCTCAACACCCCAAAGTATGAGGAATTGCTGTACTTAAATGAACCAGTGTGAGGGCGCAAAGTCCCACACAATCTGCTAGTTGTCACTCCGGACAAACCAGAGCCTTGCGCTAGTACAGGATTTAAGGCCAACAGATCTATACTCACTATCTGTAACCCATCATTCCAATGGAAAGATCATATCAGTATAGGTGGCATAAGGAGAAAGGTTCCCCTGTGGTCTAACCCCACGCGTATCGCCACCTCTAAGGGTGGCTTCCTCAGGGGAAAGTGAAGAGCTGTGTAAACCCTCCTCATGTGTCCTATTTAAAGAAAATAAATTAACTCTCACCAGTGTTGCAGCTGAAATACCTCATGTATTGGCAGCGCTCCGGTGGCGGCCGCCATCTTGCTTGAGTCACATGATACCAAAAGGTTCAGCCCTCGGACTCACACCGCGCATGCGCCTACCGTCAAGGCTAATAGCTCTCACACATCATCATCGCATATCTTTCAGTATGTTGCCTATAGATATATAGTGTATCGCTACGTTCATATGTCACATTTCATTGTTTAAACGCACTTGCACATTGCCAGAAAGACCGATCGTTATTACATGACAGAGGGAACCGCCCTCATCACACATTGCGCCGGTTACAGATGCTTCTAGTGTTATCAAAGTACGCTCCCACCCGGCGCACTATATCCAGAATTTCTATCGCAAGCCCATAATATATAGGTACCTTTAATATATACACATATGTGAATTATTAAAATGCAAACGCAGGAAGTCAATGCATAGTCTCGTTAACCCTTTTTGACACAGGAAGTCCATACCTTTTTCTTCCATGTGTATATACATAGTTCATGGTCTCCTTAACTCTTTTTTTGTTTGTTTTTTGACACAGAAAGTCAATGCTCTTCTTGCTACCATATGTGCAGCTAATTCTGTACCTGTCTTATCGTCACATACCTAAACTGGAGTACATGGTACATGGTCTCATTAACCCTTTAAGGAATATGCTTAGAAAGATCAAACACAGCATTGTACCCCAGCAGAAATAGGTTATTCGCCATCCCCAGAAAGTACAAGTACAATGTATCATCAAACACTCTTATATTGTGCAGAATTAAACAGGTACAGAGGCCACTCTTAACCGGTACAGAACCCCTCACACCAAATACTACATATTAGAGCCTTATAAGGCACAATCGTAACCTGAATACTAGGCTCTCTACAAATATAGGTTACCCGATAAGATTAAGTCCCACTCCCAGAAAATTGTAAGCGACTCAGGGAATCAATATATTAAATAGGTGGTCAAACTTTCCACAAGAGTGGAATCTGGATCCTAGCCTCTAAAACTCAGAAGTCAAGACCAATTATGCATCCATATTCCATATGAAGGCCAAAATCGGTACAAATCCATTCTTCCACCATAGTGATCAACAACACGTGAAAACAGAAAAGGAATATCACACTCCGTCCCCAGTCTCTAATAATAATCAACTGCTCATCTTGACATCCAACTAGAGACAAGAGTCCTTCTCCTTTCTTTTTCTTTACATGGTGCTGTATCCCAGTTGTTGTTATTCTGGTCCGGCCACTATATTCTGTATGGTTCATCAGACCAGGCCTAATTGTGCCCAATGTAGAAGAAGCCAGCCCAAAGACGAGCCACACGGATCCGCCAGTATCTTCTTGACACCCCATTTCAGATCTTTTTGTTATTTCATTTCATTTTTTATCTCCAGAATTCTCCTTTCTTCTTTATTTATTTGGTCAATACCGCTCTCCCTGATAGGCACAGGACTCTGGAGAAAAGAAGATGGAAAAATTCAGCGAATTTAGACAAACCCACAGTTTCAAATCGTATTATAGAACCCGGTGTATTGTAGCTCCTCATTCAAACCATGTGGAGCCAAGCTCTTGAGGGTATATATCCACCGAGATTCCTTCTGTAAGAGCTATTTTGTACAGTTCCCACCTCTGAGGTTCTGTTTGATCGAGTCAACAATAATGACCTTGATTGTACCAAACCGCCCTCCATGATGGGTATGAAAGTGAGCAGCCACCGAAGTGAGCGCTTTGCCTTTCTTGAGGTCCGCCTCTGCCGTATTGATATTCGAAAAGTGCTGCTGAACCCTCCTTCTTACCTCTTGCGTGGTTTCGCTGAATTTTTCCATCTTCTTTTCTCCAGAGTCCTGTGCCTATCAGTTAGAGCGGTATTGACCAAATAAATAAAGAAGAAAGGAGAATTCTGGAGATAAAAAATGAAATGAAATAACAAAAAGATCTGAAATGGGGTGTCAAGAAGACACTGGCGGATCCGTGTGGCTCGTCTTTGGGCTGGCTTCTTCTACATTGGGCACAATTAGGCCTGGTCTGATGAACCATACAGAATATAGTGGCCGGACCAGAATAACAACAACTGGGATACAGCACCATGTAAAGAAAAAGAAAGGAGAAGGACTCTTGTCCCTAGTTGGATGTCAAGATGAGCAGTTGATTATTATTAGAGACTGGGGACGGAGTGTGATATTCCTTTTCTGTTTTCACGTGTTGTTGATCACTATGGTGGAAGAATGGATTTGTACCGATTTTGGCCTTCATATGGAATATGGATGCATAATTGGTCTTGACTTCTGAGTTTTAGAGGCTAGGATCCAGATTCCACTCTTGTGGAAAGTTTGACCACCTATTTAATATATTGATTCCCTGAGTCGCTTACAATTTTCTGGGAGTGGGACTTAATCTTATCGGGTAACCTATATTTGTAGAGAGCCTAGTATTCAGGTTACGATTGTGCCTTATAAGGCTCTAATATGTAGTATTTGGTGTGAGGGGTGCTGTACCGGTTAAGAGTGGCCTCTGTACCTGTTTAATTCTGCACAATATAAGAGTGTTTGATGATACATTGTACTTGTACTTTCTGGGGATGGCGAATAACCTATTTCTGCTGGGGTACAATGCTGTGTTTGATCTTTCTAAGCATATTCCTTAAAGGGTTAATGAGACCATGTACCATGTACTCCATGTTGGGGCACAATGCTGTATTTGATCTCTTTCTAAGCATATTCCTTAAAGGGTTAATGAGACCATGTACCATGTACTCCAGTTTAGGGATGTGACGATAAGACAGGTACAGAATTAGCTGCACATATGGTAGCAAGAAGAGCATTGACTTTCTGCGTCAAAAAACAAACAAAAAAAGAGTTAAGGAGACCATGAACTATGTATATACACATGGAAGAAAAAGGTATGGACTTCCTGTGTCAAAAAGGGTTAACGAGACTATGCATTGACTTCCTGCGTTTGCATTTTAATAATTCACATATGTGTATATATTAAAGGTACCTATATATTATGGGCTTGCGATAGAAATTCTGGATATAGTGCGCCGGGTGGGAGCGTACTTTGATAACACTAGAAGCATCTGTAACCGGCGCATGCGCAATGTGTGATGAGGGCGGTTCCCTCTGTCATGTAATAACGATCGGTCTTTCTGGCAATGTGCAAGTGCGTTTAAACAATGAAATGTGACATATGAACGTAGCGATACACTATATATCTATAGGCAACATACTGAAAGATATGCGATGATGATGTGTGAGAGCTATTAGCCTTGACGGTAGGCGCATGCGCGGTGTGAGTCCGAGGGCTGAACCTTTTGGTATCATGTGACTCAAGCAAGATGGCGGCTGCCACCGGAGCGCTGCCAATACATGAGGTATTTCAGCTGCAACACTGGTGAGAGTTAATTTATTTTCTTTAAATAGGACACATGAGGAGGGTTTACACAGCTCTTCACTTTCCCCTGAGGAAGCCACCCTTAGAGGTGGCGATACGCGTGGGGTTAGACCACAGGGGAACCTTTCTCCTTATGCCACCTATACTGATATGATCTTTCCATTGGAATGATGGGTTACAGATAGTGAGTATAGATCTGTTGGCCTTAAATCCTGTACTAGCGCAAGGCTCTGGTTTGTCCGGAGTGACAACTAGCAGATTGTGTGGGACTTTGCGCCCTCACACTGGTTCATTTAAGTACAGCAATTCCTCATACTTTGGGGTGTTGAGATAAAGCTTGATATATTGCTGGCTGTACCTTAACTTTATGGGCAGTAAACACAGACAAGGCCATATTAAGGCTTAGTGGAGGTCTAGCATTTTTTGGCCTGTGCAGGATCATTTTCTGTCTTGAACCAGTGCTGACACAGTCAGATCTATATAGTTTGTCATGCTGTGCAGAGACCCTGGGATTGACATCGGGTCTGTGTATAGCACGAGACTAAGAAATTGGGTAATTACATAAGGACCCTATACGGATCACAGAGGGTGGTCTTATTTTGTGTGTGATATAATAGAACGGACCGTGTTATCGAATATATATGCTGTGCAGAGAGCCTGTGATTGATATCTGGTTTCTGTATAGCAGGAGACCAAGAAACTGTATAATTATATTAGCACCTTATATGGATCGCAGAAGGTGGTCTTATTACGGTGTTACCTAATATATATGAATAATACAAGGCCAATGTATCATCACTAATGTTAAGGTGTTTCTATTGTGCATAAGGAGAAACTTTTTGTATTGAATGTTATTTATGGATACTAATGTTCCCTAATGTGGTTTGGTTTTCTTGCCATGGGCGTTTTTAAGTGTTTTTAATCAAATTCTTGTGTGTTCTACACTCCTGGTGGGAGACATGTGTGTTTTTTGTACATTTGAAATAAAATAACTTTTTTATGTAACATAAAGTTGTGGTGATCCCGTGCATGGTATACCTTTTCTCTTCTCTCTTAATTGGCATTGTTCTAGTATACCTGGAGATCCCACGGGTTGGTGCCCTTCCTCCTTTAGTGTTCAAACGTGTTTTGGTGCAATCTTGGCGCCGTTTCTGGAAGGAGGCACACCTTGTTTCAGATTGATGAAACTTATTGTGGCTTAAATAAACGGATAGATTATATTTCGTGATACAAAAAACCATATGGATCTAGCAGCGAGAGAAGCAGCATGGTCTTGTCAATCTGCAGATATTTTTGGAGCTGTCTCCAATCTTGGAGTCACTAGTGTGGTAGGCAGTCCGCAGGATGAAAACCAACAACTGATGCAAAGTCTAATCAACCTACATAAGAGAGTAGTTAAGGTCTGGTGGAACACTAGAACCCTAGAAGAATATAAAAAACTTAAGATTACTCCAAGAGGTCTGCGGGTACAGATATTTCCCGCCTGGGAGACGGATACGCAGTTTAGAATTACATGGGAGCAGGGGTTACAAACATGCTCAACTATACTCTTGGATATGCTCATTGAGCATGATCGTTCCTTGCTTACCCAATTGAAGGAAGAGATAAATAACAAAGAACATATACTGAAACAGCTAGACACACAAACAGTAGTAGTACCATTTCAGAATAAGCTGAAAAATATTCTTGACAGCTACGAGAAGGACATAATTAAAGGCAAAAAAAGTAAATTTCAACGTGACAGGAACGATTACGCTGAGAATAAGGCTTATAAGTGGTTGCATAAGGGGAATAAGCGTAGACCGGCCAATCGAGAACCTGATAACTTTCCGGCGGCTACTGAACCCTCCAGTAGTGATTTTTTATCCACGGATACAAGCGATCCAGAAAGCGTACCAGGAGGGGCCGTCGGAAATCAAAACACCAAGAGAAAGAACAGGAGAATCCAGCCATGGCGGTCACCTCCGCAGAGGCAAACGAGGAGCAGGAGGCAGAATTGGTAACAGGTAATACACATGACTTGCAGATAGTGAATCTTTCAGGATACCAACTGACTGAAGCAGAGACCAATTTGCTTACTAAGGGTTTATCGTTTGCACCTATGAGCAGATTAGATAAATTCACAGTGACCAAGGATATTTACCTATTCTGTAGACAACTAACTTTCAAATATCTTTATAGCCGACCTGAGCTCATCGACACATTACCTCCGGAGGATCGCCAGGTGTTTAATGATCTTTTGGACCTCCTCGAGGAGAATGAGCGACAAACGGGTAAGAAGATTCCCTTTACAGGACGGCTTCTGTCCCAAGCCACACCCCCCTTAGGTCTATGCCCGGCAATTGGAATTTTTTTCAATAAAGTATGTAAAGATGTAGAAAAATTAAAATTGGATAACAATAGAGCCAACAATCTAACCATAGGTGAGAGACAAACCTTATCCAAACTAAGAAACAACAAAGAGTTCCTAATAAAAGAAGCGGATAAAGGGGGGAATGTGGTGTTATGGCCAACAGAAATGTATGTTAGGGAGGCGAGGAGACAGCTGTCCAATAGTGACTGTTACACAATACTGCCTTCGGACCCTACAAGTACTTATAAGAAAAACCTAGATAGATTTGTGTCAGCAGCTCATGACCAAGGGACTATTACCTTGAAGGAGAAGAATTTTTTAATTACAAAAGATCCAGTAACACCAACATTTTATATGCTTCCCAAAATACACAAGGGCCGTCCGGAACCTCCGGGCAGGCCAATTGTATCAGGAATTGGGGGCCTCTTTGAGAGGCCTGGCATTTATTTGGATTTTTACCTTCAACCGCTGGCACAATCGTCCTTATCATATGTGAGGGATTCCACACACCTCATCGACCAATTGACACACTTGGAGATTGCTTCGGAGGTTCTTCTAGTGACACTGGACGTTGAATCATTATATACCTCAATTAGTCATGAGCTGGGATCAAAAGCAGTTTCTTTCCATTTGGACAACAGAACAACTGGGAACAGGAGGCACGATTCCTTTATTCTTGACTTACTTTATCTAGTGTTAGATAGGAACTACTTCCTGTTTGATAGAGTGTATTACCGCCAGAGATCTGGGACCGCTATGGGGGCTTGCTGTGCGCCACCCTATGCTAATATCTTCTTAGGGTGGTGGGAGGAGACACAGGTCTACACCTTAGAGCAATATAAAACTCATGTGGTTGGTTGGTATAGGTATATCGACGATATACTGTTTTTTTGGTCAGGAACTCTGGAGCAGTGTGAATCTTTCATTGCCAAACTGAATAATAATATCTTGAACATCAGGTTAACATCTAATATCTCCACTGAGACAGTGGAGTTCCTTGACCTTCAGATCACTAAGACGGAAGGTGCTATATGCACGTCCCTATACCGTAAACCAACGGCCACGAATAGCCTATTACACTACAATAGTTTTCATCCCATGCACATCAAGAATGGTATCCCCAAGGGTCAATTCATGAGGGTGAAAAGGAACTGTAGTGAAAAGGTGGACTTTGAGTCACATGCCCTTGATCTGTCTAACAGATTCTACAAAAGAGGATATCCGAGGAGAGTGGTCTCTGGAGCTTTGCAAACCTGCAAGACCATGGAACGGCAAGTCCTACTGCAACCGAAAACACGGAAAAAACAGGCGACAGTGAGTATTATCACCCCTTACAATAATCAATGGCAAGATCTTTATGATGTACTGCATACCAACTGGGACATCTTGCGGAGTGATAAGAAGCTGATCCCCTTTCTGGGTGAAAAACCTAGACTTGTAGCGAGGAAAGCCCAGAATTTACGTGGCATACTTTCCAGCAGCCACTTTACTAGACCAAAACAGAGTCTGGGAACAGGTGTGAAGCTGAGAGGAACCTTTCCTTGTGGAGCATGTACAGTGTGTCCTTACATGGTGGCTGCTGACCATATCCTTTTATCAATTGCTCCTAGGCGAATCATCTCTGGGGCATACTACAATTGCCGGACCAGGAATGCGGTGTATGTCCTTATCTGCGGCTGCCCTAAGGTGTATGTTGGCGAAACCACGCAAGAGGTAAGAGGGAGGGTTCAGCAGCACTTTTCGAATATCAATACGGCAGAGGCGGACCTCAAGAAAGGCAAAGCGCTCACTTCGGTGGCTGCTCACTTTCATACCCATCATGGAGGGCGGTTTGGTACAATCAAGGTCATTATTGTTGACTCGATCAAACAGAACCTCAGAGGTGGGAACTGTACAAAAATAGCTCTTACAGAAGGAATCTTGGTGGATATATACCCTCAAGAGCTTGGCTCCACATGGTTTGAATGAGGAGCTACAATACACCGGGTTCTATAATACGATTTGAAACTGTGGGTTTGTCTAAATTCGCTGAATTTTTCCATCTTCTTTTCTCCAGAGTCCTGTGCCTATCAGGGAGAGCGGTATTGACCAAATAAATAAAGAAGAAAGGAGAATTCTGGAGATAAAAAATGAAATGAAATAACAAAAAGATCTGAAATGGGGTGTCAAGAAGATACTGGCGGATCCGTGTGGCTCGTCTTTGGGCTGGCTTCTTCTACATTGGGCACAATTAGGCCTGGTCTGATGAACCATACAGAATATAGTGGCCGGACCAGAATAACAACAACTGGGATACAGCACCATGTAAAGAAAAAGAAAGGAGAAGGACTCTTGTCTCTAGTTGGATGTCAAGATGAGCAGTTGATTATTATTAGAGACTGGGGACGGAGTGTGATATTCCTTTTCTGTTTTCACGTGTTGTTGATCACTATGGTGGAAGAATGGATTTGTACCGATTTTGGCCTTCATATGGAATATGGATGCATAATTGGTCTTGACTTCTGAGTTTTAGAGGCTAGGATCCAGATTCCACTCTTGTGGAAAGTTTGACCACCTATTTAATATATTGATTCCCTGAGTCGCTTACAATTTTCTGGGAGTGGGACTTAATCTAATCGGGTAACCTATATTTGTAGAGAGCCTAGTATTCAGGTTACGATTGTGCCTTATAAGGCTCTAATATGTAGTATTTGGTGTGAGGGGTTCTGTACCGGTTAAGAGTGGCCTCTGTACCTGTTTAATTCTGCACAATATAAGAGTGTTTGATGATACATTGTACTTGTACTTTCTGGGGATGGCGAATAACCTATTTCTGCTGGGGTACAATGCTGTGTTTGATCTTTCTAAGCATATTCCTTAAAGGGTTAATGAGACCATGTACCATGTACTCCATGTTGGGGCACAATGCTGTATTTGATCTCTTTCTAAGCATATTCCTTAAAGGGTTAATGAGACCATGTACCATGTACTCCAGTTTAGGGATGTGACGATAAGACAGGTACAGAATTAGCTGCACATATGGTAGCAAGAAGAGCATTGACTTTCTGCGTCAAAAAACAAACAAAAAAAGAGTTAAGGAGACCATGAACTATGTATATACACATGGAAGAAAAAGGTATGGACTTCCTGTGTCAAAAAGGGTTAACGAGACTATGCATTGACTTCCTGCGTTTGCATTTTAATAATTCACATATGTGTATATATTAAAGGTACCTATATATTATGGGCTTGCGATAGAAATTCTGGATATAGTGCGCCGGGTGGGAGCGTACTTTGATAACACTAGAAGCATCTGTAACCGGCGCATGCGCAATGTGTGATGAGGGCGGTTCCCTCTGTCATGTAATAACGATCGGTCTTTCTGGCAATGTGCAAGTGCGTTTCAACAATGAAATGTGACATATGAACGTAGCGATACACTATATATCTATAGGCAACATACTGAAAGATATGCGATGATGATGTGTGAGAGCTATTAGCCTTGACGGTAGGCGCATGCGCGGTGTGAGTCTGAGGGCTGAACCTTTTGGTATCATGTGACTCAAGCAAGATGGCGGCCGCCACCGGAGCGCTGCCAATACATGAGGTATTTCAGCTGCAACACTGGTGAGAGTTAATTTATTTTCTTTAAATAGGACACATGAGGAGGGTTTACACAGCTCTTCACTTTCCCCTGAGGAAGCCACCCTTAGAGGTGGCGATACGCGTGGGGTTAGACCACAGGGGAACCTTTCTCCTTATGCCACCTATACTGATATGATCTTTCCATTGGAATGATGGGTTACAGATAGTGAGTATAGATCTGTTGGCCTTAAATCCTGTACTAGCGCAAGGCTCTGGTTTGTCCGGAGTGACAACTAGCAGATTGTGTGGGACTTTGCGCCCTCACACTGGTTCATTTAAGTACAGCAATTCCTCATACTTTGGGGTGTTGAGATAAAGCTTGATATATTGCTGGCTGTACCTTAACTTTATGGGCAGTAAACACAGACAAGGCCATATTAAGGCTTAGTGGAGGTCTAGCATTTTTTGGCCTGTGCAGGATCATTTTCTGTCTTGAACCAGTGCTGACACAGTCAGATCTATATAGTTTGTCATGCTGTGCAGAGACCCTGGGATTGACATCGGGTCTGTGTATAGCACGAGACTAAGAAATTGGGTAATTACATAAGGACCCTATACGGATCACAGAGGGTGGTCTTATTTTGTGTGTGATATAATAGAACGGACCGTGTTATCGAATATATATGCTGTGCAGAGAGCCTGTGATTGATATCTGGTTTCTGTATAGCAGGAGACCAAGAAACTGTATAATTATATTAGCACCTTATATGGATCGCAGAAGGTGGTCTTATTACGGTGTTACCTAATATATATGAATAATACAAGGCCAATGTATCATCACTAATGTTAAGGTGTTTCTATTGTGCATAAGGAGAAACTTTTTATATTGAATGTTATTTATGGATACTAATGTTCCCTAATGTGGTTTGGTTTTCTTGCCATGGGCGTTTTTAAGTGTTTTTAATCAAATTCTTGTGTGTTCTACACTCCTGGTGGGAGACGTGTGTTTTTTGTACATTTGAAATAAAATAACTTTTTTATGTAACATAAAGTTGTGGTGATCCCGTGCATGGTATACCTTTTCTCTTCTCTCTTAATTGGCGTTGTTCTAGTATACCTGGAGATCCCACGGGTTGTTGCCCTTCCTCCTTTAGTGTTCAAACGTGGAAATCTACTGATTGGGCACATGACATGACTTGGAAGGGAACTAGCGCCATTTGACTTTTTGAATGCAAAATTGGCTGGAATCTTTACCAGACACCATGTCATGTTTGGAGAGCCCCTGATGTGTCTAAACAGTGGAGCTCCCACACGAGTGACCCCATTTCGCAAACTATAGCCCCAAAGGAATTTATCTAGATGTTCAGTGAACACCTTGAACCACCCAGGAGCCTCACAGAATGTTATAACATTCAGTCGTAAAAATTAAAACATTTTTTTTATCACAAAATTGTTGCTTTAACTAGATAGCTCTTTCAAAATGGTTACAGGAGAAAATGCACCATAAAATTTTATTGTGCAATTTCTCCTGAGTACACCGATACCTCATATGTGATAGAAATCAACTGTTTGGGCACATGGCAGGGCTCGGAAAGGAAGTAGCAACATTTGACTGCAAAATTGGCTGGAATCATTAGCGGATGCCATATCGTGTTTGGAGAGCCCCTGATGTACCTAAACTAGACCTCTCAAGGAATTTATCTAGATATTCAGTGAACACCTTGAGCCCCCCAGGTGCTTCACAGAGTATTATAACTTTGAGCCATAAAAATGAAATAATAAATTTTCACAACAAACTTGTTGCTTCAAGTCTCTGTGCAGTTTCTCCTGGGTACGCTGATATCTCACATGTGATGGAAATCTACTGTTTCGGTGCACAGCAGGGCTTGGAAGAGAAGGAGTGCCATTTCAGTTTTTGAATGTGAAAATACCTGAAATCATTAATGGATGCCATGTTGACTTTTGGAGTGCCCCTGATGTGCCTAAATAGTAGACCTCCCCCACAAATGTTCCCATTTTGGAAACTAGACCTCTCACGGAATTTATCTAGATGTTTAGTGAACAACTTGAACCCCCATATGCTTCACAGAATTTTGCAATGTTGAGCCGTGAAAATAAAAAAACTACATTTTTACCACAAACTTGTTATTACAAATCAGATAGCTTTTTTCCATAAAGGTTACAGGAGAAAATGCACATAAAATTGAATGTACAATTCCTCCTGAGTACGCTGATACCTCACATGTGGTAGAAATCTATTGTTTCATCAGGGCTCGGAAGGGAAAGAGCGCCAATTGAATTTTTAAATGCAAAATTAGATGGAATCATTAGCAGAAGCTATGTTGTGTTTGGAGAGCCTATGAGGGGCTTAAACAGTGGAGCTGCCCCACAAGTGACGCTATTTTGGAAACTAGACCCCTCAAGGAATTTATATAGATGTTTTGTGAGCATGTTGAAACCCCAGATGCTTCACAGAATTTTCCAACGTTGAGCCAAGAAAATGAGAATATTGTTTTTTACCACAAAAATTGTTACTTCAACCAGATAAACTTCTTTTCTAAAGGGTTACAGAAGAAAATGTACCATACAATTTATAATGCAATTTTTCCTGAGTATACTGATACCTTATATGTGGTAGAAATCAACTGTTTTGGCACATGGCAGGGCTTGGAAAGGAAGGAGCGCCATTTGATTGCAAAATTGGCTCGAATCGTTAATGGATGCCATATCGCGTTTGGAGAGCCCCTGATGTGCCTAAACAGTGGAGCTCCCCACAAGGGACCCCATTTTGGAAACAAGACTCCTCATGCAATTTATCTACAGTCATGGACAAAAGTTTTGAGAATGACACCAAAATTATATTTTCACATGATCTGTTGCCCTCTGGTTTTTAATTGTGTTTGTCTGATGTTTATATCACATACAGAAATATAATTGCAATCATATTATGAGTACCAAAAGGTTATATTGACAGTTAGAATGAGTTAATGCAGCAAGGCAATATTTGCAGTGTTGACCCTTCTTCTTCAAGACCTCTGTAATTCTCCCTGGCATGCTCTCAATCAACTTCTGGACCAAATCCTGACTGATAGTTGTCCATTCTTGCATAAGCAATGCTTGCATTTTGCCAGAATTTGTTGGTTTTTGTTTGTCCACCCGTCTCTTGATGATTGCCCACAAGTTCTCAATGGGATTAAGATCTGGGGAGTTTCCAGGCCATGGACCCAAAAGCTCTATGTTTTGTTCCATGAGCCATTTAGTGATTACCTTTGCTTTATGGCAAGGTGCTCCATCATGCTGGAAAAGGCATTGTTGGGCGCCAAACTGCTCTTGGACAGTTGGGAGAAGTTGCTCTTGGAGGACATTCTGGTACAATTCTTTATTCATGGCTGTGTTTTTAGGCAAGACTGTGAGTGAGCCGATTACCTTGGCTGAGATGCAACCCCACACATGAATCGTTTCAGGATTCTTAACAGCTGGCATGACACAAGACTGGTGGTAGCGCTCACCTCTTCTTCTCCTAATAAGCTGTTTTCCAGATGTCCCAAACAATCGAAAAGGGGATTCATCTGAGAAAATTACTTTACCCCAGTCCTCAGCAGTCCACTCCCTGTACCTTTTGCAGAATATCAGTCGGTCCCTGATGTTTTTTCTGGAGAGAAGTGGCTTCTTTGCTGCCCTCCTTGAAACCAGGCCTTGCTCAAAGAGTCTTCGCCTCACAGTGCATGTAGAAGCACTCACACCAGCCTGCTGCCATTGCTGAGCTAGCTCGGCACTGCTGGTCGTCCGATCCCGCATCTGAAACAGTTTTAAGATACGGTCCTGGCGTTTGCTGGTCCTTCTTGGGCGCCCAGGAGCCTTTTTGGCAACAATGGAAGCTCTCTCCTTGAAGTTCTTGATAATGTGATAGATTGTTGACTGAGGTGCAATCTTTGTAGCTGCGATACTCTTCCCTGTTAGGCCATTTTTGTGCAGAGCAATGATGGCTGCACGTGTTTCTTTAGAGATAACCATAACTGAAGAGAAACAATGATACCAAGCACCAGCCTCCTTTTAAAGTGTCCAGTGGTGTCATTCTTTCTTAATCATGACTGATTGATCGCCAGCCCTGTTCTCATCAACACCCACACCTGTGTTAATGGAACAATCACTAAAACAATGTTAGCTGCTCCTTTTAAGGCAGGAATGCAATGATGTTAAAAAAATTTTTTTGGGGTTAAAGTTCATTTTCTTAGCCAATATTGACTTTGCAAGTATCATAGTATCATAGTATCATAGTTTTTAAGGTTGAAGGGAGACTCTAAGTCCATCTAGTTCAACCCGTAGCCTAACATGTTGATCCAGAGGAAGTCAAAAAAACCCCAATGTGACAAACAAGTTCCAATGGGGAAAAAAATTTCCTTCCTGACTCCACATCCGGCAATCAGACTAGTTCCCTGGATCAATACCCTGTCATAAAATCTAATATACATAACTGGTAATATTAAATTTTTCAAGAAAGGCATCCAGGCTCTGCTTAAATGTTAGTAGTGAATCACTCATTACAACATCATGCGGCAGAGAGTTCCATAGTCTCACTGCTCGTACAGTAAAGAATCCTCGTCTGTGATTATGATTAAACCTTCTTTCCTCAAGACGTAGCGGATGCCCCCGTGTTCCAGTCGCAGGCCTAGGTGTAAAACGATCTTTGGAAAGGTCTCTGTACTGTCCCCTCATATATTTATACATTGTGATTAGATCCCCCCTAAGCCTTCGTTTTTCCAAACTAAATAACCCCAAGTAATTGCTGTTAAGCTGATCACTCTTCATGACATTCTGGAGTATATGCAAATTGCCATTAGAAAAACTTAAGCAGCAGACTTTGTAAAAATTAATATTTGTAGCATTCTCAAAACTTTTGGCCATGACTGTAGATGGTTGATAACCTTGAACCACTACTTCACAGAATTTTATAAAGTTGAGCTGTGAAAATGAAAAAAATACACTCTTACCACAAAAATTGTTACTTAAACCAGATAGCGTTTTTTTGCCAGGATATCAGGAAAAAAATGCACCATACGAGTTATTGTACAATTTCTCCTAAGTATGCTGGTACTTCATATGTGGTCGAAAACTACTTTTAAGGCACAGTGCAAAGTGAAGAAGGGAAGATAAGCCATATTGGAGTGCAGATTTAGTTGAAATGATTTGCGGGTGCCATGTCACATTAGCAGAGCCTCTGAGGTGCCTAAACAGAAAAAAAAAAAGTGACCCCATTTTACAAACTACACCCCTCAATGAATTTATGTAGGGGTGCAGTGAGCATATTGACACCACAGTTGTGTCACAAAATGTTACAATATTGGGCAGTGAAAAAAAGATAATTACATTTTCATCACTAAAATGTTGTTTTAACCCAAGATTTCCAATTTTAACAAGGGGAATAGGTAAAAAAAAGGCTTCATAATGTGTTGCACGGTTACTCCTAAACGTGGCAATACTCCACTTATACCTGCACAGTACAGTTTGGCTGCACCGCAGGCCTCAGGAGGGAAAGAACGCCATTTGATTTTTGGATTTTTTTTAACAATAGTCTGAGGATTCCATTTGCAAAACCCCTAAGTGCCAGAAAAGAAGAAACCCTTCTCAAGTGACGACATTTTGGAAATTGCACCCCTATGAAATTCATTTATGGGTGTAGTGATGATTTAGTCTCTGGAAAACACCTATGGTGTTAATCAGAGTGAATGCATCTGAACAATCAGCGGTAGAGATGAGCGAGCCTCTAGAGGCTCGAGTTCGGTTCGTCGAACGAAGGCCGCGTTCGAGTTCGGTTCGGCGAGCTGTTCAAAGAACCTCTCGAACCCCATAGAAAACAATGGGAGGCAATCACAAACACATAAAAACACATAGAAAACACCTTCAAAGGTGTCCAAAAGGTGACAAACAACTCCCAAGACAACACAAACACATGAGAAAGTGATAAGGACATATACTCATGTGAAAACAAAAGAGCTGGACGAGGAAAAAGAGGAGGAGACACAGATATACGCATGGCATGCCCTTCTAAAATCATGTAGAAAATCGCAAGGGGACTCCAAGAAGAGTCTCCCCTTTTTTCCAAAAATTGGGCCACACACACCACTTCAGTGGCATCACTTGTACCCCAGTTGCAAACTGGACATGTTGATTTTCATCAAGCACATTCAAAAATACACCAGCCTTAACTGTCCTCAGGATGACACTGGGGTAGGTAGCAAAGTCCTTGCTGAACCATGACTTGTTCATCTTGGCTCCTATTTAAAAAAACAGCAAGGGGACTCCAAACAGAGTCTCCCTTTTTTCCAAAAATTGGGCCACACACACCACTTCAGTGGCATCACTTGTGCCCCAGTTGCAAACTGGACATGTTGATTTGCATCAAACACATTCAAAAATACGCTGGCCTTAACTGTCCACAGGATAACACCGGGGTAGGTAGCAAAGTCCTTGCTGAACCAGAACTTGTTCATCTTAGGTAATTTTTAAAAACACAGCAAGGGGACACCAAGCAGAGTCTCCCTTTTTTCCAAACATTGGGCCACACACACCAGTTCAGTGGCATCACTTGTACCCCAGTTACGAACTGGACATGTTGATTTGCATCAAGCACATTTAAAAATACGCCAGCCTTAACTGTCCACAGGATGACACCAAGGTAGGTAGCAAAGTCCTTGCTGAACCAGGACTTGTTCATCTTGGCTCATTTTTAAAAACACTGCAACGGGACTCCAAGCACAGTCTACCTTTTTTTCCAAAAATTGGGCCACACACACCACTTTAGTGGCATCACTTGTGCCCCAGTTGCAAACTGGACATGTTGATTTGCATCAAGCACATTCAAAAATACGCCAGCCTTAACTGTCCCCAGGATGACATCAGGGTAGGTAGCAAAGTCCTTGCTGAACCATGACTTGTTCATCTTGGCTCATTTTTAAAAACACAGCAAGGGGACTCCTAGCAGAGTCTCCATTTTTTTCCAAAAATTGGGCCACACACACCACTTTAGTGGCATCACTTGTGCCCCAGATGCGAACTGGACATGTTGATTTGCATCAAGCACATTCAAAAATACGCCAGCCTTAACTGTCCCCAGGATGACACTAGGGTAGGTAGCATAGTCCTTGCTGAACCATGACTTGTTCTTCTTGGCTCATTTTTAAAAACACTGCAAAGGGACTCCAATCAGAGTCTCCCTTTTTTCCAAAAATTGGGCCACACACACCACTTTGGTGGCATCACTTGTGCCCCTGTTGCAAACTGGACATGTTGATTTGCATCAAGCACAATCAAAAATACGCCAGCCTTAACTGTCCCCAAGATGACACCAGGGTGGGTAGCAAAGTCCTTGCTGAACCAGGATATGTTCATCTTGGCTCATTTTTAAAAACACAGCAAGTGGACTCCAAGCAGAGTCTCTCTTTTTTCCAAAAATTGGGCCACACACACCACTTCAGTGGCATCATTTCAGCCCCAGTTGAAAACTGGACATGTTGTTTTGCATCAAGCACATTCAAAAATACGCCAGCCTTTACTGTCCCCAGGATGACACCGGGGTAGGTAGCAAAGTACTTGCTGAACCATGACTTGTTCATCTTGGCTCATTTTTAAAAACAGAGTAAGGGGACTCCAAGCAGAGTCTCCCTTTTTACAAAACATGGGCACACACACCATTTCAGTGGCATCACTTGTGCCCCAGTTGCAAACTGGACATGTTGATTTGCATCAAGCATATTCAAAAATATGCCAGCCTTAACTGTCCCCAGGATGACACCGGGGTAGGTAGCAAAGTTTTTGCTGAACCATGACTTGTTCACCTTGGCTCATTTTTAAAAACACAGCAAGCGGAATCCAAGTAGAGTCTCTCTTTTTTCCAAAAATTGGGCCACACACACCACTTCAGTGGCATCACTTGTGCCCCAGTTGCAAACCGGACATGTTGACTTGCATCAAGCACATTCAAAAATACGCCAGCCTTACCTGTCCCTAGGATGACACTGGGGTAGATAGCAAATTACTTCCTGAACCATGACTTTTTCATCTTGTCTCATTTTTAAGAACACAGCAAGGAAACTCCAAGCAGAGTCTCCCTTTTTTCCAAAAATTGGGCCACACACACCATTTCAGTGGCATCACTTGTGCACCATTTGCAAACTGGACATGTTAATTTGCATCAAGCACATTCAAAAATACGCCAGCCTTAACTGTCCCCAGGACGACACCGGGGTAGGTAGCAAAATCCTTGCTGAACCATGACTTGTTCATCTTGGCTCATTTTTAAAAACACAGCAAGCGGACTCCAAGCAGAGTCTCTCTTTTTTCCAAAAATTGGGCCACACACACCATTTCAGTGGCATCACTTGTGCCCCAGTTGCAAACTGGACATGTTGATTTGCATCAAGCACATTTAAAAATATGCCAGCCTTAACTGTCCCCAGGATGACACTGGGGTAGGTAGCAAATTACTTCCTGAACCATGACTTGTTCATCTTGTCTCATTTTTAAGAACACAGCAAGGGGACTCCAAGCAGAATGTTACGGGGGGCTGTCTGATAATAACCTAAAGGAGTATCAGACAGTCAGGTTCCACCGTGCAAAGACTCTGCTGCAGACTATGGCAGAGTGCAATACCTCTGTTAACTCACAGAAGGATATAATAGGTAAGTAAAGCAATTCCTCCCTTACTTGGAGGGTGTGTGGAATGATCTCTGTTAATAATCACAGAGACAAAGGCAATGTGTGTGAAATGGCACCTACCTAGGTTTGCTCTTCTAGTGGTGCAAAAGAGACGAACAGCAGCGTAAGCCGCACAAAGCTCCTACCTCTGTTCGCTCCCCTAGTGTGCGAGGATACGAACAACTGCCAGACGCAGTATAAGGAACGTTACCCTAGCGGCAACGTCCACCTACGAGTCGAATCACAAGGCCCAGCCAGACCATGTGCCTCAGGCACCTGCCTATGTCCGCTCCCCTAAAAGGTAAGGATACGGACAGCAGCCGAAGCTGTAAGGTATAAGAACGCTACCCTGCCGGTAGCGCTCACCTAGCATAGACAGAGGAATGCCTAGAGGAACGCACACAGAGCGTCTACTCTTATGCATGAACCAAGAGGACTGAGCGCCATGCGGCGTGTGTCAGGGTCTTATATAGACTCTGTGCCTCATCCAAGATGGAGGACACCAGAGCCAATCCGCTGCCAGAACGACAGGAGTGACGTCATGCTGGCCTATCACCGAGCAAGGCGTCACAAGCACATGACCAGCGACCAATCGGCATAGAACGTGTCAGAGACATGTGACCTCGTGTCAGCGATGATGTCACCCGCACATGTGCAATGGCTCCAAGATAGGACTTAGTCTCCGGCGCTCGCACATGTGCAGTAGCAAGAAATCTGGACTTAGTCTCCAGCGCTCGCACATGTGCAGTAGCAAGAAATCTGGACATCGTTTCCAGCGCTCGCTTATGTGCAGTAGCAAGAAACCTGGACATAGTCTCGTGTTACACGTCGTGGCTCTCTTATTGCAAGGAATGAGGTGGTCCCCCATTCCTTGTCTGCCACGAGCCCTCCTGCTCAGCAGCGCCAAAGGTCTGGGAGACTGCAGGAGTTGCCTTTTCAGAGACACAGCAGAAGGGTGACACCTAGTGGTTCTCCCCTTGCAAGGAATGGAGCGGTCTCCCATCCCTTGCCTGCCACGAGCTCTCCTGCTCAGCATCACGGAGGCTCTGGGAGGTTGTGCAGTGTGCAAAGAATAGATGCTCAGGGAAGCAGCAAGACTTTCCATGTCTCTGCACATTGTGAAACCGGGGATCCCGCCTTTATGACCCAGAGGCAGGAAGATGAGCATGTGCTCCACGTGACGTCTTCTGATTCGCTCACTGATATCACACGGCCCGATGATGAGGCTGGTGATGTGCTGAATCCTGACTGGCTGGGCCAGGACGTCACGAATCCTGATTGGGTCACGCCCGTCTTGCGCCCGCCCTTGGGTGGAGCTACACCTCCTTAAAAGCTCCCCCTGCAATCATGGCGGCGCGCGACCGTCCTTCTATGTTTGGATGTCTGGCAGCGTGCTGCCACGCCACTGCTCAGGCACGATTGTCTTTTGTGGGCTTTGCCCTTGCTGCTCAGGCAGCACCTAGTTTGCAGGTCTTGCCCCTGCCTTGCTGCTCCGGCAGTATCCCGTTTAGCAGGCTGTGTTTGTGTCCCAGGTGAGCTCCTCGAGTCTCTGTCGGACTCACTTGGTTTCTGAAGCACACGTGCGTGGGCACCTCTGTGCTACCCCCGTGCCATATTCCTGTGACTCCCGCTGGCACACATGTGTAGGCAGTTCTGTGCGTCCCCGTGCAACAGGTACACCGTACGAGAAGCCCCGAGCCATACAACCCTCACGGGTGAGGGCGGACCGGTGTACATAGATCGTCTGTGACATTCCAGACGATCACTAGCAGCAACCCGCTCACTCTTTCCTGACCATAGCAGCGGTCCCTTACACCGCACAGTGGACCTTGACCGGCGTAAGCTGTCCATTTCCCATCTTGGCACGCTTCCCCGGGTCCCCCTCGTAACAGTCTCCAGTGCTCGCAGCAACCGTAACAGTACCTCCCCCTCAAGGGCCCCCCTCCCGGCGACGCAGGTAATCGGCAACTAAGTCGGGAGCATGGACAGCCTCCTCAGGCTCCCAAGAGCGATGTTCCGGGCCGTAACCCTCCCAATCTATCAAGAAGAACCTGCGCCCTCTAACCATCTTAGAACCAACTATGGCTCGTACCTCATAGCTAGAGCGAGAGGAATCAGAGGCAGGAGAGTGCACTTCACGAGCGTGAGGTAAAATAGCCGGCTTTAGCAGTGAGACATGGAATTTGTCATGAATCCTAAGATGGACGGGTAACTTCAATTGGTAGACTACAGGATTTACCTGTCGAAGAACCTCATAAGGACCCAGGAAGCGAGGAGCAAATTTGACAGAGCTCACTCTAAGTCTCACGTGTTTTGCAGAGAGCCACACAAAGTCCCCTGGAGAAAAGACAGGAGCTGGGCGACGAAACCGATCGGACACCGTCTTCATACGGTCCTTAGCTGCTTGGATCGACTCTTGAGTCCGATCCCAAACCTCTCTGGCATTAGTTGCCCAGTCGGCCACAAGAGGAGGAGGTGCAGCAGCGGGAAACGGTACCGGTACCCTAGGGTGTTGCCCATTATTGAGTACGAACGGTGTCTGCCCAGTGGCCTCAGCCAGCGAATTGTTAAGGGCAAATTCTGCCCAGGGTAGGAGGGAGGACCAGTTATCGTGGTTCTCAGCAACAAAGTGTCGAAGGTATATAATCATAGATTGATTGGTACGCTCAACTAAACCATTGGTCTCCGGATGGTATGCCGAAGAGAGATTCAACTCAATTTGCAGAAGGCTACAAAGATCTCGCCAGAAACGGGAAGCAAATTGCGGGCCTCTATCACAAATGATACGATCTGGCATCCCGTGAAGCCTAAAGACATGCTTGAGGAATAGTTTGACTAGTACCCTGGAAGATGGGATTCTTGATAACGGTACGAGATGAACCATCCGGGAGAAATGGTCCGTAATGACCCACACAAATCTATGTCCCTGTGAACATGGAAGATCACCCACAAAGTCCATGCCTACCACCTCCCATGGTCTATCTGGCACTGGTAAAGGATGCAAGAGCCCAGCCGGTCTCTGCCGTAATGGATGGTTGCGAGCACACGAGTAGCAGGAACCGACATATCTCTTGACGTGGCTGGCTAAGTGTGGCCACCAATACCACCTCTCCAGTAACTCTCGTGTCCGCCTAATACCAAAATGCCCACCCACCTTTGAGGTGTGGGCCCATGACAGTATATCATTCTGTCGATCAGGCGGAACAAAGGTCTTGCCCGGTGGGATTTGGTCTAACGTCACAGGGGAGAGCGTATGAAAAACCCTGGAGGGAAGGATAAGACGAGGTTCGTCAATCTCTTCCTGGGTAGAAAGCATAGAGCGAGACAGGGCGTCTGCCTTGTTATTCTTACTCCCAGACAAATAGTTGATGGAGAAGTGAAAGCGGGAGAAAAACAAGGACCAGCGGGCTTGGCGAGGATTCAGACGCTGAGCGGTTTGTAAGTACGTCAGATTCTTATGGTCTGTATAGACCTGGAAAGGATGTTTCACTCCTTCCAGCAAGTGACGCCACTCCTCCAAGGCTAATCTCAAGGCGAGCAGTTCCCTATCCCCAATGGTATAGTTTCTCTCTGCCGGTGAAAAGGTTTTAGCAAAGAAGAAACACGGCCTTTTTCTACCTGCACCGTTCTTTTGATACAAGACCGCACCAGCACCCACTGAAGAGGCATCAACCTCTAAGAGGAAGGGCTTACTCTCATCGGGTCTTTGAAAAACGGGAGCAGTTGAAAAGTGTCTTTTTACTGCCTCAAAATCCTGAGATGTCTCAGTAGACCAGGCTTTGGGATTAGCACCTTTCTTAGTCAAGGCCACCAAAGGGGCCACCAAAGTAGAAAAATGGGGTATGAACTGCCTGTAATAATTTATGAATCCTAAGAAGCGTTGCACCGCCTTCAAGGAATGAGGTTCGGACCATTGCAGGACAGCAGAGAGCTTCGCAGGATCCATAGCCAGGCCCTCTTGTGAGATAATGTAACCCAAAAAGGGCAATGAGGACTGCTCGAATACACATTTCTCGAGTTTAGCAAACAATGAGTGCTCCCTTAAACGGGAAAGGACACGAACGACATCCTGACGATGAGTCTCCAGATCAGGAGAAAAAATCAGGATGTCGTCCAGATACACCACTACTGAGGATAACAGTAAATCCCTGAACACATCGTTTACGAAGTCCTGAAATACTGCGGGTGCATTACATAACCCAAAAGGCATGACGAGGTATTCATAGTGACCGTCTCGGGTTTTAAAAGCGGTCTTCCATTCGTCACCCTTTCGAATTCGTACCAAGTTATACGCACCCCGCAGATCCAACTTCGTAAAAACTTGAGCTCCTCTCAGTCTGTCAAAGAGCTCCGAAATTAAAGGTAATGGGTATTTGTTCTTTATTGTGATTGCGTTGAGACCCCTGTAATCTATGCAGGGACGCAAATCACCCTCTTTCTTCCGAACAAAGAAAAACCCAGCTCCCGCGGGAGAGACAGACTTACGAATGAACCCCTTCTCTAAACTCTCTCTTATATAGGTCGACATGGCCTCCGACTCAGGTATCGACAGGGGGTAAACCCTGCCTTTAGGTGGAACCGAACCTGGGATAAGGTCTATGGCACAGTCATACGGCCTATGGGGTGGAAGAACCTCAGCACCCTGTTTGGAGAACACGTCAGCGAAATCCAGATAGGGTGTAGGTATGGGAGAGAGATCAGTAGATGCAACCGCAATGACCTTAGGTGGTAAGGGAAGACATCGGGACTGACATTTCGAACCCCAACTAATAATGCTGTCAGACTCCCAGTCAATGTGTTACGGGGGGCTGTCTGATAATAACCGAAAGGAGTATCAGACAGTCAGGGTCCACCGTGCAAAGACTTTGCTGCAGACTATGGCAGAGTGCAATACCTCTGTTAACTCACAGAAGGGTATAATAAGTAAGTAAAGCAATTCCTCCCTTACTTGGAGGGTGTGTGGAATGATCTCTGTTAATAATCACAGAGACAAAGGCAATGTGTGCGAAATGGCACCTACCTAGGTCCGCTCTTCTAGTGGTGCAAAAGAGACGAACAGCAGCGTAAGCCGCACAAAGCTCCTACCTGCGTTCGCTCCACTAGTGTGCGAGGACACGAACCACTAGATATGGCACCTGCCTAGGTCCGCTCTTCTAGTGGTGCAAAAGAGACGAACAGCAGCGTAAGCCGCACAAAGCTCATACCTCTGTTCGCTCCCCTAGTGTGCGAGGATACGAACAACTGCCAGACGCAGTATAAGGAACATTATCCTAGCGGCAACGTCCACCTACGAGTAGAATCACAAGGCCCAGCCAGACCATGTGCCTCAGGCACCTGCCTATGTCCGCTCCCCTAAGAGGTAAGGATACGGACAGCAGCCGAAGCTGTAAGGTATAAGAACGCTACCCTGCCGGTAGCGCTCACCTAGCATAGACAGAGGAATGCCTAGAGGAACACGCACAGAGCGTCTACTCATATGCATGAACCAAGAGGACTGAGCACCATGCGGCGTGTGTCAGGGTCTTATATAGACTCTGTGCCTCATCCAAGATGGAGGACACCAGAGCCAATCCGCTGCCAGAACGACAGGAGTGACGTCATGCTGGCCTATCACCGAGCAAGACGTCACAAGCACATGACCAGCGACCAATCGGCATAGAAGGTGTCAGAGACATGTGACCTCGTGTCAGCGATGATGTCACCCGCACATGTGCAATGGCTCCAAGATTGGACTTAGTCTCCGGCGCTCGCACATGTGCAGTAGCAAGAAATCTGGACTTAGTCTCCAGCGCTCGCACATGTGCAGTAGCAAGAAATCTGGACTTAGTCTCCAGCGCTCGCACATGTGCAGTAGCAAGAAATCTGGACATAGTCTCCAGTGCTCGCAGCAACCGTAACAGTACCTCCCCCTCAAGGGTCCCCCTCCCGGCGACGCAGGTAATTGGCAACTAAGTCGGGAGCATGGACAGCCTCCTCAGGCTCCCAAGTCCCAAGAGCGATGTTCCGGGCCATAGCCCTCCCAATCTATCAAGAAGAGCCTGCGCCCTCTAACCATCTTAGAACCAACTATGGCTCGTACCTCATAGCTAGAGCGAGAGGAATCAGAGGCAGGAGAGTGCACTTCACGAGCGTGAGGTAAAATAGCCGGCTTTAGCAGTGAGACATGGAATTTGTCATGAATCCTAAGATGGACAGGTAACTTCAATTGATAGACTACAGGATTTACCTGTCGAAGAACCTCATAAGGACCCAGGAAGCGAGGAGCAAATTTGACAGAGCTCACTCTAAGTCTCACGTGTTTTGCAGAGAGCCACACAAAGTCCCCTGGAGAAAAGACAGGGGCCGGGCGACAAAACCGATCGGACACCGTCTTCATACGGTCCTTAGCTGCTTGGATCGACTCTTGAGTCCGATCCCAAACCTCTCTGGCATTAGTTGCCCAGTCGGCCACAAGAGGAGGAGGTGCAGCAGCGGGAAACGGTACCGGTACCCTAGGGTGTTGCCCATTATTGAGTACGAACGGTGTCTGCCCAGTGGCCTCAGCCAGCGAATTGTTAAGGGCAAATTCTGCCCAGGGTAGGAGGGAGGACCAGTTATCGTGGTTCTCAGCAACAAAGTGTCGAAGGTATATAATCATAGATTGATTGGTACGTTCAACCAAACCATTAGTCTCCGGATGGTATGCCGAAGAGAGATTCAACTCAATTTGCAGAAGGCTACAAAGATCTCGCCAGAAACGGGAAGTAAATTGCGGGCCTCTATCACAAATGATACGATCTGGCATCCCGTGAAGTCTAAAGACATGCTTGAGGAATAGTTTGGCTAGTACCCTGGAAGATGGGATTCTCGATAACGGTGCGAGATGAACCATCCGGGAGAAATGGTCCGTAATGACCCACACAAATCTATGTCCCTGTGAACATGGAAGATCACCCACAAAGTCCATGCCTACCACCTCCCATGGTCTATCTGGCACTGGTAAAGGATGCAAGAGCCCAGCCGGTCTCTGCCGTAATGGACGGTTGCGAGCACACGAGTAGCAGGAACCGACATATCTCTTGACGTGGCTGGCTAAGTGTGGCCACCAATACCACCTCTCCAGTAACTCTCGTGTCCGCCTAATACCAAAATGCCCACCCACCTTTGAGGTGTGGGCCCATGACAGTATATCATTCTGTCGATCAGGCGGAACAAAGGTCTTGCCCAGTGGGATTTGGTCTAACGTCACAGGGGAGAGCGTATGAAAAACCCTGGAGGGAAGGATAAGACGAGGTTCGTCAATCTCTTCCTGGGTAGAAAGCATAGAGCGAGACAGGGCGTCTGCCTTGTTATTCTTACTCCCAGACAAATAGTTGATGGAGAAGTGAAAGCGGGAGAAAAACAAGGACCAGCGGGCTTGGCGAGGATTCAGACGCTGAGCGGTTTGTAAGTACGTCAGATTCTTATGGTCTGTATAGACCTGGAAAGGATGTTTCGCTCCTTCCAGCAAGTGACGCCACTCCTCCAAGGCTAATCTCAAGGCGAGCAGTTCCCTATCCCCAATGGTATAGTTTCTCTCTGCCGGTGAAAAGGTTTTAGCAAAGAAGAAACACGGCCTTTTTCTACCTGCACCGTTCTTTTGATACAAGACCGCACCAGCACCCACTGAAGAGGCATCAACCTCTAAGAGGAAGGGCTTACTCTCATCGGGTCTTTGAAGAACGGGAGAAGTTGAAAAGTGTCTTTTTACTGCCTCAAAAGCCTGAGATGTCTCAGTAGACCAGGCTTTGGGATTAGCACCTTTCTTAGTCAAGGCCACCAAAGGGGCCACCAAAGTAGAAAAATGGGGTATGAACTGCCTGTAATAATTTATGAATCCTAAGAAGCGTTGCACCGCCTTCAAGGAATGAGGTTCGGACCATTGCAGGACAGCAGAGAGCTTCGCAGGATCCATAGCCAGACCCTCTTGTGAGATAATGTAACCCAAAAAAGGCAATGAGGACTGCTCGAATACACATTTCTCGAGTTTAGCAAACAATGAGTGCTCCCTTAAACGGGAAAGGACACGAACGACATCCTGACGATGAGTCTCCAGATCAGGAGAAAAAATCAGGATGTCGTCCAGATACACCACTACTGAGGATAACAGTAAATCCCTGAACACATCGTTTACGAAGTCCTGAAATACTGCGGGTGCATTACATAACCCAAAAGGCATGACGAGGTATTCATAGTGACCGTCTCGGGTGTTAAAAGCGGTCTTCCATTCGTCACCCTTTCGAATTCGTACCAAGTTATACGCACCCCGCAGATCCAACTTCGTAAAAACTTGAGCTCCTCTCAGTCTGTCAAAGAGCTCCGAAATTAAAGGTAATGGGTATTTGTTCTTTATTGTGATTGCGTTGAGACCCCTGTAATCTATGCAGGGACGCAAATCACCCTCTTTCTTCCGAACAAAGAAAAACCCAGCTCCCGCGGGAGAGACAGACTTACGAATGAACCCCTTCTCTAAGCTCTCTCTTATATAGGTCGACATGGCCTCCGACTCAGGTATCGACAGGGGGTAAACCCTGCCTTTAGGTGGAACCGAACCTGGGATAAGGTCTATGGCACAGTCATACGGCCTATGGGGTGGAAGAACCTCAGCACCCTGTTTGGAGAACACGTCAGCGAAATCCAAATAGGGTGTAGGTATGGGAGAGAGATCAGTTGATGCAACCGCAACGACCTTAGGTGGTAAGGGAAGACATCGGGATTGACATTTCGAACCCCAACTAATAATGCTGTCAGACTCCCAGTCAATGTGAGGAGCATGAGTCCGAAGCCATGGAAGACCCAGAAGGACGTCGTCTATACCCTCAGGCAAAACAAGAAAAGAAATCTCCTCTATGTGACCCTGAGACAGGGAAAGGCGCAAGGGAACTGTCCTCAATGTAATGGAGTCAGACAACATAGTTCCATTAACAACACGGACAGGAATAGGCGCCTCTAACATGATAGAGGGAATATTGTGTCCCTTTACAAATCCTGAGGACACAAAAATCCCGTCAGCTCCGGAATCCACAAAAGCCATAATAGGCCATGTATTCTCAGATAACGAGAGCTGACCTGGGATACAACACTTAGAGGGTGCAGAAGACGTCTCTAGTAACCCCCCTCTAATGGTTACTAGACCAGGGAGTTTCCCTGACGACTAGGACACTTGTTGGCATAGTGCCCAGCCTGACGACATACGTAACATATAGGAGGACCAGACTTGCGTAATCTGGAGAACGTATGACCTAACTCCATAGGAGTGGGAGATGTTTCAGATGCTGAGGAAGATGGTAGTGGACCCTCAACAACTGGAATAGCCCGATGCTTAGGGCGTGAGGAAGAGACCTCGAGTCTACGTTCCTTATGGCGTACATCGATCCTCGTTGCTACTGTGATCAAGTCCTCCAGAGAAGCAGGGACCTCACGAGTAGCAAGGGCATCCTTGACATAGCCTGCCAACCCTCTCCAGAAGATAGGAATCAACACCTTCTCTGGCCAATCTAGTTCTGCCACCAGAGTTCTAAAAGCAATGGCATAAGAACTAGTGGATAACGAACCCTGAGATAGATCTAACAGTCTCAGGACCGCATCATGGGTAACCTGCGGACCCATGAATACCGCCTTAAGAGCATCAAGAAAGTCTTGATGTCTCAGAGTAACCACATCAGAGCGCTCCCATAGGGGAGTCGCCCATTCTAAGGCTTTGTCCTGAAGTAAGGAGATGATAAAGCCTACTCTGGACCTCTCCGTAGAGAAGCGAGAAGAGTTGACCTCTAGGTGTATCTGACACTGACTAATGAAACCACGACATGATCTGGCATCGCCAGAATATCTGTTTGGCAGAGCAAGTCGAGGATCATGTGCAGATGTCACCATGGTCTGAGGTTTATCCTCTATACTCTTGAGCCGTGACTCAAGTACTTGTATGTAACGGTGTAACTGCTGATATTCTGCCATAACTGCCAGACTCTTGGCTCAGTCCTAATGTTACGGGGGGCTGTCTGATAATAACCGAAAGGAGTATCAGACAGTCAGGGTCCACCGTGCAAAGACTTTGCTGCAGACTATGGCAGAGTGCAATACCTCTGTTAACTCACAGAAGGGTATAATAAGTAAGTAAAGCAATTCCTCCCTTACTTGGAGGGTGTGTGGAATGATCTCTGTTAATAATCACAGAGACAAAGGCAATGTGTGCGAAATGGCACCTACCTAGGTCCGCTCTTCTAGTGGTGCAAAAGAGACGAAGAGCAGCGTAAGCCGCACAAAGCTCCTACCTGCGTTCGCTCCACTAGTGTGCGAGGACACGAACCACTAGATATGGCACCTGCCTAGGTCCGCTCTTCTAGTGGTGCAAAAGAGACGAACAGCAGCGTAAGCCGCACAAAGCTCCTACCTCTGTTCGCTCCCCTAGTGTGCGAGGATACGAACAACTGCCAGACGCAGTATAAGGAACGTTACCCTAGCGGCAACGTCCACCTACGAGTAGAATCACAAGGCCCAGCCAGACCATGTGCCTCAGGCACCTGCCTATGTCCGCTCCCCTAAGAGGTAAGGATACGGACAGCAGCCGAAGCTGTAAGGTATAAGAACGCTACCCTGCCGGTAGCGCTCACCTAGCATAGACAGAGGAATGCCTAGAGGAACACGCACAGAGCGTCTACTCATATGCATGAACCAAGAGGACTGAGCACCATGCGGCGTGTGTCAGGGTCTTATATAGACTCTGTGCCTCATCCAAGATGGAGGACACCAGAGCCAATCCGCTGCCAGAACGACAGGAGTGACGTCATGCTGGCCTATCACCGAGCAAGACGTCATAAGCACATGACCAGCGACCAATCGGCATAGAAGGTGTCAGAGACATGTGACCTCGTGTCAGCGATGATGTCACCCGCACATGTGCAATGGCTCCAAGATAGGACTTAGTCTCCGGCGCTCGCACATGTGCAGTAGCAAGAAATCTGGACTTAGTCTCCAGCGCTCGCACATGTGCAGTAGCAAGAAATCTGGACATCGTTTCCAGCGCTCGCTTATGTGCAGTAGCAAGAAACCTGGACATAGTCTCGTGTTACACGTCGTGGCTCTCTTATTGCAAGGAATGAGGTGGTCCCCCATTCCTTGTCTGCCACGAGCCCTCCTGCTCAGCAGCGCCAAAGGTCTGGGAGACTGCAGGAGTTGCCTTTTCAGAGACACAGCAGAAGGGTGACACCTAGTGGTTCTCCCCTTGCAAGGAATGGAGCGGTCTCCCATCCCTTGCCTGCCACGAGCTCTCCTGCTCAGCATCACGGAGGCTCTGGGAGGTTGTGCAGTGTGCAAAGAATAGATGCTCAGGGAAGCAGCAAGACTTTCCATGTCTCTGCACATTGTGAAACCGGGGATCCCGCCTTTATGACCCAGAGGCAGGAAGATGAGCATGTGCTCCACGTGACGTCTTCTGATTCGCTCACTGATATCACACGGCCCGATGATGAGGCTGGTGATGTGCTGAATCCTGACTGGCTGGGCCAGGACGTCACGAATCCTGATTGGGTCACGCCCGTCTTGCGCCCGCCCTTGGGTGGAGCTACACCTCCTTAAAAGCTCCCCCTGCAATCATGGCGGCGCGCGACCGTCCTTCTATGTTTGGATGTCTGGCAGCGTGCTGCCACGCCACTGCTCAGGCACGATTGTCTTTTGTGGGCTTTGCCCTTGCTGCTCAGGCAGCACCTAGTTTGCAGGTCTTGCCCCTGCCTTGCTGCTCCGGCAGTATCCCGTTTAGCAGGCTGTGTTTGTGTCCCAGGTGAGCTCCTCGAGTCTCTGTCGGACTCACTTGGTTTCTGAAGCACACGTGCGTGGGCACCTCTGTGCTACCCCCGTGCCATATTCCTGTGACTCCCGCTGGCACACATGTGTAGGCAGTTCTGTGCGTCCCCGTGCAACAGGTACACCGTACGAGAAGCCCCGAGCCATACAACCCTCACGGGTGAGGGCGGACCGGTGTACATAGATCGTCTGTGACATTCCAGACGATCACTAGCAGCAACCCGCTCACTCTTTCCTGACCATAGCAGCGGTCCCTTACACCGCACAGTGGACCTTGACCGGCGTAAGCTGTCCATTTCCCATCTTGGCACGCTTCCCCGGGTCCCCCTCGTAACAGTCTCCAGTGCTCGCAGCAACCGTAACAGTACCTCCCCCTCAAGGGCCCCCCTCCCGGCGACGCAGGTAATCGGCAACTAAGTCGGGAGCATGGACAGCCTCCTCAGGCTCCCAAGAGCGATGTTCCGGGCCGTAACCCTCCCAATCTATCAAGAAGAACCTGCGCCCTCTAACCATCTTAGAACCAACTATGGCTCGTACCTCATAGCTAGAGCGAGAGGAATCAGAGGCAGGAGAGTGCACTTCACGAGCGTGAGGTAAAATAGCCGGCTTTAGCAGTGAGACATGGAATTTGTCATGAATCCTAAGATGGACGGGTAACTTCAATTGGTAGACTACAGGATTTACCTGTCGAAGAACCTCATAAGGACCCAGGAAGCGAGGAGCAAATTTGACAGAGCTCACTCTAAGTCTCACGTGTTTTGCAGAGAGCCACACAAAGTCCCCTGGAGAAAAGACAGGAGCTGGGCGACGAAACCGATCGGACACCGTCTTCATACGGTCCTTAGCTGCTTGGATCGACTCTTGAGTCCGATCCCAAACCTCTCTGGCATTAGTTGCCCAGTCGGCCACAAGAGGAGGAGGTGCAGCAGCGGGAAACGGTACCGGTACCCTAGGGTGTTGCCCATTATTGAGTACGAACGGTGTCTGCCCAGTGGCCTCAGCCAGCGAATTGTTAAGGGCAAATTCTGCCCAGGGTAGGAGGGAGGACCAGTTATCGTGGTTCTCAGCAACAAAGTGTCGAAGGTATATAATCATAGATTGATTGGTACGCTCAACTAAACCATTGGTCTCCGGATGGTATGCCGAAGAGAGATTCAACTCAATTTGCAGAAGGCTACAAAGATCTCGCCAGAAACGGGAAGCAAATTGCGGGCCTCTATCACAAATGATACGATCTGGCATCCCGTGAAGCCTAAAGACATGCTTGAGGAATAGTTTGACTAGTACCCTGGAAGATGGGATTCTTGATAACGGTACGAGATGAACCATCCGGGAGAAATGGTCCGTAATGACCCACACAAATCTATGTCCCTGTGAACATGGAAGATCACCCACAAAGTCCATGCCTACCACCTCCCATGGTCTATCTGGCACTGGTAAAGGATGCAAGAGCCCAGCCGGTCTCTGCCGTAATGGATGGTTGCGAGCACACGAGTAGCAGGAACCGACATATCTCTTGACGTGGCTGGCTAAGTGTGGCCACCAATACCACCTCTCCAGTAACTCTCGTGTCCGCCTAATACCAAAATGCCCACCCACCTTTGAGGTGTGGGCCCATGACAGTATATCATTCTGTCGATCAGGCGGAACAAAGGTCTTGCCCGGTGGGATTTGGTCTAACGTCACAGGGGAGAGCGTATGAAAAACCCTGGAGGGAAGGATAAGACGAGGTTCGTCAATCTCTTCCTGGGTAGAAAGCATAGAGCGAGACAGGGCGTCTGCCTTGTTATTCTTACTCCCAGACAGATAGTTGATGGAGAAGTGAAAGCGGGAGAAAAACAAGGACCAGCGGGCTTGGCGAGGATTCAGACGCTGAGCGGTTTGTAAGTACGTCAGATTCTTATGGTCTGTATAGACCTGGAAAGGATGTTTCACTCCTTCCAGCAAGTGACGCCACTCCTCCAAGGCTAATCTCAAGGCGAGCAGTTCCCTATCCCCAATGGTATAGTTTCTCTCTGCCGGTGAAAAGGTTTTAGCAAAGAAGAAACACGGCCTTTTTCTACCTGCACCGTTCTTTTGATACAAGACCGCACCAGCACCCACTGAAGAGGCATCAACCTCTAAGAGGAAGGGCTTACTCTCATCGGGTCTTTGAAAAACGGGAGCAGTTGAAAAGTGTCTTTTTACTGCCTCAAAATCCTGAGATGTCTCAGTAGACCAGGCTTTGGGATTAGCACCTTTCTTAGTCAAGGCCACCAAAGGGGCCACCAAAGTAGAAAAATGGGGTATGAACTGCCTGTAATAATTTATGAATCCTAAGAAGCGTTGCACCGCCTTCAAGGAATGAGGTTCGGACCATTGCAGGACAGCAGAGAGCTTCGCAGGATCCATAGCCAGGCCCTCTTGTGAGATAATGTAACCCAAAAAGGGCAATGAGGACTGCTCGAATACACATTTCTCGAGTTTAGCAAACAATGAGTGCTCCCTTAAACGGGAAAGGACACGAACGACATCCTGACGATGAGTCTCCAGATCAGGAGAAAAAATCAGGATGTCGTCCAGATACACCACTACTGAGGATAACAGTAAATCCCTGAACACATCGTTTACGAAGTCCTGAAATACTGCGGGTGCATTACATAACCCAAAAGGCATGACGAGGTATTCATAGTGACCGTCTCGGGTTTTAAAAGCGGTCTTCCATTCGTCACCCTTTCGAATTCGTACCAAGTTATACGCACCCCGCAGATCCAACTTCGTAAAAACTTGAGCTCCTCTCAGTCTGTCAAAGAGCTCCGAAATTAAAGGTAATGGGTATTTGTTCTTTATTGTGATTGCGTTGAGACCCCTGTAATCTATGCAGGGACGCAAATCACCCTCTTTCTTCCGAACAAAGAAAAACCCAGCTCCCGCGGGAGAGACAGACTTACGAATGAACCCCTTCTCTAAACTCTCTCTTATATAGGTCGACATGGCCTCCGACTCAGGTATCGACAGGGGGTAAACCCTGCCTTTAGGTGGAACCGAACCTGGGATAAGGTCTATGGCACAGTCATACGGCCTATGGGGTGGAAGAACCTCAGCACCCTGTTTGGAGAACACGTCAGCGAAATCCAGATAGGGTGTAGGTATGGGAGAGAGATCAGTAGATGCAACCGCAATGACCTTAGGTGGTAAGGGAAGACATCGGGACTGACATTTCGAACCCCAACTAATAATGCTGTCAGACTCCCAGTCAATGTGTTACGGGGGGCTGTCTGATAATAACCGAAAGGAGTATCAGACAGTCAGGGTCCACCGTGCAAAGACTTTGCTGCAGACTATGGCAGAGTGCAATACCTCTGTTAACTCACAGAAGGGTATAATAAGTAAGTAAAGCAATTCCTCCCTTACTTGGAGGGTGTGTGGAATGATCTCTGTTAATAATCACAGAGACAAAGGCAATGTGTGCGAAATGGCACCTACCTAGGTCCGCTCTTCTAGTGGTGCAAAAGAGACGAACAGCAGCGTAAGCCGCACAAAGCTCCTACCTGCGTTCGCTCCACTAGTGTGCGAGGACACGAACCACTAGATATGGCACCTGCCTAGGTCCGCTCTTCTAGTGGTGCAAAAGAGACGAACAGCAGCGTAAGCCGCACAAAGCTCATACCTCTGTTCGCTCCCCTAGTGTGCGAGGATACGAACAACTGCCAGACGCAGTATAAGGAACATTATCCTAGCGGCAACGTCCACCTACGAGTAGAATCACAAGGCCCAGCCAGACCATGTGCCTCAGGCACCTGCCTATGTCCGCTCCCCTAAGAGGTAAGGATACGGACAGCAGCCGAAGCTGTAAGGTATAAGAACGCTACCCTGCCGGTAGCGCTCACCTAGCATAGACAGAGGAATGCCTAGAGGAACACGCACAGAGCGTCTACTCATATGCATGAACCAAGAGGACTGAGCACCATGCGGCGTGTGTCAGGGTCTTATATAGACTCTGTGCCTCATCCAAGATGGAGGACACCAGAGCCAATCCGCTGCCAGAACGACAGGAGTGACGTCATGCTGGCCTATCACCGAGCAAGACGTCACAAGCACATGACCAGCGACCAATCGGCATAGAAGGTGTCAGAGACATGTGACCTCGTGTCAGCGATGATGTCACCCGCACATGTGCAATGGCTCCAAGATTGGACTTAGTCTCCGGCGCTCGCACATGTGCAGTAGCAAGAAATCTGGACTTAGTCTCCAGCGCTCGCACATGTGCAGTAGCAAGAAATCTGGACTTAGTCTCCAGCGCTCGCACATGTGCAGTAGCAAGAAATCTGGACATAGTCTCCAGTGCTCGCAGCAACCGTAACAGTACCTCCCCCTCAAGGGTCCCCCTCCCGGCGACGCAGGTAATTGGCAACTAAGTCGGGAGCATGGACAGCCTCCTCAGGCTCCCAAGTCCCAAGAGCGATGTTCCGGGCCATAGCCCTCCCAATCTATCAAGAAGAGCCTGCGCCCTCTAACCATCTTAGAACCAACTATGGCTCGTACCTCATAGCTAGAGCGAGAGGAATCAGAGGCAGGAGAGTGCACTTCACGAGCGTGAGGTAAAATAGCCGGCTTTAGCAGTGAGACATGGAATTTGTCATGAATCCTAAGATGGACAGGTAACTTCAATTGATAGACTACAGGATTTACCTGTCGAAGAACCTCATAAGGACCCAGGAAGCGAGGAGCAAATTTGACAGAGCTCACTCTAAGTCTCACGTGTTTTGCAGAGAGCCACACAAAGTCCCCTGGAGAAAAGACAGGGGCCGGGCGACAAAACCGATCGGACACCGTCTTCATACGGTCCTTAGCTGCTTGGATCGACTCTTGAGTCCGATCCCAAACCTCTCTGGCATTAGTTGCCCAGTCGGCCACAAGAGGAGGAGGTGCAGCAGCGGGAAACGGTACCGGTACCCTAGGGTGTTGCCCATTATTGAGTACGAACGGTGTCTGCCCAGTGGCCTCAGCCAGCGAATTGTTAAGGGCAAATTCTGCCCAGGGTAGGAGGGAGGACCAGTTATCGTGGTTCTCAGCAACAAAGTGTCGAAGGTATATAATCATAGATTGATTGGTACGTTCAACCAAACCATTAGTCTCCGGATGGTATGCCGAAGAGAGATTCAACTCAATTTGCAGAAGGCTACAAAGATCTCGCCAGAAACGGGAAGTAAATTGCGGGCCTCTATCACAAATGATACGATCTGGCATCCCGTGAAGTCTAAAGACATGCTTGAGGAATAGTTTGGCTAGTACCCTGGAAGATGGGATTCTCGATAACGGTGCGAGATGAACCATCCGGGAGAAATGGTCCGTAATGACCCACACAAATCTATGTCCCTGTGAACATGGAAGATCACCCACAAAGTCCATGCCTACCACCTCCCATGGTCTATCTGGCACTGGTAAAGGATGCAAGAGCCCAGCCGGTCTCTGCCGTAATGGACGGTTGCGAGCACACGAGTAGCAGGAACCGACATATCTCTTGACGTGGCTGGCTAAGTGTGGCCACCAATACCACCTCTCCAGTAACTCTCGTGTCCGCCTAATACCAAAATGCCCACCCACCTTTGAGGTGTGGGCCCATGACAGTATATCATTCTGTCGATCAGGCGGAACAAAGGTCTTGCCCAGTGGGATTTGGTCTAACGTCACAGGGGAGAGCGTATGAAAAACCCTGGAGGGAAGGATAAGACGAGGTTCGTCAATCTCTTCCTGGGTAGAAAGCATAGAGCGAGACAGGGCGTCTGCCTTGTTATTCTTACTCCCAGACAAATAGTTGATGGAGAAGTGAAAGCGGGAGAAAAACAAGGACCAGCGGGCTTGGCGAGGATTCAGACGCTGAGCGGTTTGTAAGTACGTCAGATTCTTATGGTCTGTATAGACCTGGAAAGGATGTTTCGCTCCTTCCAGCAAGTGACGCCACTCCTCCAAGGCTAATCTCAAGGCGAGCAGTTCCCTATCCCCAATGGTATAGTTTCTCTCTGCCGGTGAAAAGGTTTTAGCAAAGAAGAAACACGGCCTTTTTCTACCTGCACCGTTCTTTTGATACAAGACCGCACCAGCACCCACTGAAGAGGCATCAACCTCTAAGAGGAAGGGCTTACTCTCATCGGGTCTTTGAAGAACGGGAGAAGTTGAAAAGTGTCTTTTTACTGCCTCAAAAGCCTGAGATGTCTCAGTAGACCAGGCTTTGGGATTAGCACCTTTCTTAGTCAAGGCCACCAAAGGGGCCACCAAAGTAGAAAAATGGGGTATGAACTGCCTGTAATAATTTATGAATCCTAAGAAGCGTTGCACCGCCTTCAAGGAATGAGGTTCGGACCATTGCAGGACAGCAGAGAGCTTCGCAGGATCCATAGCCAGACCCTCTTGTGAGATAATGTAACCCAAAAAAGGCAATGAGGACTGCTCGAATACACATTTCTCGAGTTTAGCAAACAATGAGTGCTCCCTTAAACGGGAAAGGACACGAACGACATCCTGACGATGAGTCTCCAGATCAGGAGAAAAAATCAGGATGTCGTCCAGATACACCACTACTGAGGATAACAGTAAATCCCTGAACACATCGTTTACGAAGTCCTGAAATACTGCGGGTGCATTACATAACCCAAAAGGCATGACGAGGTATTCATAGTGACCGTCTCGGGTGTTAAAAGCGGTCTTCCATTCGTCACCCTTTCGAATTCGTACCAAGTTATACGCACCCCGCAGATCCAACTTCGTAAAAACTTGAGCTCCTCTCAGTCTGTCAAAGAGCTCCGAAATTAAAGGTAATGGGTATTTGTTCTTTATTGTGATTGCGTTGAGACCCCTGTAATCTATGCAGGGACGCAAATCACCCTCTTTCTTCCGAACAAAGAAAAACCCAGCTCCCGCGGGAGAGACAGACTTACGAATGAACCCCTTCTCTAAGCTCTCTCTTATATAGGTCGACATGGCCTCCGACTCAGGTATCGACAGGGGGTAAACCCTGCCTTTAGGTGGAACCGAACCTGGGATAAGGTCTATGGCACAGTCATACGGCCTATGGGGTGGAAGAACCTCAGCACCCTGTTTGGAGAACACGTCAGCGAAATCCAAATAGGGTGTAGGTATGGGAGAGAGATCAGTTGATGCAACCGCAACGACCTTAGGTGGTAAGGGAAGACATCGGGATTGACATTTCGAACCCCAACTAATAATGCTGTCAGACTCCCAGTCAATGTGAGGAGCATGAGTCCGAAGCCATGGAAGACCCAGAAGGACGTCGTCTATACCCTCAGGCAAAACAAGAAAAGAAATCTCCTCTATGTGACCCTGAGACAGGGAAAGGCGCAAGGGAACTGTCCTCAATGTAATGGAGTCAGACAACATAGTTCCATTAACAACACGGACAGGAATAGGCGCCTCTAACATGATAGAGGGAATATTGTGTCCCTTTACAAATCCTGAGGACACAAAAATCCCGTCAGCTCCGGAATCCACAAAAGCCATAATAGGCCATGTATTCTCAGATAACGAGAGCTGACCTGGGATACAACACTTAGAGGGTGCAGAAGACGTCTCTAGTAACCCCCCTCTAATGGTTACTAGACCAGGGAGTTTCCCTGACGACTAGGACACTTGTTGGCATAGTGCCCAGCCTGACGACATACGTAACATATAGGAGGACCAGACTTGCGTAATCTGGAGAACGTATGACCTAACTCCATAGGAGTGGGAGATGTTTCAGATGCTGAGGAAGATGGTAGTGGACCCTCAACAACTGGAATAGCCCGATGCTTAGGGCGTGAGGAAGAGACCTCGAGTCTACGTTCCTTATGGCGTACATCGATCCTCGTTGCTACTGTGATCAAGTCCTCCAGAGAAGCAGGGACCTCACGAGTAGCAAGGGCATCCTTGACATAGCCTGCCAACCCTCTCCAGAAGATAGGAATCAACACCTTCTCTGGCCAATCTAGTTCTGCCACCAGAGTTCTAAAAGCAATGGCATAAGAACTAGTGGATAACGAACCCTGAGATAGATCTAACAGTCTCAGGACCGCATCATGGGTAACCTGCGGACCCATGAATACCGCCTTAAGAGCATCAAGAAAGTCTTGATGTCTCAGAGTAACCACATCAGAGCGCTCCCATAGGGGAGTCGCCCATTCTAAGGCTTTGTCCTGAAGTAAGGATATGATAAAGCCTACTCTGGACCTCTCCGTAGAGAAGCGAGAAGAGTTGACCTCTAGGTGTATCTGACACTGACTAATGAAACCACGACATGATCTGGCATCGCCAGAATATCTGTTTGGCAGAGCAAGTCGAGGATCATGTGCAGATGTCACCATGGTCTGAGGTTTATCCTCTATACTCTTGAGCCGTGACTCAAGTACTTGTATGTAACGGTGTAACTGCTGATATTCTGCCATAACTGCCAGACTCTTGGCTCAGTCCTAATGTTACGGGGGGCTGTCTGATAATAACCGAAAGGAGTATCAGACAGTCAGGGTCCACCGTGCAAAGACTTTGCTGCAGACTATGGCAGAGTGCAATACCTCTGTTAACTCACAGAAGGGTATAATAAGTAAGTAAAGCAATTCCTCCCTTACTTGGAGGGTGTGTGGAATGATCTCTGTTAATAATCACAGAGACAAAGGCAATGTGTGCGAAATGGCACCTACCTAGGTCCGCTCTTCTAGTGGTGCAAAAGAGACGAAGAGCAGCGTAAGCCGCACAAAGCTCCTACCTGCGTTCGCTCCACTAGTGTGCGAGGACACGAACCACTAGATATGGCACCTGCCTAGGTCCGCTCTTCTAGTGGTGCAAAAGAGACGAACAGCAGCGTAAGCCGCACAAAGCTCCTACCTCTGTTCGCTCCCCTAGTGTGCGAGGATACGAACAACTGCCAGACGCAGTATAAGGAACGTTACCCTAGCGGCAACGTCCACCTACGAGTAGAATCACAAGGCCCAGCCAGACCATGTGCCTCAGGCACCTGCCTATGTCCGCTCCCCTAAGAGGTAAGGATACGGACAGCAGCCGAAGCTGTAAGGTATAAGAACGCTACCCTGCCGGTAGCGCTCACCTAGCATAGACAGAGGAATGCCTAGAGGAACACGCACAGAGCGTCTACTCATATGCATGAACCAAGAGGACTGAGCACCATGCGGCGTGTGTCAGGGTCTTATATAGACTCTGTGCCTCATCCAAGATGGAGGACACCAGAGCCAATCCGCTGCCAGAACGACAGGAGTGACGTCATGCTGGCCTATCACCGAGCAAGACGTCACAAGCACATGACCAGCGACCAATCGGCATAGAAGGTGTCAGAGACATGTGACCTCGTGTCAGCGATGATGTCACCCGCACATGTGCAATGGCTCCAAGATTGGACTTAGTCTCCGGCGCTCGCACATGTGCAGTAGCAAGAAATCTGGACTTAGTCTCCAGCGCTCGCACATGTGCAGTAGCAAGAAATCTGGACTTAGTCTCCAGCGCTCGCACATGTGCAGTAGCAAGAAATCTGGACATAGTCTCCAGTGCTCGCAGCAACCATAACACAATGTGAGGAGCATGAGTCCGAAGCCATGGGAGACCCAGAAGGACGTCGTCTATACCCTCAGGCAAAACAAGAAAAGAAATCTCCTCTATGTGACCCTGAGACAGGGAAAGGCGCAAGGGAACTGTCCTCAATGTAATGGAGTCAGACAACATAGTTCCATTAACAACACGGACAGGAATAGGCGCCTCTAACATGATAGAGGGAATATTGTGTCCCTTTACAAATCCTGAGGACACAAAAGTCCTGTCAGCTCCGGAATCCACAAAAGCCATAATAGGCCATGTATTCTCAGATAACGAGAGCTGACCTGGGATACAACACTTAGAGGGTGCAGAAGACGTCTCTAGTAACCCCCCTCTAATGGTTACTAGACCAGGGAGTTTCCCTGACGACTAGGACACTTGTTGGCATAGTGCCCAGCCTGACGACATACGTAACATATAGGAGGACCAGACTTGCGTAGTCTGGAAAATTTATGACCTAACTCCATAGGAGTGGGAGATGTTTCAGATGCTGAGGAAGATGGTAGTGGACCCTCAACAACTGGAATAGCCCGATGCTTAGGGCCTGAGGAAGAGACCTCGAGTCTACGTTCCTTATGGCGTACATCGATCCTCGTTGCTACTGTGATCAAGACCTCCAGAGAAGCAGGGACCTCACGAGTAGCAAGAGCATCCTTGACATAGCCTGCCAACCCTCTCCAGAAGATAGGAATCAACACCTTCTCTGGCCAATCTAGTTCTGCCACCAGAGTTCTAAAAGCAATGGCATAAGAACTAGTGGATAACAAACCCTGAGATAGATCTAACAGTCTCGGGGCCGCATCATGGGTAACCTGCGGACCCATGAATACTGCTTTAAGAGCATCAAGAAAGTCTTGATGTCTCAGAGTAACCAGATCAGAGCGCTCCCATAGGGGAGTCGCCCATTCTAAGGCTTTGTCCTGAAGTAAGGAGATGATAAAGCCTACTCTGGACCTCTCCGTAGAGAAGCGAGAAGAGTTGACCTCTAGGTGTATCTGACACTGACTAATGAAACCACGACATGATCTGGCATCGCCAGAATATCTGTTTGGCAGAGCAAGTCGAGGATCATGTGCAGATGTCACCATGGTCTGAGGTTTATCCTCTATACTCTTGAGCCGTGACTCAAGTACTTGTATGTAACGGTGTAACTGCTGATATTCTGCCATAACTGCCAGACCCTTGGCTCAGTCCTAATGTTACGGGGGGCTGTCTGATAATAACCTAAAGGAGTATCAGACAGTCAGGGTCCACCGTGCAAAGACTCTGCTGCAGACTATGGCAGAGTGCAATACCTCTGTTAACTCACAGAAGGATATAATAGGTAAGTAAAGCAATTCCTCCCTTACTTGGAGGGTGTGTGGAATGATCTGTTAATAATCACAGAGACAAAGGCGATGTGTGTGAAATGGCACCTACCTAGGTCCGCTCTTCTAGTGGTGCAAAAGAGACGAACAGCAGCGTAAGCCGCACAAAGCTCCTTCCTCTGTTCGCTCCCCTAGTGTGCGAGGATACGAACAACTGCCAGACGCAGTATAAGGAACGTTACCCTAGCGGCAACGTCCACCTACGAGTCGAATCACAAAGCCCAGCCAGACCATGTGCCTCAGGCACCTGCCTATGTCCGCTCCCCTAAAAGGTAAGGATACGGACAGCAGCCGAAGCTGTAAGGTATAAGAACGCTACCCTGCCGGTAGCGCTCACCTAGCATAGACAGAGGAATGCCTAGAGGAACGCGCACAGAGCGTCTACTCTTATGCATGAACCAAGAGGACTGAGCGCCATGCGGCGTGTGTCAGGGTCTTATATAGACTCTGTGCCTCATCCAAGATGGAGGACACCAGAGCCAATTCGCTGCCAGAACGACAGGAGTGACGTCATGCTGGCCTATCACCGAGCAAGGCGTCACAAGCACATGACCAGCGACCAATCGGCATAGAACGTGTCAGAGACATGTGACCTCGTGTCAGCGATGATGTCACCCGCACATGTGCAATGGCTCCAAGATAGGACTTAGTCTCCGGCGCTCGCACATGTGCAGTAGCAAGAAATCTGGACTTAGTCTCCAGCGCTCGCACATGTGCAGTAGCAAGAAATCTGGACTTGGTCTCCAGCGCTCGCACATGTGCAGTAGCAAGAAATCTGGACATAGTCTTCAGTGCTCGCACATGTGCAGTAGCAAGAAATCTGGACATAGTCTCCAGTGCTCGCAGCAACCGTAACAGAGAGTCTCCCTTTTTTCCAAAAATTGGACCACACATACCACTTCAGTGGCATCACTTGTGCCCCATTTGCAAACTGGACATGTTAATTTGCATCAAGCACATTCAAAAATATGCCAGCCTTAACTGTCCCCAGGATGACACCGGGGTAGGTAGCAAAATCCTTGCTGAACCATGACTTGTTCATCTTGGCTCATTTTTAAAAACAGAGTAAGGGGACTCCAAGCAGAGTCTACCTTTTTTTGCAAAAATTGGGCCACACACACCATTTTGGTGGCATCACTTGTGCCCCAGTTGCAAACTGGACATGTTGATTTGCATCAAGCACATTCAAAAATACGCCAGCCTTAACTGTCCCCAGGATGACACCGGGGTAGGTAGCAAAGTCCTTGCTGAACCATGACTTGTTCATCTTGGCTCAATTTTAAAAACACAGCAAGAGGACTCCAAGCAGAGTCTCCCTTTTTTCCAAAACATGGGCCACACCCTCCACTTCAGTGGCATCATTTAAACCCCAGTTGCAAACTGGACATGTTGATTTGCATCAAGCATATTCAAAAATACGCCAGCCTTAACTGTCCCCAGGATTACACCGGGGTAGAAAGCAAAGTTCTTGCTGAACCATGACTTGTTCATCTTGGCTCATTTTTAAAAACACAGCAAGGAGACTCCAAGAAGAGTCTCCCTTTTTTCCAAAAATTCGGCCATACACACCACTTCAGTGGCATCACTTGTGCCCCAGTTGCAACTGGACATGTTGATTTGCATCAAGCACATTTAAAAATATGCCAGCCTTAACTGTCCCCAGGATGACACCGGGGTAGGTAGCAAAGTCCTTGCTGAACCATGACTTGTTCATCTTGTCTCATTTTTAAAAACACAGCAAGGGAACTCCAAGCAGAGTCTCCCTTTTTTCCAAAAAGTGAGCAACACACACCACTTCAGTGGCATCACTTGTGCCCCAGTTGCAAACCGGACATGTTGACTTGCATCAAGCACATTCAAAAATACGCCAGCCTTAACTGTCTCTAGGATGACACTGCGGTAAGTAGCAAATTACTTCCTGAAACATGACTTGTTCATCTTGGCTCATTTTTAAAACACAGCAAGGGGACTCCAAGCAGAGTCTCCCTTTTTTAAAAAAAATTGGGCAACACACACTACTCCAGAGGCATCACATGTGCCCCAGTTGCAACTGGACATGTTGATTTGCATAAAGCACATTTAAAAATATGCCAGCCTTAACTGTCCACAGGATGACACCGGGGTAGGTAGCAAAGTCCTTGCTGAACCATGACTTGTTCATCTTGTCTCATTTTTAAAAACACAGCAAGGGGACTCCAAGCAGAGTCTCCCTTTTTTCCAAAAATTGGGCCACACATACCACTTCAGTGGCATCACTTGTGCCCCAGTTGCAAACTGGACATGTTGACTTGCATCAAGCACATTCAAAAATACGCCAGCCTTAACTGTACCTAGGATGACACTAAGGTAGGTAGCAACTTACTTGCTGAACCATGACTTGTTCATCTTGGCTCATTTTTAAAAACACAGCAAGGAGACTCCAAGCAGAGTCTCCTTTTTTTCCAAAAATTAGGCCACACACCACTTTAATGGCATCATTTGTGCCCCGGTTGCAAACTGGACATGATGATTTGCATCAAGCACATTCAAAAATACGCTAGCCTTAACTGTCCCCAGGATGACACCGGGGTGGGTAGCAAAGTCCTTGCTGAACCAGGACTTGTTCATCTTGTCTCATTTTTAAAAACACAGCAAGGGTACTCCAAGCAGAGTCTCCCTTTTTTCCAAAAATTGGGCCACACACACTACTCCAGAGGCATCACTTGTGCCCCAGTTGCAAACTGGACATGTTAATTTGCATCAAGCACATTCAAAAATATGCCAGCCTTAACTGTCCCCAGGATGACACCGGGGTAGGTAGCAAAATCCTTGCTGAACCATGACTTGTTCATCTTGGCTCATTTTTAAAAACAGAGTAAGGGGACTCCAAGCAGAGTCTACCTTTTTTTGCAAAAATTGGGCCACACACACCATTTTGGTGGCATCACTTGTGCCCCAGTTGCAAACTGGACATGTTGATTTGCATCAAGCACATTCAAAAATACGCCAGCCTTAACTGTCCCCAGGATGACACCGGGGTAGGTAGCAAAGTCCTTGCTGAACCATGACTTGTTCATCTTGGCTCAATTTTAAAAACACAGCAAGGGGACTCCAAGCAGAGTCTCCCTTTTTTCCAAAACATGGGCCACACCCTCCACTTCAGTGGCATCATTTAAACCCCAGTTGCAAACTGGACATGTTGATTTGCATCAAGCATATTCAAAAATACGCCAGCCTTAACTGTCCCCAGGATTACACCGGGGTAGAAAGCAAAGTTCTTGCTGAACCATGACTTGTTCATCTTGGCTCATTTTTAAAAACACAGCAAGGAGACTCCAAGAAGAGTCTCCCTTTTTTCCAAAAATTCGGCCATACACACCACTTCAGTGGCATCACTTGTGCCCCAGTTGCAACTGGACATGTTGATTTGCATCAAGCACATTTAAAAATATGCCAGCCTTAACTGTCCCCAGGATGACACCGGGGTAGGTAGCAAAGTCCTTGCTGAACCATGACTTGTTCATCTTGTCTCATTTTTAAAAACACAGCAAGGGAACTCCAAGCAGAGTCTCCTTTTTTTTCCAAAAAGTGAGCAACACACACCACTTCAGTGGCATCACTTGTGCCCCAGTTGCAAACCGGACATGTTGACTTGCATCAAGCACATTCAAAAATACGCCAGCCTTAACTGTCTCTAGGATGACACTGCGGTAAGTAGCAAATTACTTCCTGAAACATGACTTGTTCATCTTGGCTCATTTTTAAAACACAGCAAGGGGACTCCAAGCAGAGTCTCCCTTTTTTAAAAAAAATTGGGCAACACACACTACTCCAGAGGCATCACATGTGCCCCAGTTGCAACTGGACATGTTGATTTGCATCAAGCACATTTAAAAATATGCCAGCCTTAACTGTCCCCAGGATGACACCGGGGTAGGTAGCAAAGTCCTTGCTGAACCATGACTTGTTCATCTTGTCTCATTTTTAAAAACACAGCAAGGGGACTCCAAGCAGAGTCAGCCTTTTTTCCAAAAATTGGGCCACACATACCACTTCAGTGGCATCACTTGTGCCCCAGTTGCAAACTGGACATATTGACTTGCATCAAGCACATTCAAAAATACGCCAGCCTTAACTGTACCTAGGATGACACTAAGGTAGGTAGCAACTTACTTGCTGAACCATGACTTGTTCATCTTGGCTCATTTTTAAAAACACAGCAAGGAGACTCCAAGCAGAGTCTCCTTTTTTTCCAAAAATTAGGCCACACACCACTTTAATGGCATCATTTGTGCCCCGGTTGCAAACTGCACATGATGATTTGCATCAAGCACATTCAAAAATACGCTAGCCTTAACTGTCCCCAGGATGACACCGGGGTGGGTAGCAAAGTCCTTGCTGAACCAGGACTTGTTCATCTTGTCTCATTTTTAAAAACACAGCAAGGGTACTCCAAGCAGAGTCTCCCTTTTTTCCAAAAATTGGGCCACACACACTACTCCAGAGGCATCACTTGTGCCCCAGTTGCAAACTGGACATGTTGACTTGCATCAAGCACATTCAAAAATACGGCAGCCTTACCTGTCCCTAGGATGACACTGGGGTATGAAGCAAATTACTTGCTGAACCATTACTTGTTTATTTTGGCTCATTTTTAAAAACACAGCAAGGGGACTCCAAGCAGAGTCTCCCTTTTTTAAAAAATATTGGGCAACACACACTACTCCAGAGGCATCACATGTGCCCCAGTTGCAAACTGGACTAGAGTTGAGCGCGGTTCGTGGTTCGTGGTTCTCCAGTTCGCGGCTCGAGTGATTTTTGGGCTGTTCGAGATCGAACTAGAACTCGAGCTTTTTGCTAAAAGCTCGATAGTTCTAGATACGTTCGAGAACGGTTCTAGCAGCAAAAAGCAGGGCTTTTTACAGCTACAGTGAGCAGGAGCCATCGCTGGCAGCCTGCCACAAGCTGGTAACCAAGATAAACATCGGGTATCCAAGCAAAGCGCTTTGGTTAGTAACCCGATGTTTATCTTAGTTACGTGCAGGAAGCCCACACTTTCCCGCTCAGCTCGCTCCACCCCCTCCTGCCCGCGGCATGTACACATACATACACATACACAAACACACACACACACACATCCACCCGCCCGCCCGCCCGCTCGCTCGCTCGCTCGGCTTACCTGCGGTGATGAAGTCCCGCCATCCCGACCTCAGCGCTGTCACTGTCCTCCATGGCCGCCGCTTGTCACATCACCTCTCGCTTCCGACCCGAGACTGACACTGGCGGTGACGTCACGGACCTCTCGCGATACTTGATGTGAAGGCGCCGGTCATTGACCTCAGTGACAGGGGCTGTCAGTGTGCTGGAGATCAGCGCAGGTAATGTACCTCGCTGACAGCAGCACTTGTCATGCCCTGCAGTGACCTGGGCTGACCCATTGATGTTAGCTCAGGTCACTGCACTGCTCTCCCAGCCAATGGGGAACATCCTGCTCTTCATTGACTGGGACAGTGTGCATCGTCATGGCAACCCCTTGGATTTCACCAGACCTGGATTTGTTTTTCAATCTAATAAATTGGTTAAAGAGGGAATGTTTTGGGGAGTGTTTTTTCAAATAAAAATGTGTTTGTCGTGTATTTTTTTTTTATTACTGACTGGGTTGGTGATGTCGGGTATCTGATAGACGCCTGACCTCACCAACCCCAGGGCTTGATGCCAGGTGACATTACACATCTGGTATTAACCCCAAATATTACCCCGTTTGCCACCGCACCAGGGCGCGGGATGAGCTGGGGCGAAGCACCAGGATTGGCGCATCTAATGGATGCGCCACTTCTGGGGCGGCTGCGGCCTGCTATTTTTAGGCTGGGGAGATTCCAATAACCATGGACCTCCCTAGTCTGAGAATATCAGGCCCCAGCTGTCTGCTTTACCTTGGCTGGTGATCCAATTTTGGGGGACCCCTACGTGTTTTTTTTTTTTAATTATTTATTTAATTTAAAATAACAGCGTGGGGTGCCCTCAGTTTTGGATTACCAGCCAAGGTGAGGTTGCCAGCTGTGGTCTGCAGGCTGCAGCCGTCTGCTTTACCCTAGCTGGCTACAAAACTAGGGGGAACCCTATGTCATTTTTTTTTTCATTTTTTTGGCTAAATACAAAGCTAAGCACCCCTTAGTGCCACATGAAATGTACCAAAGGGTGTTCCACTTTTTCTCCATTTTTTTCTCCACTTTCTCTCCACTTTTTCTCCACTTTTTCTCCATTTTTTTCTCCACTTATTCTCCACTTTTTCTCCTCTTATTCTCCACTTTTTCTCCACTTTTTCTCCACTTTTTCTGCTCTTATTCTCCACTTTTTCTCCACTTTTTCTCCACTTTTTCTCCATTTTTTTCTCCACTTTTTCTCCACTTTTTTCTCCACTTTTTCTCCTCTTATGCTCCACTTTTTCTCCTCTTAATCTCCACTTTTTCTCCACTTTTTCTCCACTTTTTCTCCACTTTTTTCTCCACTTTTTCTCCTCTTATGCTCCACTTTTTCTCCACTTTTTCTCCACTTTTTCTCCACTTTCTCCACTTTTTCTCCACTTTTTCTCCACTTTTTCTCCTCTTATTCTCCACTTTTTCTCCACTTTTTCTCCACTTTTTCTCCATTTTTTTCTCCACTTTTTCTCCACTTTTTTCTCCACTTTTTCTCCTCTTATGCTCCACTTTTTCTCCTCTTAATCTCCACTTTTTCTCCACTTTTTCTCCACTTTTTCTCCACTTTTTTCTCCACTTTTTCTCCTCTTATGCTCCACTTTTTCTCCACTTTTTCTCCACTTTTTCTCCACTTTTTCTCCACTTTTTCTCCACTTTTTCTCCTCTTAATCTCCACTTTTTCTCCTCTTATGCTCCACTTTTTCTCCACTTTTTCTCCACTTTTTCTCCACGTTTTCTCCACTTTTTTCTCCACTTTTTCTCCTCTTATGCTCCACTTTTTCTCCACTTTTTCTCCACTTTTTCTCCACTTTTTCTCCACGTTTTCTCCACGTTTTCTCCACTTTTTTCTCCACTTTTTCTCCTCTTATGCTCCACTTTTTCTCCACTTTTTCTCCACTTTTTCTCCTCTTAATCTCCACTTTTTCTCCACTTTTTCTCCACTTTTTCTCCACTTTTTTCTCCACTTTTTCTCCACTTTTTCTCCTCTTATGCTCCACTTTTTCTCCACTTTTTCTCCACTTTTTCTCCACTTTTTCTCCTCTTATGCTCCACTTTTTCTCCACTTTTTCTCCACTTTTTCTCCTCTTATGCTCCACTTTTTCTCCACTTTTTCTCCACTTTTTTCTCCACTTTTTCTCCTCTTATGCTCCACTTTTTCTCCACTTTTTCTCCACTTTTTCTCCACTTTTTCTCCTCTTATGCTCCACTTTTTCTCCACTTTTTCTCCACTTTTTCTCCATTTTTTTCTCCACTTATTCTCCACCTTTTCTCCTCTTATTCTCCACTTTTTCTCCACTTTTTCTCCACTTTTTCTCCTCTTATTCTCCACTTTTTCTCCACTTTTTCTCCACTTTTTCTCCATTTTTTTCTCCACTTTCTCCACTTTTTCTCCACTTTTTTCTCCACTTTTTCTCCTCTTATGCTCCACTTTTTCTCCACTTTTTCTCCACTTTTTCTCCTCTTAATCTCCACTTTTTCTCCACTTTTTCTCCACTTTTTCTCCACTTTTTCTCCACTTTTTTCTCCACTTTTTCTCCACTTTTTCTCCTCTTATGCTCCACTTTTTCTCCACTTTTTTCTCCACTTTTTCTCCACTTTTTCTCCTCTTATGCTCCACTTTTTCTCCACTTTTTCTCCACTTTTTCTCCTCTTATGCTCCACTTTTTCTCCACTTTTTCTCCACTTTTTTCTCCACTTTTTCTCCTCTTATGCTCCACTTTTTCTCCACTTTTTCTCCACTTTTTCTCCTCTTATGCTCCACTTTTTCTCCACTTTTTCTCCACTTTTTCTCCATTTTTTTCTCCACTTATTCTCCACTTTTTCTCCTCTTATTCTCCACTTTTTCTCCACTTTTTCTCCTCTTATTCTCCACTTTTTCTCCACTTTTTCTCCACTTTTTCTCCATTTTTTTCTCCACTTTCTCCACTTTTTCTCCACTTTTTTCTCCACTTTTTCTCCTCTTATGCTCCACTTTTTCTCCTCTTAATCTCCACTTTTTCTCCACTTTTTCTCCACTTTTTCTCCACTTTTTTCTCCACTTTTTCTCCTCTTATGCTCCACTTTTTCTCCACTTTTTCTCCACTTTTTCTCCACTTTTTCTCCTCTTAATCTCCACTTTTTCTCCTCTTATGCTCCACTTTTTCTCCACTTTTTCTCCACTTTTTCTCCACTTTTTCTCCTCTTATGCTCCACTTTTTCTCCACTTTTTCTCCTCTTAATCTCCACTTTTTCTCCTCTTATGCTCCACTTTTTCTCCACTTTTTCTCCACTTTTTCTCCTCTTATGCTCCACTTTTTCTCCACTTTTTCTCCACTTTTTCTCCTCTTATGCTCCACTTTTTCTCCACTTTTTCTCCACTTTTTTCTCCACTTTTTCTCCTCTTATGCTCCACTTTTTCTCCACTTTTTCTCCACTTTTTCTCCACTTATGCTCCACTTTTTCTCCACTTTTTCTCCACTTTTTTCTCCACTTTTTCTCCTCTTAATCTCCACTTTTTCTCCACTTTTTCTCCACTTTTTCTCCACTTTTTCTCCACTTTTTCTCCACTTTTTTCTCCACTTTTTCTCCACTTTTTCTCCTCTTATGTTCCACTTATTCTCCACTTTTTCTCCACTTTTTCTCTACTTTTTCTATGGTCGGTCTACCCATTAGCTCTGCCATGCATAGTGTAGCTCTACACCTACTGCACATGTTACTTTATGATTGACATCTCTTTCGTACCAGAGCTGTCTAAGTCTACTCTGACCCCATATTTGTCATTACTATATTGTCCTTGTACTGTATTATGACATTTGTATCATGTGTTTCATTTCTTGCTGTGTTGCAATTTTTTTGCTGCATCCCAATTGTACCTCTACATTGTTCGAGTTTATGTTATTGTTCTCTCACTCTTATGTGATACTGATTATTGTCATTTTTCATGATTACATGCAGATAAGTCCAATCTGACGAAGGCTCAGGCCGAAACGTCATTTGTAACTTGTTTTGGACAAAAACATATATGCTTATGAAAAAAAAATTTTCTTAATACGGACCAATAAAGAGTGATTTTGCATTACTATCCGTTGTGACTTACTGACTTAGTCTGGGAGATATAGAGTGCCGAGGTTACTCACTAATTTTATCTATTATTACCTCTGAGCACCTATATACCAGTGAGCAGAGCTTCCTCTACAGTAGTTCTCCTGATTAGGCATGCCCTTACCTCATGAGCAGGGCATTGCAGCTTTGGTAGCAACCATTACGACATGGACTCTGCTGCTGTGGACCCGGGGAGAGTGAGTGCAGATTCATTGCACCCACACTCCTCACATGAAGGGTCCGCACTCCTAGAAAATGGGGGATACGTTCCCTGAGTGTCTCCCCCCCATATTCTAGACGGTCCAGAGTCGTCGTGGGACCCCTTTATTTTTTTTCTTACAATAAATTGGTGAAAGAGGAAATGTTTTGGGGACTGTTTTTTCAAATAAATTTCTTTTGTCGATTTTTTGTTTTTGTTAGTACTGACAGTTTATGATGTTGGGTATCTAATAGACGCCATGACATCACAAACTGCTGGGCTTGATCTCAGGTGACTTTACAGCTAGTATCAACCCGATTTATTACCCCGTTTGCCACTGCACCAGGGCACGGGATGAGCTGGGGTGAAGCGCCAGGATTGGCGCATCTAGTGGATGCGCCACGTCTGGGGTGCCTGCGGCCTGCTATTTTTAGGCTGTGAAGGCCCAATAACTATGGACCTTCCCACCCTGAGAATACCAGACCACAGCTGTCCGCTTTACCTTGGCTGGTGATCCAATTTGGGGGGTCCCCTACTTTTATTGTGTAATTATTAATATTTATAAAATAATTATAAAAAAGAGCCTGAGGGGACCTCCACATTGGATCCCCAACCACGGTAAAGCTGCCAGCTGTGGTTTTCAGGCTACAGCCGTCTGCTTTACCCTAGCTGGCTATCAAAAATGGGGGGACCCAACGTAATTTTTTTTTTTTAACTATTTTTTAAATAGAAAAAATTAATGGGCTTCCCTGTATTTTGATTGCCAACCAAGGTAACGGCAGGCAGATGGGGGTGGCAACCCATAGCTGTCTGCTTTATCTGCGCTGAGAATCAAAAATACCGCGGAGCGCTACGTCATTTTTTTAAAGATTTATTTTTACAGCACTGTGATGTCCAGCAATCAAAATACAGGGAAGCCCATTTTATTTTTAGTTATTTAAATAAATAATTAAAAAAAATATATGTTAGCTCCCACTGCATTTTTTGTATTGCTAGCTAAGGGTAATCCAAGCAGCTACTGGCTGCTAACCCCCACTGCTTGGTGTTACCTTCACTGGCAATGGAAAATCCAGGGAAGCATTTTTTTTTTTTTTTGCCAAAAAGCTACAAAAAAAGGACGTGAGCTTCGCCATATTTTTGTATGCTAGCCAGGTATAGCAGGCAGGTGCTGGAAGAGTTGGATACAGCGCCAGAAGATGGCGCTTCTATGAAAATGCCATTTTCTGAGGTGGCTGCAGACTGCAATTCGCAGCAGTGGGGCCCAGAAAGCTCAGGCCAACCGGTGGTGCGGATTCCAATCCCAGCTGCCTAGTTGTACCTGGCTGGACACAAAAATGGGGCAAAGCCTACGTCATTTGTTTTCTAATTATTTCATGAAATTCATGAAATAATAAAAAAAGGGCTTCCCTTTATTTTTGGTTCCCAGCCGGGTACAAATAGGCAACTGGGGGTTGGGGGCAGCCGTACCTGCCTGCTGTACCTGGCTAGCATACAAAAATATGGCGAAGCCACATAATTTTTTCAGGGGGCAAAAAACTTCTGCATACAGTCCTGGATGGAGTATGCTGAGCCTTGTAGTTCTGCAGCTGCTGTCTGTCTGTATGGAGAAGAGCAGACAGCAGCTGCAGAACTACAAGGCTCAGCATACTCCATCCAGGACTGCATGCAGAAGTTTTTTGCCCACCAAAAAAATGACGTGGGCTTCGCCATATTTTTGTATGCTAGCCAGGTACAGCTGGCAGCCACGGGCTGCCTCCAACCCCCAGTTGCCTATTTGTACCCGGCTGGGAACCAAAAATATAGGGAAGCCCGTTTTTTTTAATTATTTCACTTATTTCATGAAATAATTAAAAAACAAATGACGTGGGCTTCGCCCTATTTTTGTGTCCAGCCGGGTACAACTAGGCAGCTGGGGATTGGAATCCGCAGCACAGGTTAGCCCGAGGTTTGTGGGCGCCTCTGCTGCGGATTTCAGTCCGCAGCCGTCCCAGAAAATGGCGCTCTCATAGAAGCGCCATCATCTGGCGCTGTATCCAACTCTTCCAACAGCCCTGGAGCCGGGTGGCTTGTTGGGTAATCATGAGTTAATACTGGCTTTGTTTTACCAGCCAGTATTAAGCCAGAGATTCTTAATGTCAGGCACGTTTGACCCGGCCATTAAGAATCTCCAATAAAGGGTTAAAAAAAGACACCACACAGAGAAAAAATACTTTAATAGAAATAAATACACAGACACATTAGAGACTCCATCTTTATTACCCCCTGTCACCCCTCCACGATCCTGCTCTTCTGTCTTCTTTCTTTCTAGTGTAGTAGTAGTGACGATTGTAGTGAGGGGCATCACTTGGGGCTGGGGAACCTCCATCCTAACTACAATGCTCACTACAATCGGGAAGCAGCGTGCAGCCTTCACTCCGTGAGTGATCACTGCTGGCTGCTAGCGGTAACAGCGGTAACGCTGACAGACGCGTTACCATAGCAACGGTGCTCCCGGAGCCGCGGTTAGCGGTGACGTCACCGCTAACTGCGTTGCTATGGCAACGGTGATCTCCGTTAATGACCGGCTGTGTCAGCCGGTCCCTAACGGAACGGGGAGTCGACCGTGTGCTAGAGCATGTCGCCGGTACACGGCGATACACATATGTGCACCGTGTACCGGAGAGATGCACTCGCAGGTCCTACATGACGTGTCATAGTCATGTGACCAGTCTGTAGCCAATGAGATAATAGCCACGTGACTGGTCACATGGCTATTTTGACGTCACGATAGGTCCTGCTTCTCTGCTGGCAGTGCAGGTCACCGGGAGGATTCAGCGATCATCGGATGGAATAGCGGCAGGAGACAGAGTGCAGAAGGGATCGCGAGGACCGGTAAGTGTTATGGCAATGTTTATTAACTGTTTGTGTACATTTATAATGCATTTTTATGTGTTTGTGATTGCCTCCCATTATAGCCTATACGTTCGAGTTCGGTTCGTCGAACGTTCGACGAACCGAACTCGAACGGGACCCCCGTTCGGCGAACCGGCTTCGAGCCGAACCGGGACCGGTTCGCTCATCTCTAAACTGGACATGTTGACTTGCATCAAGCACATTCAAAAATACGGCAGCCTTACCTGTCCCTAGGATGACACTGGGGTAGGTAGCAAATTACTTGCTGAACCATGACTTGTTCATCTTGTCTCATTTTTAAAAACACAGCAAGGGGACTCCAAGCAGAGTCTCCCTTTTTCCAAAAATTGGGCCACACACACCACTTCAGTGGCATCACTTGTGCCCCAGTTGCAAACTGGACATGTTGACTTGCATCAAGCACATTCAAAAATACGCCAGCCTTAACTGTCTCTAGGATGACACTGCGGTAAGTAGCAAAGTCCTTGCTGAACCATGACTTGTTCATCTTGTCTCATTTTTAAAAACACAGCAAGGGGACTCCAAGCAGAGTCTCCCTTTTTTCGAAAAATTGGGCCACACATACCACTTCAGTGGCATCACTTGTGCCCCAGTTGCAAACTGGACATGTTGACTTGCATCAAGCACATTCAAAAATACGCCAGCCTTAACTGTACCTAGGATGACACTAAGGTAGGTAGCAACTTACTTGCTGAACCATGACTTGTTCATCTTGGCTCATTTTTAAAAACACAGCAAGGGGACTCCAAGCAGAGTCTCCCTTTTTTCCAAAAATTGGGCCACACACACCACTTCAGTGGCATCACTTGTGCCCCAGTTGCAAACTGGACATGTTGACTTGCATCAAGCACATTCAAAAATACGCCAGCCTTAACTGTCTCTAGGATGACACTGCGGTAAGTAGCAAAGTCCTTGCTGAACCATGACTTGTTCATCTTGTCTCATTTTTAAAAACACAGCAAGGAGACTCCAAGCAGAGTCTTTTTTTTTCCAAAAATTAGGCCACACACCACTTTAATGGCATCATTTGTGCCCCGGTTGCAAACTGGACATGATGATTTGCATCAAGCACATTCAAAAATACGCCAGCCTTAACTGTCCCCAGGATGACACCGGGGTGGGTAGCAAAGTCCTTGCTGAACCAGGACTTGTTCATCTTGTCTCATTTTTAAAAACACAGCAAGGGTACTCCAAGCAGAGTCTCCCTTTTTTCCAAAAATTGGGCCACACACACTACTCCAGAGGCATCACTTGTTCCCCAGTTGCAAACTGGACATGTTGACTTGCATCAAGCACATTCAAAAATACGGCAGCCTTACCTGTCCCTAGGATGACACTGGGGTATGTAGCAAATTACTTGCTGAACCATGACTTGTTCATTTTGGCTCATTTTTAAAAACACAGCAAGGGGACTCCAAGCAGAGTCTCCCTTTTTTAAAAAATATTGGGCAACACACACTACTCCAGAGGCATCACATGTGCCCCAGTTGCAAACTGGACATGTTGATTTGCATCAAGCACATTCAAAAATACGGCAGCCTTACCTGTCCCTAGGATGACACTGGGGTAGGTAGCAAATTACTTGCTGAACCATGACTTGTTCATCTTGTCTCATTTTTAAAAACACAGCAAGGGGACTCCAAGCAGAGTCTCCCTTTTTTCCAAAAATTGGGCCACACACACCACTTCAGTGGCATCACTTGTGCCCCAGTTGCAAACTGGACATGTTGACTTGCATCAAGCACATTCAAAAATACGCCAGCCTTAACTGTCCCTAGGATGACACTGGGGTAGGTAGCAAATTACTTGCTAAACCATGACTTGTTCATCTTGGCTCATTTTTAAAAACACAGCAAGGGGACTTCAAGCAGAGTTTCCCTTTTTTCCAATAATTTGGCCATACACACCACTTCAGTGGCATCACTTGTGCCCCAGTTGCAAACTGGACATGTTGATTTGCATCAAGCACATTCAACAATATGCCAGCCTTAACTGTCCCCAGGATGACACCGGGGAAGGTAGCAAAGTCCTTGCTGAACCATGGCTTGTTCATCTTGGCTCATTTTTAAAAACAGAGTAAGGGGACTCAAAGCAGAATCTCCCTTTTTTCAAAAACATCGGCCACACACACCATTTCAGTGGCATCACCTGTGCCCCAGTTGTAAACTGGACATTTTGATTTGCATCAAGCACATTCAAAAATACGCCAGCCTTAACTGTCCCCAGGATGACACCAGGGTGGGTAGCAAAGTCCTTGCTGAACCAGGACTTGTTCATCTTGGCTCATTTTTAAAAACACAGTAAGGGGACTCCAAGCAGAGTCTCCCTTTTTTCCAAAAATTGGGCCACACACACTACTCCAGAGGCATCACTTGTGCCCCAGTTGCAAACTGGACATGTTGACTTGCATCAAGCACATTCAAAAATACGGCAGCCTTACCTGTCCCTAGTATGACACTGGGGTAGGTAGCAAATTACTTGCTGAACCATGACTTGTTCATCTTGGCTCATTTTTAAAAACACAGCAAGGGGACTCCAAGCAGAGTCTCCCTTTTTTCCAAAAATTGAGCCACACACACCACTTTAGTGGCATCACTTGTGCCCCAGTTGCAAACTGGACATGTTGATTTGCATCAAGCACATTCAAAAATACGCCAGCCTTAACTGTCCCCAGGATGACACCGGGGTAGGTAGCAAAGTTCTTGCTGAACCATGACTTGTTCATCTTGGCTCATTGTTAAAAACACAGCAAGGAGACTCCAAGCAGAGTCTCCCTTTTTTCCAAAAATTGGGCCACACACACCACTTCAGTGGCATCACTTGTGCCCCAGTTGCAAACTGGACATGTTGATTTGCATCAAGCACATTCAAAAATACGCCAGCCTTAACTGTTCCCAGGATGACACCGGGGTAGGTAGCAAAGTCCTTGCTGAACCATGACTTGTTCATCTTGTCTCATTTTTAAAAACACAGCAAGGGGACTCCAAGCAGAGTCTCCCTTTTTTCCAAAAATTGGGCCACACACACCACTTCAGTGGCATCACTTGTGCCCCAGTTGCAAACCGGACATGTTGAATTGCATCAAGCACATTCAAAAATACGCCAGCCTTAACCGTCCCTAGGATGACACTTGGGTAGGTAGCAAATTACTTCCTGAACCATGACTTGTTCATCTTGTCTCATTTTTACAAACACAGCAAGGGGACTCCAAGCAGAGTCTCCCTTTTTTCCAAAAATTGGGCCACACACACACCACTTCAGTGGCATCACTTGTGCCCCAGTTGCAAACTGGACATGTTGATTTGTATCAAGCACATTCAAAAATATGCCAGCCTTAACTGTCCCAAGGATAACACTGGGTGGGTAGCAAAGTCCTTGCTGAACCAGGACTTGTTCATCTTGGCTCATTTTTAAAAACACAGCAAGGGGACTGCAAGCAGAGTCTCCCTTTTTTCCAAAAATTGGGCCACACACACCACTTCAGTGGTATAACTTGTGCCCCAGTTGCAAACTGGACATGTTGATTTACATCAAGCACATTCAAAAATACGCCAGCCTTAACTGTCCCTAGGATGACACCGGGGTAGGTAGCAAAGTCCTTGCTGAACCATGACTTGTTCATCTTGTCTCATTTTTAAAAACACAGCAAGGGGACTCCAAGCAGAGTCTCCCTTTTTTCCAAAAATTGGGCCACACACACCACTTCAGTGGCATCACTTGTGCCCCAGTTGCAAACCGGACATGTTGACTTGCATCAAGCACATTCAAAAATACGCCAGCCTTAACTGTCCCTAGGATGACACTTGGGTAGGTAGCAAATTACTTCCTGAACCATGACTTGTTCATCTTGTCTCATTTTTAAAAACACAGCAAGGGGACTCCAAGCAGAGTCTCCCTTTTTTCCAAAAACTGGGCCACACATACCACTTCAGTGGCATCACTTTTGCCCCAGTTGCAAACTGGTCATGTTGATTTGCATCAAGCACATTCAAAAATACGGCAGCCTTACCTGTCTCTAGGATTACACTGGGGTAGGTAGCAAATTACTTGCTGAACCATGACTTGTTCATCTTGTCTCATTTTTAAAAACACAGCAAGAGGACTCCAAGCAGAGTCTCCCTTTTTTCCAAAAACTGGGCCACACACACCACTTCAGTGGCATCACTTGTGCCCCAGTTGCAAACTGGACATGTTGATTTGTATCAAGCACATTCAAAAATACGGCAGCCTTACCTGTCCCTAGGATGACACTGGGGTATGTAGCAAATTACTTGCTGAACCATGACTTGTTCATTTTGGCTCATTTTTAAAAACACAGCAAGGGGACTCCAAGCAGAGTCTCCCTTTTTTAAAAAATATTGGGCAACACACACTACTCCAGAGGCATCACATGTGCCCCAGTTGCAAACTGGACATGTTGATTTGCATCAAGCACATTCAAAAATACGGCAGCCTTACCTGTCCCTAGGATGACACTGGGGTAGGTAGCAAATTACTTGCTGAACCATGACTTGTTCATCTTGTCTCATTTTTAAAAACACAGCAAGGGGACTCCAAGCAGAGTCGCCCTTTTTTCCAAAAATTGGGCCACACACACCACTTCAGTGGCATCACTTGTGCCCCAGTTGCAAACTGGACATGTTGATTTGCATCAAGCACATTCAAAAATATGCCAGCCTTAACTGTCCCCAGGATGACACCGGGGAAGGTAGCAAAGTCCTTGCTGAACCATGGCTTGTTCATCTTGGCTCATTTTTAAAAACAGAGTAAGGGGACTCAAAGCAGAATTTCCCTTTTTTCAAAAACATCGGCCACACACACCATTTCAGTGGCATCACCTGTGCCCCAGTTGTAAACTGGACATTTTGATTTGCATCAAGCACATTCAAAAATACGCCAGCCTTAACTGTCTCCAGGATGACACCAGGGTGGGTAGCAAAGTCCTTGCTGAACCAGGACTTGTTCATCTTGGCTCATTTTTAAAAACACAGTAAGGGGACTCCAAGCAGAGTCTCCCTTTTTTCCAAAAATTGGGCCACACACACTACTCCAGAGGCATCACTTGTGCCCCAGTTGCAAACTGGACATGTTGACTTGCATCAAGCACATTCAAAAATACGGCAGCCTTACCTGTCCCTAGTATGACACTGGGGTAGGTAGCAAATTACTTGCTGAACCATGACTTGTTCATCTTGGCTCATTTTTAAAAACACAGCAAGGGGACTCCAAGCAGAGTCTCCCTTTCTTCCAAAAATTGAGCCACACACACCACTTTAGTGGCATCACTTGTGCCCCAGTTGCAAACTGGACATGTTGAATTGCATCAAGCACATTCAAAAATACGCCAGCCTTAACTGTCCCCAGGATGACACCGGGGTAGGTAGCAAAGTTCTTGCTGAACCATGACTTGTTCATCTTGGCTCATTGTTAAAAACACAGCAAGGAGACTCCAAGCAGAGTCTCCCTTTTTTCCAAAAATTGGGCCACACACACCACTTCAGTGGCATCACTTGTGCCCCAGTTGCAAACTGGACATGTTGATTTGCATCAAGCACATTCAAAAATACGCCAGCCTTAACTGTTCCCAGGATGACACCGGGGTAGGTAGCAAAGTCCTTGCTGAACCATGACTTGTTCATCTTGTCTCATTTTTAAAAACACAGCAAGGGGACTCCAAGCAGAGTCTCCCTTTTTTCCAAAAATTGGGCCACACACACCACTTCAGTGGCATCACTTGTGCCCCAGTTGCAAACCGGACATGTTGAATTGCATCAAGCACATTCAAAAATACGCCAGCCTTAACCGTCCCTAGGATGACACTTGGGTAGGTAGCAAATTACTTCCTGAACCATGACTTGTTCATCTTGTCTCATTTTTACAAACACAGCAAGGGGACTCCAAGCAGAGTCTCCCTTTTTTCCAAAAATTGGGCCACACACACACCACTTCAGTGGCATCACTTGTGCCCCAGTTGCAAACTGGACATGTTGATTTGTATCAAGCACATTCAAAAATATGCCAGCCTTAACTGTCCCAAGGATAACACTGGGTGGGTAGCAAAGTCCTTGCTGAACCAGGACTTGTTCATCTTGGCTCATTTTTAAAAACACAGCAAGGGGACTGCAAGCAGAGTCTCCCTTTTTTCCAAAAATTGGGCCACACACACCACTTCAGTGGTATAACTTGTGCCCCAGTTGCAAACTGGACATGTTGATTTACATCAAGCACATTCAAAAATACGCCAGCCTTAACTGTCCCTAGGATGACACCGGGGTAGGTAGCAAAGTCCTTGCTGAACCATGACTTGTTCATCTTGTCTCATTTTTAAAAACACAGCAAGGGGACTCCAAGCAGAGTCTCCCTTTTTTCCAAAAATTGGGCCACACACACCACTTCAGTGGCATCACTTGTGCCCCAGTTGCAAACCGGACATGTTGACTTGCATCAAGCACATTCAAAAATACGCCAGCCTTAACTGTCCCTAGGATGACACTTGGGTAGGTAGCAAATTACTTCCTGAACCATGACTTGTTCATCTTGTCTCATTTTTAAAAACACAGCAAGGGGACTCCAAGCAGAGTCTCCCTTTTTTCCAAAAACTGGGCCACACATACCACTTCAGTGGCATCACTTTTGCCCCAGTTGCAAACTGGTCATGTTGATTTGCATCAAGCACATTCAAAAATACGGCAGCCTTACCTGTCTCTAGGATTACACTGGGGTAGGTAGCAAATTACTTGCTGAACCATGACTTGTTCATCTTGGCTCATTTTTAAAAACACAGCAAGAGGACTCCAAGCAGAGTCTCCCTTTTTTCCAAAAACTGGGCCACACACACCACTTCAGTGGCATCACTTGTGCCCCAGTTGCAAACTGGACATGTTGATTTGTATCAAGCACATTCAAAAATACGGCAGCCTTACCTGTCCCTAGGATGACACTGGGGTATGTAGCAAATTACTTGCTGAACCATGACTTGTTCATTTTGGCTCATTTTTAAAAACACAGCAAGGGGACTCCAAGCAGAGTCTCCCTTTTTTAAAAAATATTGGGCAACACACACTACTCCAGAGGCATCACATGTGCCCCAGTTGCAAACTGGACATGTTGATTTGCATCAAGCACATTCAAAAATACGGCAGCCTTACCTGTCCCTAGGATGACACTGGGGTAGGTAGCAAATTACTTGCTGAACCATGACTTGTTCATCTTGTCTCATTTTTAAAAACACAGCAAGGGGACTCCAAGCAGAGTCTCCCTTTTTTCCAAAAATTGGGCCACACACACCACTTCAGTGGTATCACTTGTGCCCCAGTTGCAAACTGGACATGTTGACTTGCATCAAGCACATTCAAAAATACGCCAGCCTTAACTGTCCCTAGGATGACACTGGGGTAGGTAGCAAATTACTTGCTAAACCATGACTTGTTCATCTTGGCTCATTTTTAAAAACATAGCAAGGGGACTTCAAGCAGAGTCTCCCTTTTTTCCAATAATTTGGCCATACACACCACTTCAGTGGCATCACTTGTGCCCCAGT